>NC_139218.1:28893673-29493673 GCF_055691185.1 Crinia signifera
TATACACACCGGGACAATTATAGGTCACAATAATTAAATAGGTGGACATGGATCAGCATCCCTTCGCTGCACTCTTAAACCAAAATGATCCATCAAATTCAGTTCTCAGCCATTCCGCTAATGCTTTGGGAAAGTAATAAAAGAATAATAATTCTTTATTTCTGTAAGAGAAAACCTCTGGGCATGTGCGGCTAATGAATTGTTTTTATGCACACCAGTTTGAATTTCCAATACTTACAATCACAGTATCCGAGCCAGTCGCAGAGGGCATATATCTGCAGGTTTAAAGCACTTAATTGCCAGAGAATTCTCTGTAAAACAGCACAATTTTATCACCGTATAGAACCGTATCCTGTAACAGTTTTCTTTCAATTACTTTGCCTATTCGGCCCTGCAGTAAATATTGTTTTCAATGTCTGGAGACAATGAAAAAATAATGATGTCAATAAATAGAATTCTGGATCTGTTACAGAGCTGGGTGCTCCTGCATGCAGAATACACACCAGGTTCTAGGACCAGGAGGACCGACAGTTGGGATTACGACGGTCAGTATACCGACATTGGAATCCCGACCGCCATTACGTCGACAGGGGGGAGAGGAGAATAGCCCCTGTCAGTTGGGATCCCGACTGTTGGGCATTTAATCGGTCAAGATTCCTATGTTAGTGTACTGACCGTTGGGGATCCCGACTGTCAGGACGTCATCCAGCACCCGGAGGTCCAACCTCCTACTTGATGAGATCGGTACTGACCTTCTAAACATGGGTAGCCCTCGCCATTGCACAGTGTAGGAAAAGTGGGGTAAGATGAGCCAAAAAGGAAAATTAATTAAAATGAAAATTTGTAACTTTATTTCTGGATTTATCCTGTTAATTAAAGGATAAGTAAGTACGGTTTTGGGGTGGTCATACGCACAGGACACACAGTTGTATTCATATAAACAGGTGACCCCCCGTCAGGGTATATTGTCAACAGTTGAAGTAAACTACCCGGGGGTGTGCTACCACAGGACAAAGAATTATGAATTCAAGTGAAAAAGAAGAAAAAGGGTTTGTCACAGTAGTGGTGCACCTTAAGTAAATTGCGAGACTTAAAACATAATTTTTATTGGATCAATTAAAAAGAATTCGGCTGCGTAGTATGACAAAACAACATGTAACATATAACATGGACAGTGCTTGTGTGAACTTAAAAACTTGGGCTCATGCGGCGTCCCTTAATATTATTAGATAGTATAGCTTAAATATTAATAGGTCTCACCCTCAGTGCTGGCTATTGTGCCTATAATGCGCCTATAATGCACTGGTGGGGACTCGGAAAGCTCTTTAATGAATAAACAATCGGTCGTCTGCCTGTGTCTTTATTTATATGTACATTGCTCGAAAATAGAAGAAAATTTCTATCACATACGTGATAATACAGCTGACAAATGAACGGTCTCTGATTGATTCAACTGGATGCCCCAGTTTGCACTCAAATCGTGGTGACTACCTCGATGCGGATAGAAACTGTATAGTGTAAGATTCTACATATAGTTCTACACAGTGTCGAAATGGGGTTGTGAGCAGCTGGCGCAGACGCCTGATGTGTACTGCTCTAAAAAACACCCCCTGGGTCACTTTATTAGTAGGTGCATTGGAATGACCAGTGTTTTTACCAAAATAAATTCGGACAGAGTTGTCAGCGTACGGTGGATAGCAATGGTGTTTATACAGTATCACATGGGTCTGGCTGCCGTATCCTGTCCCTGTCAGTTTGTGGGGTCACAGAAAAATATCCCCCAGGACTGGCAGGCGGTAGATGACTAGCGGCTAGCTCAAGATTCCCAGTGCTGTATAGTGAGGTGCTAACAGTTGTACAATCTTCAATCGTATAACTGGAAATGCGCTACTATGTAATTAGATAGTGGTTACCTCGATACATACTGTATAGGCACTGTGTAACGTAGAGATCCTACACGTGGATCAACACAGTGTCGAGGTGGGGTTATGAGCAGTTGGCACAATCGCCTGGTGTGTACTGCACAAATCACCCTCTGGATCACTATTTTCTACAGGCGCATAGTAATTACCAGTGTCTGTGACCAAAATATATTTGGACAGATTATACAACGTATCCGCACTAGTACAGAGTCACATAGGGTCTGGCTGTAGTGTCCCGTCCCTGCCAGGTCGTGGGGTCACAGGTAAGTATCACCCAGGGCTGGCAGGCGGAGATGACTGTAGCTCACGATCCCCCAGTGTTGCTGCAGACGGCAATGTACACAAAGTAAAGAAAATTTCTTAACTAAACATTAGAGTCCTTAAAAGGACTGGAAATGGTAACAGTCAGGCAGGAAAATAAAAAAGGTTTAAGGGAGCAAACCGCACGGCTTGTGGAGGCCGGCGTACGCTTCGCCCTGAGGAAGAAACTGCGAAGCGTACGCCGGCCTCCACAAGCCGTGCGGTTGCTCCCTTAAACCTTTTTTATTTTCCTGCCTGACTGTTACCATTTCCAGTCCTTTTAAGGACTCTAATGTTTAGTTAAGAAATTTTCTTTACTTTGTGTACATTGCCGTCTGCAGCAGCACTAGGAGATCGTGAGCTAGTCATCTCCGCCTGCCAGCCCTGGGTGATACTTACCTGTGACCCCACGACCTGGCAGGGACGGGACACTACAGCCAGACCCTATGTGACTCTGTACTAGTGCGGATACGTTGTATAATCTGTCCAAATATATTTTGGTCACAGACACTGGTAATTACTATGCGCCTGTAGAAAATAGTGATCCAGAGGGTGATTTGTGCAGTACACACCAGGCGATTGTGCCAACTGCTCATAACCCCACCTCGACACTGTGTTGATCCACGTGTAGGATCTCTACGTTACACAGTGCCTATACAGTATGTATCGAGGTAACCACTATCTAATTACATAGTAGCGCATTTCCAGTTATACGATTGAAGATTGTACAACTGTTAGCACCTCACTATACAGCACTGGGAATCTTGAGCTAGCCGCTAGTCATCTACCGCCTGCCAGTCCTGGGGGATATTTTTCTGTGACCCCACAAACTGACAGGGACAGGATACGGCAGCCAGACCCATGTGATACTGTATATAACACCATTGCTATCCACCGTACGCTGACAACTCTGTCCGAATTTATTTTGTTAAAACACTGGTCATTCCAATGCACCTACTAATAAAGTGACCCAGGGGGTGTTTTTTAGAGCAGTACACATCAGGCGTCTGCGCCAGCTGCTCACAACCCCATTTCGACACTGTGTAGAACTATATGTAGAATCTTACACTATACAGTTTCTATCCGCATCGAGGTAGTCACCACGATTTGAGTGCAAACTGGGGCATCCAGTTGAATCAATCAGAGACCGTTCAATTGTCAGCTGTATTATCACGTATGTGATAGAAATTTTCTTCTATTTTCGAGCAATGTACATATAAATAAAGACACAGGCAGACGACCGATTGTTTATTCATTAAAGAGCTTTCCGAGTCCCCACCAGTGCATTATAGGCACAATAGCCAGCACTGAGGGTGAGACCTATTAATATTTAAGCTATACTATCTAATAATATTAAGGGACGCCGCATGAGCCCAAGTTTTTAAGTTCACACAAGCACTGTCCATGTTATATGTTACATGTTGTTTTGTCATACTTCGCAGCCGATTTCTTTTTAATTGATCTAATAAAAATTATGTTTTAAGTCTCGCAATTTACTTAAGGTGCACCACTACTGTGACAAACCCTTTTTCTTCTTTTTCACTTTAATTGAAGGATAAGCATGTATCTATGACAAAGGGCTGTGATGTTCTGCTTAAAAATAGGTGTGGTTTAGCAGGGAGTGTGGCTGCGTTGAAAGGAGGATGGTTGGTGGTGTTACCAAATTGGGCGGTAGGCATTGTTACCAAATTCCAACTTGCCATGTGCTGGGTGATCAGTGGCAACTAGAAGGACTTAGTCTTTCACCTCCAACAGGCTCAGCTCCACATTTGGATATGTCCATTGTCATGAACCTTTTAGGAGCACCTGCAAGAATAGCAAGGCTCGGGCAGGGAGGTGGCCCAGGAGCAATCTTGTCATCTTCTGCGGGAAATAGGAGAGCCAGGAGGCAATCAGATCAAGAAACAAGTATGCCAGACTGGGATCAGGCATTTGTCTGCTGAAAGACAGGCAGTAGTGTTGAAACATCTATTGAGATACTTCCGGTCGGGGCCGGGGATGGTCGCACACACGCGAGCTCCCATCCACCGGAGCTTACATCCCCGGCCCCCGGAGCAGCGGGGAGACGCAGACGAGGGAGGACGGAGGGGGTGATGGAAGGTGACCTGGCGGCAGCTACCGGCAGCTACCCGGCTTCCGACGGCACGGTCACGGTGTCCACCCTCCCGGCCGCACCGCCATGGCCCGGCACGACCGATACACAGCAGCGTTGACTTCTACTGCGAGGACAGCGCCAGGGAAAGCTAATCGATCACAGACGGACCAAAATACCACCGCCGCCGCCGAAGACACCCGCGGCATGGAGCTGGCCCCCGGGAAGACGCTGGTGGCTCAGGGCTCAGGAGGGAGGACCTGGCGGCATGATCTCGAAGACGGCTGCGGACCCCCCCCCCCCCCCCCCCGGCTGACCCACATATGAGAAGCGACCAGGCCGCAGGCCCCAGCTGCTGATCCCCAGCACCAGAGGCTGCAGAAGACCTTTTTATGCCTCTGGCGTTGCCCCCCCCACCCCACCAGGGAGGAGGTACGTCTGGTCCATTGGAACTCAAGCCAGGGAGGGCCCAACTCCAGCCCTAGGCCCTACTGACTCCATCAGGCCCCAGTGACTCTTTCTCCCCCTCCCCCCCCCCCCCTCCCTGCTGGCTCTCCACGCTGGTTCCCCTACAGGAAGCTGGCGCCGCAAATGGCTGCCTAGGATCTGTGTACTCAGCATATGTAACCATACCCTCCAACATCTGGAGGGCAGAAATCGGTACACATTTGGAAAGGGGCGTGGTCAATGGTAAAAGGGGCGTGGTCACCCCACTTTCCGAATATGTACTGGTAATTTTTTCCATATATAGATATTGGTGTACACAGGCATACAGCCAAAGGCTTCCTGCAAACTGCATATGACACATTGATATTGCACTGACCCACAGTGTGCTCCACTGCCCCTGTCTGCTACAGGGCACAGCAGGGTTACCTTTGTTGGCCACTTCCCAGGCCACCTCGAACAGCACAGTATTGTCCAGGTCATCATCCCAGTCCTCCAGTCCAGTGAGGGAGGTGACGGACATGCTCCTGACCAGGGGCATCTTGCTTTGGGCGTCACATACACCCGACCATAGGGTGAAGAGCAGGCTCCAGTCTCCCATCTAGCCACTCCATGACAACAAACCCCCGCAGTCCTCCTCCCGCGCCCCGGACCAGGCTCTACAGGAAGCCGCTGGAGCAGCTCTGGACCCTTACAGCAGTGGACCATTACTCCCCGGCCGTCACCCCCTGCTCCTGGTCTTGGAGACCCATAGCACCAGGATAGCTGTGTGAGCACCCCCTGCTGCTGCCGCCGCTGCCACCGTGCCTTGGAAGCCTTTCCTGACATGGACTGTCTCCACTGATTCCCCCATGCCACACTGAAAGCCAGCAACACTTCCGCTCGCCAGACGCCCCCCCCGCCCCCCCATGCAGGCGGCGCGTACAGGTTGTGTGACATGGACGCATGGGTGTGATTGGAGAAGCGGAAGCCGGCAACTGGCACCCTAAGCTCCCTGGGAGATGTAGTTTGGCCGGCCACTCACCCTCACCCTCCCCGAAGAGCACTCGGCTGTCAATAAAACTACAAATCCCAGAGTCGGAGGAGCCAGTTAACAAAAAACGGTACATTCGGTACACTTTGATTTAGCCGGTACAGACCATTAAAAAACGGTACTGTACCGGCTAAATCGGTACAGTTGGAGGGTATGTGTAACCCCCTGTGTACCCTGTGTTTCCCCTGTGTGAAAACTGTACTGTCCCTGCTATAACTGCGGTATCTTTGCTCATACTGTTACCACCCAGCTGCTGCAGCGACCAGTGGCGCCGCTGATGGCTGCCTAGGCGCTGTGCAGCTTGGCGGGTATATGTTCTCTGTGTGATACTGTACTGTCCCTGCCTATATTGTCACCTACCTGGCTGCCGCAGCGACCAGTGGCGCCGCTGATGGCTGCCTAGGCGCTGTGCAGCCTGGTGGGTATATGTTCTCTGTGTGACACTGTACTGTCCCTGCTTATATTGTCACCTACCTGGCTGCTGCAGCGACCAGTGGCGCCGCTGATGGCTGCCTAGGCGCTGTGCAGCTTGGCGGGTACATATTCTCTGTGTGATACTGTACTGTCCCTGCTATACAGTTGTGCTACTCGGTGAGCATGTGTTGCCAGCATGAAATGTGTCAATGTAACCTATGTAATGCCCCCCCCCCCCCCCTTCATCCCTGCTTGATGCTGCACTGTATATCCACAACAAATTCCGAGTGTGCGCAAGCACACCTGGCCAATAAAGTTGATTCTGATTCTGAGAATAACTGCAGAGGATTTCTAGATGTCAGAGGAGCAGATTTCAGGAGTAGGATTTGGACAAAGGACAGGATTCTGGGTCTAGAATTGTTCTGGAGTGACAGATGCCTTGACCCAGGGACCAGACCTACCAGATCAAGAAGTATTGCTGGCAAGTGTGACAGTTCTATGCTGGAAAAAAGGGGGGTTTAACTAATTAGCCTGGTGGCCTGTAGTTAAAGGGCGCCTTTAGGGATGGTTTGGCAAAAACCTTTGAAAAAGCTGTCAGTTGGACGGCGAAACATGTCAGGGAGCACCTGCTGATTTTATTGGGCATTTATGGTCTGATCCCTCCCCATCATCCATTTGCAATACAGTCATTTGGAGACTGACTATCACAATTTTGCATCACCTGGGCCTCACGAGCCATACCAGCAATTTGGGAACCACCACCTGCACAATCAGGATTACAAATTCCGCACTATCGTTGAGGATTCCCCACACTCCATCAGGGGCTCTAACAGCATCCTCCAGCGTGAAAACAAGAATCCGGCAAGGTTTCATGGACTCCCACAATCTCCAACAATCTGAGGCATAATCCCAGGATCACCCCAACTTCACTTTCGTCTCCCCATCCTGGGGTAAACGGGACTTCTGACCATAAGTATCAGACCCTCTTGTTTTACAATTTTTATTTCCATACCAATGTACATTTCTTTTTAACATATTTCTGTATTATTTAATTAACTGTGCAATACGTTGTGTCTAATATTATTATATACCAACTCAGTGCATAGCACAATTGAATTTTTTACTAATAAATTTTTCATGTTTAAAATATATCGTTAACCAATCATTGCTCATAGCGCTCCACCCACCTCTTTTTTCCATTTGACAGTTCTATGCTGTTCCAAGTAATTTGCACGCTGATGAATGGGTATCTGAGAGTGTGGTGAGCGCAGAGGGGGATTTAGATCTCATGGGGCTCAGGCAAAATACCAGTTTGGGGCCCTCATTCCTTCAAACAATCCATAGCACTATATTTTACTGCTGATTGCAGCCGACATCGATAGAGTACCTTGGCGTGCGCACAGTCTGAATGCTCAGCTGCGTGACCATCAGCATTGCGTACAAATCTTAATAAGGCTCTAGGTCTTTTAGAAGTAGGTGTAATACCTGTGTCACAATTAAATTAAACTGACTGCCCACATACAGGGGATTGTGTGTGTCCCAACATTTTTTTATCCTATCAAAGAACATCAAAGGGACTTTGGGAGTGTGGGCGGGTCCATGCAATATCCTGATGTCATGCAGTAGTCATACAATGCTCCTCTGGGAACATTTTTGGATGGCCAGAATATCTTTATGGGGCCCCTTGGGACCTGCTGAGGTAGGTGCTTAGGTTGCCTTGTGGAAGATCTGCCCCTGCCCTGACCTTGTGCCATTGAGCACCTTTTGGGATGAAATGGAGCAGCATGGATGGCAGAACTTGCGCAATCAGGCAGGTATCAACATTTCACTGCTTTAATTACACTGTCATTATGGTATCCTGATGACAGGGTAATTAAAGCCTGAAAGTGTTGACAAGCATACCTGCATGATTGTGCATTTATTTTTGAGTGCCACCTGTATACTGTTGTATATATACTGTGTCTGCACAGTCTCTTCCTCAACTTTTTAAGTGCTGCCTAAATCTCATTATTCTGACAGCAGGATAACTACAGTCATACACCAATCCACATGCTGGCAGCAATACACTGTCTTGATGTAAGCTGGGAGGCACTGTCTCATACCTCCCAACTTCTTGGCTGCTGGAATAGGGACACTCGCCCGGAAAGGGGGCGGGCCTATGCAAATGAGGCCGCGGCTTATGCAAATTAGCCGTAACCCCATTTTCGGCCGCATGCGCACAGCGTCTACTCAATCAGCTTGGGGGGCTCCCAACTGCCACCCCCCGCAGCGGGACAATGCCGACCACAGGTGGGACAGCGGGACAGGACCCGAAAATCGGGACTTAGCACAAATATGCAAGCAACAAACATAAGTAATAAAATAAATGATCATTCGTTCTTATTTATCTGCGGTTTCAATTTTTCAACACCATATTAAAAAAAAGCAAAAAAACGGTTTCTCTTAACCGATGTGCGTTGCCCAAAATTCATTGGTATAAGCGCAGCCTATTCAAAAAAGTCCTTTGGAAGTGAGAAGAAATATTCGTCATCGTCTATTATGCGGCACAACGGTTCTCGTGTATCTGCATCCAACAGGCCTGGCTCGCAAAGACGCCTCTATTTATTTAGTCATTGGAAGACTGATTTTCTCCTTAATTCACATCAATTTGCTCCTTTTATACAGTAATCACCCTTTTGTTCTGTAATGAATTCAGGCTTTTCTCCACTAACCGAGCTTGTTCTACCTCACTATTAGCGACACAAGTGCTCATCCATTATGTCCTGCCCCATTCATTACCGCGGGCCATCGCAGATGCTGCATCACTTCAGTGAACTGTGTTTTTAGTTTCAATTACTGGCTGCAAATAATTATTTCTTTGTAAGAACAATCCCTCGATCACGATCTAATGCATTTAAAATGAGATTACTCTAATAAATGAAACGTTGCCGCCTTCTTTTTTCTTGACATTAAATTGGGTTCTCGATGTAATAATGTAGATTTTTGTTTATACACTGGTATTTGGTACACGTTAATTAAAGTAACCATTTTTTTTCATATAAATGACAAATAACAATAAAAAGAAACAAATGCACAAGAATAGTAGTAATAATAATAATAATAATAATAACATTAATAATACAGGTCGGGTCTCCCTTATCCATGTATTCCAAAAACCCGAAATATTCTGAAAGCCGTGGTTTTTCAGAATACTTCGGGCTCTTCACCCCCCAAGCCCCTTTATTTCATACTTATCTCGTCCCTCGATGTCCGCGGCGGCCTCCGGGAGCTTCTTCAGCGGCATCTCCGGTCCCAGGGGTGCATTGCGCAAATGCTGGGTGCTCCCTTGGGAATGCAGGTGGACCGATGACTACTCATTGTGTGTGTGTGTGTGGGAGGGGGGTGGGCGGGGTTCGGCTGGGCGGTGTTTATTGGCTCGCTAGGCAGCTACTGTACACTGCCTAGTGAGCCATCCTGAATTAGGCCCAAGGTACCAGGTGAGGCAGCCATTTTGTTTGCATTGCGTAGGATTGGAACAGATGACACAAAATGGGGTGATTGAAGCGGCTTTGGTCCCAACAAAACTGTCAGTTTTTTTTTTATTTTTTAATTGCTTTGATTGCACAGCTGTTGCTTGCTGAATTTACAGATATAGGGTGAGCTGTACTCATCAGGATTGCCTACTTTCAAAGTCTCCTCTCTGGGAGAGACTGTCAGCAGCACTTCAGTGGGCAGGGCCTGATCTAGACATCATCAGGTCCCGCCCCCAGTACCGCAAATCCAGCAATTTGCAGGTCCTCAAGGAGGGGGCAGGGCTAAAATTACACCATTTGATTATTTAGCCCCGCCCTCCCCCAAAAAGCCACAAATCATGGCCATTTAACGCTGTGGCCGGGGAGATGCGGGGGGTCCTGCAGAATCCTGGAGGTTTGACCAACTTTACGGGGGGCCGGGAGGTGGACCCGATTTTTGGGAGACGCCCGGCCAATCTGGGAGGGTAGGCAAACTTGGATGTACTAAGCCTGTGTTAATTTACCATAGTATTGGTCAGGTGTACTAAGCTTGATACATAAAAGTGTAAGCATAGTAGACTTAAAGTTATAAAAGAGTGATAAACCTCCAACCAATCAGCTACTACCTGTAATTTTTTGTTAACAAAAAGCCTGAGACATGGCTGTTAGGAGCTGATCGGCTGGTGGTTTATTACTTTCCATAACCATACTATGATAAATTAACACAGCCTACATGCGATGTTCTCAGGGCCGGCGCCACCACTAGGCAAATCTAGGCATTTGCCTAGGGCGCCGGCCACTGGAGGGCGGTATTTCGCCCCCCCTTGCCGCCCGGGTACCTGTCCTGCTTCGTATATGTGCGTAAAAGCTGGCGGCGGCGGCAGCGGGGGGTCCCTGCAGTCAATAAGAAATAACGAGCGCTATCCGCCGGGCTATGCGGAAGCGCTTCTGTTTTGGAAACACTGGCTGCACGCTGATTGGCTGAGATTCAGCCAATCAGCGTGCGCCGTGCGGCCAGTGTTTCCAAAACAGAAGTGCTTCCGCATAGCCCAGCGGATAGCGCTCGTTATTTCTTATTGACAGCAGGGACCCCCCGCTGCCGGTGCCGCCGCCAGCTTTGCATCGCCGCAGGACAGGTACCCGGGCGGCAAACACCGGGGCGCCCCCACCCCGACTTGCCTGGGGCGCTCTGGTGCCTTGCACTGGCCCTGGATGTTCTACTAAAGATGTTACATTGCACTGTATATGGCTATGTAAGGTGTTAATTTGTTTAGACTGGATGGTGTGCACCTGACATGAGGCAGTTGGTTTCAACTTAAGGTGCCCATACACTAGTAAGATTTATCTTCAGATCTGGCTGGTTGGAACAAAAACATGGTTATGGATGAGTGACAGTCTGTCAGGTTTCCAGCATTTCCAAGCAAATGGTCAATTGTCATTTGCTCTCGTCCATAACCATGTCTTTGTTCCAACCAGACAGATCTGAAGATAAATCTGCGTGTGTATGGCCACCAGGGAGTTTGTAGAGTGTTGGATAGTTATGCCTAGATATGGTGGCAGTGGCATAACAAAAACTTTGTGGGCCGTATAGCAACATGTTGACTCAAGTTAGAGTTAAATGTGCCCAAATGGTAGTTATTGTAGTTATTGCAATGTACACGTGCCGCTAAAGGAAGGAATCTGTAGCTCAAACCCCCAATCGATCCAATAGGTTAATCCTCACTATGGGCACGGCTTTGCCTACCGGCCGATAGTGGTTGCTGCGTGGGTCACTTTAGGATAAAGCATGCCAATGAGGAAGATGGTGTAGTGGTGTCCAACGTCCTTGAGGAGAGTGCTGGGGTAGTACTGGACGCATTTCACTGCCCAATAGTTAGCGGCTTTCTTTGATATAGCTACCATTTTGGGCATTTAACTCCAATTGGAGCATCAACTCATTCATTGCATACCATCAGTGGGGCTCATGTCCCTGTTTAGGAGACTTTTATTCATTGTGTGCAGTTATTTTCCCCTTTTACTATAATAAATTGTTTTATTGTTTGTATGTTATTATGTTATTGTATGTTTTTCACATTCACTTGTATAATTCTACTAGCGCTGCTTCTTTTATTCATTTTGTGCCTCATAATAGTGCCCTGTAGTTCATTTTCTGAACCGTAGTAGTGCCTTTGTTTATTTCATGAACCACTGTGGTGCTCTAGTTTATGTCACATGGTAGGGCTACCATTACGCCACACAGTATCCCCAATTCAAATTATGACAAACAGTGGGCCTGATTCAGACTATTAAGTGCTTTAAACCTGCAGATATATGCCCTCTGCGACTGGTTCGAATACTGTGATTGTAAGTATTGGAAATTCAAACTGTGTGCATGAAAACATTTCATTAGCCGCACATGTCCCGAGGGTTTCTTTTATAGAAATAAAGACTTATTATTCTTTCATTACTTTCCCAAAGCATTAGCGGAATGGCTGAGAACTGAATTTGACGGATGATTTTTGTGTAAAAGTGCTAATCCATGTCCACCTATTTAATTATTGTGACCTATAATTGTCCCAGCGTGTATCATATAAACACAGTACGGTACGCGCCATTACACCAATACCAGCAGTCCGCAATGTTTGCATGGGTGGGGAGGGTTCATGGTTAAAACTGTTTCCAAAAGTTATTGGCTTCGGAACACCCATTAAATGGGGTTGACATGCCACACTTTTCTGCAATACTCTCCCTCCATGTCTTGAAATTCCTGGCGGCTGATGCATTTCTCTCCCCTCCCGGTGGGGAACAGCCGTGAACTAGGTAATTATTGCCAAAAGTGCGATAATGTGCCATTTTCAGTCATAAAAATGTGTGAAACTGAGGAAATGTGCGAATTTGTGTTAAAAAAAAATGGCGTGAAGTCCCCCCCTGAGCATAACCAGGTCCGGGCTCATTGAGCCGGACCTGGTTCCAAAAATACGGGGGACAAAAGGCATAGGGGTTCCCCGTATTTCTGAAACCAGCCCCGGACTCTTGGACTGGTTCTGGTTCCAAAAATCTGGGGGACAAAAAATCTGGGGGTCCCCCGTAGTTTGAAACCAGCACTGGGCTCCAACAGCCCGCGGTGTTATGCCACAGCCGGGGGACACTTTTTACCTAAGGTCTCCCGGTCGAACCATGAGCACCGTGGCTGGTCAGCCTTGGACGGGGTCCCTGGGGGAGTGGGGACCCCCCCAATAAAGGGGACACCCCCCAGGCTTCACCCATGCAGGGCTGAAGCCCAGGGCTGTCACCGGCGTCCCTGGGCTTTGGACGCCGGCCTGATAGGTTTCAAACACTCATTCATAACATTGCTTTATACAGGTGAACTACAAGTGCCAGTTGGCCTCCCCCGCATGTTGGCACTTGGCGAACCACAAGTCCGAGCATGTGGGGCATTAATGGGCCTGCTGGGATTTGTAGTCCACCTGTAAAAAGAATGTTAAAATAAAACACACACACACACAGAAAAGTAGAACTTTATTACACACACACACACCTCACTATTACACCAATATACTTACCGAACCACGGTCCAGCACTGTCCTCCTTTCTCCAGTGCCAACTCACCCTGCTCTGATGGATGGGTGAGCTGGCTTTCTCCGGCGCTGCTAACAGCTTCTATAGCGCTGTCCCAGCGCTACAGAGGCTGCTAGCGTCTTTGGCTAGATGCGTCTCCATGGAGACGCATAGCTCAGCCAATCAGGGCTGAGCTATGTGTCTCCATGGAGATGCATCGACCAACCACGCTAGCAGCCTCTGTAGCGCTGGGACAGCACTATAGAAGCTGTTAGCAGCGCCGGAGAAACCCAGCTCACCCGCTGTCAGTGTGGGTTGAGCTGGCTCTGGGGAAGGGAGGGCAGCGCTGGACCCTGGGTCGGTAAGTATATTGGTGTAAAAGTTAGGTGTGTGTGTGTGTGTGTAATAAAGTTCTACTTTTCTGTGTGTGTGTGTGTTTTATTTTAACATAAATTCCCCGCATGCTGGGACTTGTGGTTCGCCAAGTCCCAGCATGTGGGGGAGGCCTGCTGGCACTTGTAGTTCACCTGTATAAAGCAATGTTATGAATGAGTGTTTTAACCCTATCAGGCCGGCGTCCAAAGCCCAGGGACGCCGGTGACAGCCCTGGATGGGTGAATCACATTTTCGCATCTCATTAAATGTCACCCTTTGTTTATGTGCAGGGTAAATACTGGCTGCATTATTTTTACACTGCAATTTAGATTTCAGTTTCAACAAACCCCACCTGCAGTGCACATGGTTTTGCCCATTTTGGGAACAAATTTGTACTGCGATCAGATCTGAAATAGGGCCTATATTTGACCTGTTAAGGCCCCCAAACACTAACTTGATTTGGGCTGATTTCACCCATTCCCGATGGAACGGGCCGAGAAATCAGCCAAAATCAGTGTGATGTCCCCTCAGGTCCAATGCGTGGTCACGTGTGCATCAGACCTAAGCCGGAGGTTGGACCAGCATACCCTCCCTTCTGGCGGTGGAACTGGGGTCACATGCGATCCATCCGAAGTTAAAGGACTGCATGTGACCCTGCTCCTGGAAAGGTCCCGGGCAGCTCACGGGTGATCATGTGAGAAATTGCAGTAGTGTATGCCCTCTCCAAAAGTGCCAAAATAGGCACAGGGGCAAGAAAACCCTCAGCGGCAGGGGGGTTAAACATTTCCTTTTTTTGAATTTCCCAAACTAATTAGAATATCAAACAGTAAAACATTTCAGCTAAGGAAATTCTTGTGTAACTAGATTTGTGCCAATGATAGAAGGCATAGGCAGGGCATAAATAATACCTTTCATTGGCGTCTTGCTCAAAATGAAGCGCCCATTGTTTGCTAGTCACCGGCGGGATTTCTCCAGCTGACATGTACTGTAATTGTACCAGAAACTATTCATGGGTTTTATAATCCTCTTTGAAATTATTCCAATGATATTACATGTATCTTAAGGAGTTGAGACATCACTTTCCCTCCTGTCTTTATCTGCTAATAGAGGAAAGTAACTACCGGCATAAAATCAGCAGCAAACAGCACATTACCAAGAAGTAAATGAACATTTTACGCATTCATCTCACCTTCCGAGTCTGCCAGTAAATCTGTCATTGCGGCACTCATAAACTGACAGTAGAGAAATACATATTACTCTAGATGATCTCATGCCTCTATCTGACTGTGCTGTAAAGTTCACATTTATTCACATCATAAGAACCGGGAGGAACAGTCACAATAAAACTATATGTCATGTGCTATGCTGCAGCTAGTACCATGGACAGGACAGGGGTAAATAAGCAATGGGTGTAGCCGAGTTGAAAAGTTTAACAAAGTTTAGAAGCCTGGATCTACTGTAGGCAGAATATAAGGGGTTTTGTTTTATTCAGATTAGGGGATACAGTCACTACAAGCATTAGGTCGACACCACTAGTTTGAAATGCATTAAGGTCGACATGACTGAAGGTCGACATGGGTTAGGTCAACAGGGTCATTAGGTCGACAATCATAAGGTCGACATGGGGAAGGTCGAAAGTCAAAAGGTCAACATGGGGTTTTTCACTTTTTTTTTGAGCCGACATGTGCCGACAGGCGGTATTTCATGCCCTACCATCCACTAGGGTGTGGTGGGAGAACAAAATAGGGTAGTATCTGGGCTATCTTATGTAGTATCTGGGCGCCTGATTTTAAAATCGGGTTGGAAAAATCGCATAGAATCGCATCCGATATCGCATGCGATATCGCATGCGATCTGATGCGATTTTGCATAGGATTCAATGTTAACAAGATCCTGTTCATTTCCCCACTATCCAAGTGGGCATAGAGTTGATTTTACAAAGCGTGGCGAGCGGACGCGGATTACTTAAAATGTTTTCCGCTGCGCTCGCCACGCTTTATAAAATCAACTCTATGCCCACTTGGATAGTGGGGAAATGAACAGGATCTTGTTAACATTGAATCCTATGCAAAATTGCATCAAATCGCATCGCATGCGATATCGGATGCGATTAGGGATGCCAATCCAGGGGCTATTTTTCAATCCCGGGATTCGGGATTGAAAAATGCCTAATCCCGGGATTCCCGGGATACCTGGGATTGAGTTCGTCAATATAATGACGAACTTTAGTCCCCCCCAAACCCAGTCTAACTCACCCGGCCATTGCTGCGGGAGCCGGGCAGTGATGTTCAGAGGCCGGTGGCTTTCATTGGGGTGGTCTGGAGGCGGGCAGATGTGCGGTAGCCGGGCAGATGTGCGGGAGACTGACGTCGCAGTACCCGGGCAGTAGTGAATGCACAGGTACCTAGCGGTGAGCGTGCACGGAGCATCAGACGCGCTGCGCAGCGTGACCTCTGACATCAGGTCACACTGCACGCAGCCACAGAGCAGCGCGCCGGGGTTTGGGAGAAGCCGGGCAGCGTCTGAGCTGGTCTCAGCGCTGCCCGACATTAGATTCGCGCATGCGCAGGCCAATCCCGCAATCCCGGGATTGGAACTTCCAATCCCGGGATTCAAATCCCGGCGTTTTTAGGGCCAAATCCCAGGATCCCGCCGATCCCGATCCCGGGATTGGCCACCCTAGATGCGATGCAATTTTGCCGAAAATCGCGTCGAATTGCATCTGATTGTATGCCTTAAGGTAAGGCATACAATCAGAAAATCGGGCGCCCAGATACTACATAAGTACCCAAAATAGTGTGCCCGACACATGGTGAGCAACAGTGTCCATGTCGACTGTGTCAACACAAAAAAGTGAAAAACCCATGTCGACCTTGTGACTGTCGACCTTCCCCATGTCGACCTAATGATTGTCGACAAAAATGACCATGTCAACTTAATCCATGTTGACCTTCCTGCATGTCGACCTTCAGTCATGTCAACCTTAATGCATGTCGACCTAGTTGCTGTCTATCCAATAATCCATACCCTAGATTAGGGTTAGTTCCTAACTGGCATTTCAAGCAACTCTATTTATACCTAGCGTCATGTACTGTAGATATAATTTAAAATAAAGAATTTTTTGACTGAGGGCCAGATGTATCAAGCTTCAAGAAGCAATAAAGTGGAGAGTGAAAAACAACCAGCCACTCAGCTCCTAACTGTCATTTTTAAAACCCAGCCTGTAACATTAAGAACTGATTGGCTGGTTGTTTACCATTGTCCCCGTTATCACTTTTTGAAGCATATACATATGGCCATCAATGACTTAGGGCCAGATTCACTAAGCTTCAAAAGTGATAAAATGGAGAGTGATAAAAAACCAACCAATCAGCTCTTGCCTGCCATTTTTCAAATACAGTCTGTGACATGACATGCAGGAGCTGATTGGCTGGCTGTTTATCACTCTCCATTGTATCACTTTTGAAGCTTAGTGAATCTGGCCCTAAGTCATTGATGGCCATATGTATATGCTTCAAAAAGGTGCTTATGAATTAATGGGGTGATTCAGGTTGGCTCTGAAAGCACATTTGGTTTTCTAATGGACAAAACCATGTGCACTGCAGGTGGGGCAGATGTAACATGTGCAGAGAGAGTTAGATTTGGGTGAGTTATTTTGTTTCTGTGCAGGGTAAATACTGGCTGGTTTATTTTTACACTGCAATATAAATTTTAGTTTGAAGTACAAACCCCACCCAAATCTAACTCTCTCTGCACAAGTAACATCTGCCCCACCTGCAGTGCACATGGTTTTGTCCATTAGAAAACCAAATGTGCTTTATGAGCAAAACTGAATCATCCCTAAGTGTATGAATGTGGAAGTGGGGTAGGCGTGCTACAAAAATACATATGCATATAAATCAGGGTTGCCGACTTTGTTATTCTCCTCTCCGGAGAGAGCAGCCACTCAGGGGGCGGGGCTTAAGCGTGACATCACTAAGCCCCGTCCCCATGATGCTAAACCGGTAAATTTACGGATCTCTGTGGAGGGGGCGGGGCTAAAATGACGTGATTGTGACATTTTAGCTCCGCCCCCTCCTCTGAGACCCGAGGATTGCGGCATTTTAATGCCGCAATCCGGGGGACAGCGGGGACGCCCCCTGAATCCGGGAGGGTTGCCCACCCTTCCGGGGGCCAGGAGGGGGGACCCGATTTTCGGGAGACTCCCGGAAATTCCGGGAGGGTCGGCAACCCTGATATAAATTTATGGCTGGAGATCAGGACCATACTGCCAAGATGGTGGCCGTGGTGCTGAGGGAGTTATCCCTCATGCTTCTTATTCTTCTGTGTAATAAATGAGCCAATCAGCACTGAGGCACCAGATGTAAATGTGATAGGCTTTGGCAAGGAGCAGGACTGCAGCCAGGAACATGTAAGGCTGGCCTCTGCATGTTGTTGGGACATGATATCATTCAGAGCTGGAACTAGTGGTAACAAGTAATGCACACATACTGTATATATAATAAACTCTATCTATCTATCTCTATATTTTTTTAAGCACTGCAGCTGATCTGCAATGCATTGGGGTTAAGCCGAGTACATTTCATAGTCTGTGACAATGTATTTATATTTACGATGTATTTAAATGCACTTACTCTGTGTATAACTGTATAAGGGAATCTCTATCTTCTGTGACCAGGAAATGGGAGGCTAACTATTATTTCCTGGCAGGAGGACCGGCGAATGACAAAGATTTTGACCTTGGCCAGTGTACTCACCCCAGGTGATGTTGATGTATCCTGCGGGAAGGTGATAATGAAGAAAACGTGGGAATGTATGTGTCAGGAAGGTTTGGAATCGATAATTTCCTGTAAAATCCGCTACAAAGATATGAAGGGTAGGAAGAAAACCATTCGGGAGTCAAATGCAAACCGTATTGCTGCATAAACTATAAATACTCTGAATATTTGTGGTACATTTACCAAAGGCCAAATCTACAGTAAATTACATGTTCCTGTCTAATGTGAGCTAAATTGTGTCTACTGACTAGATAAAGGGTCTCTATGCCGTGAGTAGGTATGGTCATCGTTGCCATCGATGTTTGCCATCGATGGCAATAGTGCAACTGGCCATACTATGCAATGGATGGCCATCAATGTTTTACCTTTCAATGGTCATCCATTGTCTTTGACTGATTGGCCTGTGGACCAAGAGAAGCATGGGGGCAGGGCTTCACGGGTGTCAGGGGCGGAGCTACACTCCGTGTCCAGACCCCTTGGGGGAAAAAAAAGAAAGCCATCTGGTTCTCCCCCATCAATGGCAAAACTGTTCTACATCGACCATAAACCATCGATGGTTTTGAATCATTGATGGTTGATTGCCATCCCAAGCTCTGAATTGTGAGAATAGTTTCTTAGCAGGGCCTGGTGAGGGAACAGTCTGGTCTATCGACACCAGTCAGGAGGTTTGTCAGCAGCGTGTCTACATATACACAGCAGCAAACGGTTTCAGGGCCAGGGGTAAGACCTGGTGGTGGAAGAAGAATGACCACTCATGGTGCAATAGATGGAGTCTACAGACAGTTACTGATGGTAAGAAGCCCAGGTCCTGTAAGACTAATCTGTTACCGCTTGGCACGAGCAGCAAAGATGGATCCGGTCATAACATTCATGTAATGTCGACATAGCAAGGGCTTGCTCTGGGTAACAGGGCTCTTTGGATTTGCAGTAAAAGATTAGGAGAACAAGTGGGGGAGGATGAACCTGTCTGTTGGGCCCCACAATTTCTGCTTTTCCAGCACTTTATGATGTGATCATGATACCACTCCCCCGGACAGCCCATCTTCCCACTGACCACACCCTCAATGCAAATACCATGCTATCCCCTCCCAGATGAGGTGGCAGCAAAGTATGCTACTACTACTACTACTACTGCTACTACTACTGCTACTAATAATAATAATAATAATACAAGTTATATTTTATAAATCCGTGCAGCATTCTGAGGTTACTACTGCTCTTTTTTTTTCTTTTGCTCCATATTATTAGAATAGTTGTACGTGGTAGCCCCCCCCCCCCACTTTGCCTAAATCAATAATATCTATCAACGACAGAGAATATATACCTGTAGAAAACATTATTAGCGGGGATGGAAACACTGCAGAAATTGTACGTAAGGAAGCAATGTTCTGTTACTGCGCAGAGCGCACGTGCATCTTGGTCGCAACGCACTGTTCTTAATTCAGGTGCACTCATGGAGAAGAGTATTGAAAATGTAGTGGCGGAGGCAGGGAGCCATCTTAGCGAAGGCCTGTATAGGAGACCATAATCATATGGAGAAACTGCACTTTCCATAGGGCTGGTGCACCTTTTGGTGGTGCAAACAATGGTGTGTTGTACGTGTGGGTGCTGCCAGCGGGCATCTTAGCCCATGCATGGATGGACACCAGGAAAGGACTGTGCGCACTTCTGATCCCACCTCTGAATCTTGCCCTATAAGAGGCCTCATACAATTTATAATCAGTAGCCCGGCACAGGAGAACATTCTCACTCATATACACATTATGCAAAGACTTTCTGGATCTTGATGATAGATTATAAGTGAAGCTGTCCTGGCTATTGGTAACACTATGCTACAGAAAAGGCTTCATTTAAATACCATGTCTATATGTTTTACACAGCCTTAATTTAGTACACTTTTTAAGAGCAATCAATCACTAAACTTAAAAAAAAAAACATGTTTTACTTAAAAATCACGGTACTTCCACACAGTGGCTGCCATTGATACATGTGGATTACCCAGTAGGGTACAGCATTTATTTATGTAAGCACGTCACTGAGCTGCAGAATTAATAACCCTTTTAATTTCCAGCAGGGGGTAAATTATTCCTTACCATACACAAGTTTCCTTTTGAAACAAAGCCGGTTGCTTGTATAAGGTGATCTACATACCCAGATGTGTTTTATCTTAGCTCAGAGTTACATATACTGTATATTTTCCATGAGGGATCCTTTTTGCAGTGTGCCAGGTGACACACGTGACATTATCCTTCTCCAAATACAACCAATGTTTTATGGGGGCACCAACATTAATCTTCAGTTATAAACTTTATAATACAGCACTAACATCACTAGGCATGGAACTGACATCATTGGATATACAGGACTGACATTTCTATACATACAGGACTGACATTGCTAGACATACAGGACTGACATTTCTAGAGATACAGGACTGACATTGCTAGACACAGGACTGACATCACCAGGACTGACATCACTAGACATACAGGACTGACATTATTGGACATACAGGGCTGACATTGCTAGACATACAGGACTGACATCACCAAGACTAACATCACTAGACATACAGGACTGACTCAGACATACACGACTGACATCATTAAACATACAGGACTGACATCACTAGACATACAGGACTGACATCATTAGACATACATGACTGACATCTCTTGACATTCAGAACTGACATCACTAGACATTCAGAATTGATATCACTAGACATACAGGACTGACATCACTAGACATACAGGACTGACATCACTAGACATACATGATTGACATCATTAAACATACAGGACCGACTTTGCTAGACATACAGGACTGACTTCGCTAGACATACAGGGCTGACTTCGCTAGACATACAGGACTGACTTCGCTAGACATACAGGACTGACTTCGCTAGACATACAGGACTGACTTCGCTAGACATACAGGACTGACTTCACTAGACATACAAGACTGATACCACTACTATACATACAGGACTGACATCACTAGACAAATAGCACTGATACCACAAGACATACAGGGCTGACATCACTAGACATGCACGACTGATATCACTAGACGTACAGGACTGACATCACTAGATATACAGCACAGATACCACTAGACATACACAACTGATATCACTAGACATATAGGACTGCTCATGGGCAGATTTATTAAGCTTGGAGAAGAGATAAACTGGAGATAAAGCGGAGAAAAGGTAAAAGGAGATAAAGCACCAGCCAATCAGCTGTGTTTGAAAAAGACAATTGGGAGTTGATTGGATGGTGCTTTATCTCCTTTTACCTTTTCTCCGCTTTATCTCCAGTTTAACGCTTCTCCAAGCTTAATAAATCTGCCCCGTCAACATCGATAGACATCCAAATATAGGTCATTTCCAGTGGCGGCTCCTACCTTAGTGTAGGAGGGGGGCTTCTGCTGGCTGCGATGCCACTCCCCCCTCCGCTACCACAGCTGCTGGCTCCCGCTGCCGATGTGGGGACCGGCGCATACACAGTATTAACCTCAGTACTGCACATGCGTATATGCTAAATGTTATGGGCTGCAGATAAAAACATGAAAAATGTGTCAACCTTTTCAGTGTGAACTATGTTGCTTGTGTCAACCTTGTGTCGACCTTCTGTCAGTGTTTACCTGTGGTATGTCGACCATTTATAGGTGTCGCTCTAGTCACTGTCAGCCATTAGTGTCTGAACTAATGACTGCCGACCCAGACACTGTCAACCCAGGGACCGGATACTATCTCCCGCCACCCCACTATTCACCATTCTGTCCACCACACACTCCCCACCCCTGCTGCACAGTGTGCTATGGACCTCATACTGTTACAGACTATAGAAATTCGTCCTTCTGTGATAAGTATGTGCTCGGTGTTTGAAGCATGACCCGTATATAGCTCAACACATCGGAAGTCTCAGTTATAGTAATTGGAAGGCAGCAGAACTTTGATTCCCTCGGAACAGTGGCTGTTTTGTTCTTAGCTGACTCCCAATAACATGATGAATTGTTTCCACCAAAGCAAATGATTTATTGTTGCTTTCTGAAAACTTCCAACTCACAAACTGCAGCAGAAAATCTCAAGTTGTCTCTCTGGGTGCAAAGTTTTATTAAAATTGGTTCATGGAAGAGTGAACTAAAATGAAAAATAGAGAGACGATAATTTGTACACATCTGGGATAATTATATAAGATTGCTTCTTCTTCTTGTTAATGAAATTGGTCTTTTAGCGTTTACATGGGCTTACAAGGTGGGATCAGTATACTGCCAGCCCAGTGCTGCGCACTGATATGAGGTCTGTATGCTTCCCTTTGATGCACAGGTTCTCAAACTCGGTCCCCTCAGGACCCCACACAGTGCATGTTTGGCAGGTCTCCTCACATAGGCCCTTATTCTGGTTGGTGCGGTAATATCCGCGTGCGTTCGTGCCGCCGATGTTTTGTGTCTGCGCATGTGCGAGCGGGGCGTACGGCCAAATCCCGCATGAAATGTGAACACTCCGAACAGGGGGTGGAGTGGGGCGTGAAGGGCTATTTGGGCTCATTACCATATGCATACGCCCCGCGTTTCATGGGCGTTCCCATGCAAATGCTGGGCGTACGTATGGTAATGCGGCCGTGACGCACGTGTAGGGTGCGGACATATGACATCGCCGGATGTCAGCTGCCCGCCCAGATCCCTGCTTTTGCACGGAAAAATGTCCGTGTGGTCTCAGGTTGCGGGAGCTGGTGGACCACTCGGTCCTGCATTCGATGGTTTGCGACCATCAAATGATGGGGGAGGTTTCCTGAGATGGAGGAGGCGTATTCCGTGAAAAATACACGTGCGGTCCGTTCGGCCAGCTTTTTACCGCGTATGGACGGAGTTGGCGATCCGTATGGAAGGCGGGGTTTCGCACGCACGGTCCTGGCCGCATATTCGGATCCAGCCGCACCGATCAGAATAAGGGCCATAGAGCCTTATTCTAGTTCATTCTTAGAGGCAAATTCCATCTCAGATGGACAAAACCATGTGCAATGCAGGTGGGGCAGATGTAACAGGTGCAGAGATAATTAGATTTGGGTGGGGTTTTTCTTCAAAGTGAGATCTATATTGCAGTGTAAAAATAAAGCAGTCGGTATTTACCCTGAACAGAAACAAAATAACTCACCCAAAGCTAAATCTCTCTGCACATGTTACATCTGCCCCACCTGCAGTGCACATGGTTTTGTCCAGCTAAGAAGGAATTTGCCTCTAAGAGTGAACTAGAATAAGGCCCATAATCACAATTGAAATAATTAGCACCACCTGTGGATCTTTTAATATGTGTCAATGAGTAATAAATGCACCTGCTGGGTGACCTGGAAAACATGAACTGTGTGGGGTCCTGAGAACCGAATTTGAGAACCCCTGCTTTAATGTGTTTACAGTATGTCATTTTGCCCTGACAGATCCCAAAATAATAATGGTCAATGAAAATATTTAAACTAATTATTCATTTTACTCTTTTCTCCCCCCCATTGGTTTGGGGGTTCAGCGGGATGTTTTAGATATCTGGGTTGTAGTCCTATTGGGCCGGGAAGTCTAAAGCTGGGTGCACAGTGGACGATGGGTACAAGCCAACATATCTTATTCTGAGTACACATCAGAGTGATCCTAATGAAGGGTAGAATGATCACTGTTCCGTCCTTTATTAGCATACATGATGTCACTAGCGATATTGCCCTTGCAGCATGTCCAACCGGACAACATTGCTAATAACCATGGGAACCGGCAAATCGAGATTACACACTATACGATCCAGCCGATATGTCATTACGACTTGTCCGAAAAAAGATATATTATGCCAACATTGTCCCAGTGTGTATCCGGCTTAAGGCAGTGCTTTTCTAGGACAAGTAGAGGATTAGCTCACTCATTCATTAAGTTTAGATATCACATGGATGTGTATAGACTTGATAGTGTCCATTTCAGTTGTGGACAATTTAAAAGTTTTCATGGCGCTACAGCAATTCTGTAAGGGGATGGAGTTGGCGGAACAACAGACGGGATCCCGGTAGTCGACAACACTGGCGCAGAAATTCCCACACCTGTTAGAATTTTCACGCCGTCCCGACAGCCGGAATCACAAATTTAAGGATGCCTGGGAGAGTTAGGCTGTGGAAGACATGGGGTCTGGAGGTCTAGATAAGGTTAGGCTGGGGGAGGGGAGGATTAGGCTGTGGGGTAGGAATAAACTGTAGGGGAGGAAGTTATGGTGAGGCTACAGGAGTGGACGGTCAATGGTAGTGTTATGGTGGTGTTTAGTTAAGCTCCCCTCTCTGCTTTCTGGTTTTTAGTCAGTCGAGATGTCAGTATTCCGGTACTCTTTACCTAGAACGGTGCCCATCGCGACCATCGCGACCATTGTATGCACTAAAAAACGGGTGCGATGCAATGCCTGCGATGGCCGCGATTTCCCATAGGGATCAATGTTAAAAGTGAGATTGGACGCGATTTTAGTGTTCAATGCCTCAATGCCTGCGATTTTTCCATAGGAAACAATGTTAAATGGGCCACAGAGCCCAAATAGTCACCCTAAAGTCTGAAATGGCCCCCACAATTGTTAACGCCACCCCACGATCAACGTCAACCCGAAGCGTGGCGAGCGCAGCGAGCCCGCGAGGGGCGGCGGTACGCGTCCTCCGACCTTTTCATACCCCCACTATCCACGTCGGCGTGGAGTTGAGAATAGAATAGTGTGGCGAGCGTAGCGAGCCACCGAGCCCGAAGCGTGGCGAGCGCAGCGAGCCCCGCGAGGGGACGCGGATACCTTCACAGGTAAACGGGTCCCTTCGCGGGCTTCACAGGTCACTCGCCACGCTTCGGGCTCCGTGGCTCGCTGCGCTCGCCACACTATTCTATTCTCAACTCCACGCCGACGTGGATAGTGGGGGTATGAAAAGGTCGGAGGACGCGTACCGCCGCCCCTCGCGGGCTCGCTGCGCTCGCCACGCTTCGGGTTCACGTTGATCGTGGGGTGCCGTTAAAAATTGTGGGGGCCATTTAAGACTTCAGGGGGACTATTAGGGCTCTGTGGCCCATTTAACATTGTTTCCTATGTAAAAATCGCGGGCATTGAGGCATTTAACACTAAAATCGCGTCCAATCTCACTTTTAACATTGATCCCTATGGGAAAATCGCGGGCATCGCGGGCATTGCATCGCACCCGTTTTTTAGTGCATACAATGGTCGCGATGGTCGCGATGGGCACCGTTCTAGGTAAAGAGTACCGGAATACTGACATCTCGACTGACTAAAAACCAGAAAGCAGAGAGGGGAGCTTAACTAAACACCACCATAACACTACCATTGACCGTCCACTCCTGTAGCCTCACCATAACTTCCTCCCCTACAGTTTATTCCTACCCCACAGCCGATTTTTTACCCCCGACGCCCGCGATGCCAATCGCGGGCGCCGTTCTAGGTAAAGAGTACCAGTATTCCTACTGTCCGGAATTGAGACTGCCGCTATCCCAAACCCAACCCATTCTGTGGATCCAAGGGTGAGAGAGACTGTCAGACTCAGCTACAATTTTATTTGCTTTGGGGTCCACTTACCTCTGTGACGCTCTTTAGGGCTTCCCCATCCTTACAGGGAGAGCAGTACCTTCCTTCTAGGGTGAGTAGTTTAGAAGTGACCGAGTGCTAGCAAAGTCTTCCTGAGTACCCTCCACCTACAATGTGTTTAACAGTGGCGTAACTACTGTAAGGCAGCCCCAGCTGCCCCTTGGGGGAGCAAGTGGCAGCAGGGTCTGTGTGGGCGCCGGCACCCGCTCGACACACTGACATGCTGCTGCCTGCCGCTGCCGACTGGCTGAGCACCGGAGGCGAGTCAGCCGCAGTGCAGGTGCGGCCATGGCAGAGACAACAACAAATCCCCCCACTGATTCAATTGACTGTACATAGAGCCGGCTATTGGCTACTGTGTACAGGATGGGCGGGCGGATGGGCATGTTAAGGCGGCCTGGGATGCGTCGGAGCCAAAGGAAGCAGCATTGTCTATTGGTCTCTCTTCATCTATCCTGCTTCAGCTTTCCGTTGTGCGCCACACGTGGAGAAACACGCTGAAGAGAAGCCCGGAGAGGGGGGGGGGCGCCACAAACTTTTTGGCCGGGGGGAGCTAAATTTATAGTTACGCCACTGGTGTGTAATGTTAGGTTGTAGTATTGGTGGTTACTGGCTGTCCACTCATCACTTCTATACACTCTTATTTACATTCCCGTAGAGTTAGCTGACCACTTTTCTAACTAATTTATGCCTACATGTCTTTATTTTATAGTATGGTATGTATGTATTATGTGGCGGGCCCATGGGACAGACTTCACCCAAAAGAAGGTTTATAGATATATCGCTTCAAAGTTGGAAGTAGCTTAGTGCAGTATTGGTTACAGGACACGTACAGCGGGCTGCAGGGATTTGGAACCGGATAACGCGACACTAATATTAAATAACACTTTCCCTGTAACTTCTCATGTATTGGTGCCAAAAAAACAGTGACTCCACTCCCTTCATCCCTGTTAATTTGTGTTAAAAAAGAAATCTGATATCTATGACAAAAAAAAAAATTCCTAGTGATAAATATCCTATGAAGTACGCTAGAATGTTCAGAGAAAAAAGGTGGACACATGAGAAAGGGACAATCTCTGAATTTTTATACTGATTTTATGATGATGAGGTAAATTGAAATTGGGTGTATGTTACCCCTCTTATTGCATGCATCGGAGAAAAAATTATTAAGAAAATATATAAAATATATATTAAGTATCATACAGTGTTCTATGGTATTTTGTGATGTGCCTGTCCCATTAGGGTACAGAGTCGGAACTACCATTGGCGTGGCAAAGACAGTGACCTGGGGGCCCACTGCTGCCTGTGTCATCCTCTTCCTGTCACCCGCTGTTTTTTTTCCTGTCACACTCTGACTCCCCCTGCCTCTTCCTGTCACCCTTTTCCTCCCCCTGTCACCTACTGCCATGTTGCACTTTGTGAACTTGGATTGGGGTGAAATTATATTTTTGTACCTGGGCCCACAACCCACAAGTTTCGCAATGGCTTGCTGCTAGTTATTGTTATCAGTGTGCCTGATTCAAATAGAGTTGGAGGTGCTGGTCCTCCTGCTTACGTGGAAGCCACAGTGATGCACTAGTATGGTAATGTAGCAGTAGGCCTCTGATATTAGTAGGCACCTCCTGCTTGTATTAGTGATCCAGCCCTGCCCATGAGGGGAAAACCATTCTCAATCTCTCACCATTGAATTGTTTTTGCCTCTGTTTGCAAGGCAGAGTAACCCAGTACTTTCTCGGCACTGCAGGGGCCATGGGGGGGAGGCCACCAATGACGTCAGCGGCCCTACCTCCCAATGGCCGGGAAACGTCTGCATTTTTCTGGGGAAATGTAGGGTTACCGTACCCAAACAGCCGCAGGGTGTCAATCACCCTGCAAGCAGCCAGCAATGGCTAGCCAACATTGGCTGCCATCGCAAGGACAGCTCGCACGTGCGGACAGCATACCGTGCGCATGATTGGGTCTGAATCAGATTTAACTCTATAATCACGTTACGAAGATGGGCGTTCTGTTTCACATGGGATGTTGCTTAAATAACAACATCTCATGAGAAATAGAACTCCCATCTTAGTAAATTTCCCCCTTACAGTCTTTGGTTCTTTGCACTATCGCAGACCTTCACAACTGTATGAATATCTTTAAATGTCTCACAGCTTGGTTGGTGCAAAAATATGTACTTGGCCAATTAGCTAATAAAAAGTCACTTATTTATAGAGTTCAATTGTTATAAGGATGTGTGAGAATTATAAATAGCTTGAAAGGCTTGGTTCCACAGTAGTTATTTTATAAAATTCCTAATGACTGCGCTATGAATTTTTTAAAATTAATCAAACTTCCTAATAGTAAGTTTTTTGACACCTGAATATTTTATTTTTTGAGCAGGTCCTGGTGATTCTATCGCCAATTGCCAGGACCCGCCATCAGACGGAAGGGGGACACACGCATGAGACGCTTGCACGCCCCGTTCTGTCTGTGCCCACCGCCGCCTCCCATCGTTTCCCCATCACTCCCCCTTGCCTCTCCGCACCCCCCCTAACCCTGAAGCGGAGACGGGCAGGGATTCTGCTCCCCGTCGCCGAGAGACAGGGACGCGCGTGTGCGTGAGACGCTCATGTGTCTCCGCCAGATGGAGTGCTTGTCACCAGCGGAGGTGATCTGGCGAGAGCTGGCGCTGAATGACAGGCGTTCCATCTGTACATACATTTACAAAGACTATCGGATGAGTTCTCTCCCCTTTGGTCGCATGCAAGGGGATGTGTTCTCATACACATTCTCTTGCATGCTAGTCAGGGGATGCGGCCGTCAGCAGGGGGAGGCACAAGCAGGGGAGTATACGCAGCATAGTGAGCAGGTCTGAATAAGGCCCACAGTACAGATCATTCCCAGAGCTTGGTTGTCCACACTGCCACATGTAGGTCTGTCCTGGGATTCGGTATGAAATCCCAACGGTCAAAATCCCGACAGGGTCAAAATCCCGACAGGGTCAAAATCCTGAATGGGTCAAAATCCCGATTGGGTCAAAATCCCGACATGGACAAAATCCCGACATGGACAAAATCCCGACATTTAAAATCCCGACAAAGTCAAAATCCCGACATTTAAAATCCCGGCAGGGTCAAAATCCTATATAGATTGTACAGGTGAAACAGTCTACATGCCTTTCGGTGCGAGGTCGACATGGGTTTTTTCACTGTTTTTTGACCCGAATGGCGACACAGTCGACATGGACACAATTGCAAGTGAACCGCAGCCCCTCGCATCGCTCGCTTCGCTCGCACTGCTTCGGGCACGGTGCCTCGCTGCCCTCGGCACACTATTTTATTCTCCCACCACACCGTAGTGGATGGTAGGGCATGAAATACCGCCTGTTGGCACATGTCGGTTCAAAAAACAGTGAAAAAACCCATGTCGACCTCGCACCTGTCGACTGAAAGGCATGTAGACTGTTTCACTTGTACATTCTATGTGTCGGGATTTTGACCCTGTCGGGATTTTAAATGTCGGGATTTTGACCCTGTCGGGATTTTAAATGTCGGGATTTTGTCCTTGTCGGGATTTTGTCCTTGTCGGTATTTTGACCCATTCGGGATTTTGACCCTGTCGGGAATTTGACCGTCGGGATTTTGACTGCATCCCCTGTCCTGAACCTTAGTGGCCTTAGTGGGATGGTGAGCTCTCACTGCAGTCCCACACATATACAGTACTGTATTATGAACCCTGTTATTTAAACATCTACATACGGTATACGTAAACTGTAATTCTAAAAGAATAACAGACTCATTAATCACATAGCTGTATTACTTTCATATAGGAGCTCACTCTGACAATGTTTTGAAGAAATGACTGATTAAGCTTCTAGTTAATGCAATCAATAGCAGGCAATATCAATTGGGAACACTTTGAAGCGCCTGTTAAATGTTATCAAAAATCATATCCGTAATATTTTACAAAGAGACTTCAGAACCCTTTCATGTAGCTTCTGAATACACATGCACAGTACTGTAGTTCAGAATGAAAAAAAATTGGCTTAAAACCAAAATCTGCTTCTGATCCCTAATGCTGGGTACACACCAGGACGACTAGGGCACGATTCTGTCAATTTAGATCCAATTCCGACCGGTTGTATGCAGATTGTGTGTATTATCGTGTGTTTTTGCCATTTATTTGATCCGATTCCGATCCAATGCGCGTTCACGCCGCTCGTTTGGTCGCATCTTTGGTCCTACGTGCTGCAGGTAGGATCCGTCAATCCCAGGCCGACCGACCGTCAATCGTATGCAGATCGTGAGTGTTTTTTGCCGCCTCCGTCGTCCGTCCGTCGGTGCGTCCGTCGTTTGATCCAGCCTATTTGAGTGGCATTTCCTAAACACTCCCCCGGCGCCATGTTTTTCCACATAGCAAACAGCGCTGGCGCAGCAGTTGGACTCTCCTTCTTGTCTCATCTCCCAGAACAACAACCTGGTATGTTTGCACTCCCAATGCTCTTCTATGCATGCCCACTGTTGCCACCAATGTATATAGTGTGTATAAAGCACTGGTTTGGCAACCGTGCACCCGACCATGTCACTTTTGTTTTTTTGGGTGGGCCCCATCTGTGTGTGTATACATATAACCAATGTCCACCATTGCAGTATTCCAAGCACTCCTCTCTGCTAGGCCCCATTCACCTGTGTGTGTGTGTGTGTGTGTGTGTGTGTGTGTGTGTGTGTTTGTGTATATATAGATATATATACATAAACCATTGTCCACCATTGCAGTATTCCATGCACTCCTCTCTGCTAGGCCCCATTCACCTGTGTGCGTGTGTTTGTGTATATATAGATATATATACATAAACCATTGTCCACCATTGCAGTATTCCATGCACTCCTCTCTGCTAGGCCCCATTCACCTGTGTGCGTGTGTTTGTGTATATATAGATATATATACATAAACCATTGTCCACCATTGCAGTATTCCATGCACTCCTCTCTGCTAGGCCCCATTCACCTGTGTGTGTGTGTGTTTGTGTATATATAGATATATATACATAAACCATTGTCCACCATTGCAGTATTCCATGCACTCCTCTCTGCTAGGCCCCATTCACCTGTGTGTGTGAATAGCAATCTGCACAATAAAATGTATAGTGGTTTTCATAAAAGTTTATTAACATTTTAAATACTTAAAACATAAGAACTAGGTAAACTGGTAACTATAACTATAAAAATTTAAATATGAAACAAAACATGGGTATAACTATAACAACTAAAATGGTTTTATCTTTTTACAGTCCCAATGTCCAACGCAAAGGAACAAGAGTTTCTTGAAGGGTTTATTGAAAAATATCGTGCACACGAATGCCTGTGGCGAACTAAATCCAAGGAGTATTCAAACAAAATGAAAAGAAACCAAGCCTTGGAGGAGTTGGCACGCTACAGTCTTCCATTTCACCCAGAGGCCAATGTTGAATGGGTGAGGAAACGCATCCAGAATATGCGCACGGTGTTCTTAAAGGAACACAAGAAGATGGAGGCTGCAAAGAAGTCTGGTGCTGGAGTCGACGAGATGTATCAAACATCGCTCTGGTACTATGACCGGTTGACATTCACCCTCAGCCAGGAGTCGATGAGGACAGGAGTAGTCCTTATGGTAGAACATGAAAACCAAGAAGTCACGGCGCAGGAGGAGGAGGAGAATTCGCAGTCTGCATCGGTGAGTCTATTTTTTTGGCTATCTAATTGATTCCTCCTGCCAATCCACAGCGCCCTCCCCATTAAAGTAGGCCATGTACTCTTCCCTCACCTGTTTGGCTCGTGCACTCCCTGTGTAGTGTTGTGTTGGGGTTTGCAAGGAGGATATCTGCACTACCTCCTCTGGCAGTTCTTGGTCTTCTTGGAGTGCTGTGCCTGTAGCCCTTTGCTGTGTGGCTTTTCTGCGGAGCAAATTGTGCAGGACACAGCACGCCGTGACAACCCAGTCAATTTTGTCCACCCTCAGGTTAATGGCAGTGTGGAAAATGCGAAACCGGCTTGCCAGGATGCCAAAAGCATTTTCCACAACACGCCGTGCCCTGGATAGCCTGTAGTTAAAGATCCTTTTGTCATGGTTCAACCCCCTTTGCGCATATGGCTTCATGACATGCTCGTGCAGGCCAAAAGCCTCGTCAGCCACAAAAACAAAGTTAAGCCCCTGTTTAGTTTCCTGGACAGACGGCAAGTGAAGGGTGTTCGCTATGAGCCTTTCGTAGAACTTTGTGTCCTTGAAAGTGCCACCATCCGATGCACGGCCATTCCTTCCTACATCCAGGAAGATAAACTCATAGTTCGCATTAACAACAGCCATTAGTACAATGCTAAAATAGCCCTTGTAATTAAAATAGTAGGAACCACTATTGATAGGCTGGGCTATGCGGACATGTTTGCCATCAATGGCTCCACCGCAATTTGGGAAGTTCCATCGCTGTTCAAACTCCTCTGCGATGACTTTCCATTCATTCACGCTGGTAGGGAACTGAAATTAGAAGTAAATAGAATTGATTAGTAAACATGTTCAATTTTTTTACAGCTTGGTGACTACCCACCTGCAACCCCAGACCTATCTGTCCTATCTGAGAATGCATGCACATCGAACGAAGTTCCTACTCCGGCACGCACTCCGCCACCCACCCTGGAACCCACTCCACCACTCCCCCGTGCCAAAAAAATGCGTGGCAAAGGAAAAAAAGGAGAAGCAGCGGCACATGAAGAATTTATGATGCGGGCACATCAAGTCCTGCAAAGAAACCCCGACAAACATGACAACTACTTCACTTATGTGGCAGAGTGTGTTCGCAACATGGCTCCTGACCAGCAACTTACTTTTGAAAAGTTATGCATGGAGTTGGTGTATAATGGCAGTTTAGGGTATCTCAACAGTGGCACTAAAATAGTTGGCATTGGTAGTGCACCAGACACACCACTGTCATTAGAATCACCAGTGCCTACTCCGCCTGCCACCGTAGCAGGCCAGTCGAGCACAATTCCAACACATACCCAGTCAACACCTACACAGCCTTCTCAACCCCCCCAGTACCGTCAATTCTACAGTTCTTTACTGATAGAAGATCCAGAGTGTCCTGTTTTTGAGGATCTGTCTTAAAAAATAGGCTACTTTATCATTTACCATCGACATGGTCTCAGCTGCAGGTATGTGATGGCCACTGCTCACATGGCGTATGGCGCACATCAATGGGGCCGGGACCATTGCATCTGCGCCATGCGCCATGTGGGCCGCAGCCTTTACATATCTGCAGCAGACATCCTCTGCCACACAAGGGCCACAGTGTGTATTTTTGTTTATTTATATGCTGCTACCTGTACCTGCATTACCAGAGGGAGAACAGGATTCTCCTCAATCTGGATAGCAAACTCCATTTATTGCCCTTTTTTCTTTGCCAATAGTATGGGGTACTGTGCGGCAGACATGGTCTCAGCTGCAGGTATGTGATGGCCACTGCTCACATGGCGTATGGCGCACATCAATGGGGCCGGGACCATTGCATCTGCGCCATGCGCCATGTGGGCCGCAGCCTTTACATATCTGCAGCAGACATCCTCTGCCGCACAGTACCTTATCCCTACTGTTGTAAGGGCATGTTCCAGAAGTTACCAGAGTGTGTTTTTTTTGTTTATTTATATGCTGCTACCTGTACCTGCATTACCAGAGGGAGAACAGGATTCTCCTCAATCTGGATAGCAAACTCCATTTATTGCCCTTTTTTCTTTGCCAATAGTATGGGGTACTGTGCGGCAGACATGGTCTCAGCTGCAGGTATGTGATGGCCACTGCTCACATGGCGTATGGCGCACATCAATGGGGCCGGGACCATTGCATCTGCGCCATGCGCCATGTGGGCCGCAGCCTTTACATATCTGCAGCAGACATCCTCTGCCGCACAGTACCTTATCCCTACTGTTGTAAGGGCATGTTCCAGAAGTTACCAGAGTGTGTTTTTTTTGTTTATTTATATGCTGCTACCTGTACCTGCATTACCAGAGGGAGAACAGGATTCTCCTCAATCTGGATAGCAAACTCCATTTATTGCCCTTTTTTCTTTGCCAATAGTATGGGGTACTGTGCGGCAGACATGGTCTCAGCTGCAGGTATGTGATGGCCACTGCTCACATGGCGTATGGCGCACATCAATGGGGCCGGGACCATTGCATCTGCGCCATGCGCCATGTGGGCCGCAGCCTTTACATATCTGCAGCAGACATCCTCTGCCGCACAGTACCTTATCCCTACTGTTGTAAGGGCATGTTCCAGAAGTTACCAGAGTGTGTTTTTTTTGTTTATTTATATGCTGCTACCTGTACCTGCATTACCAGAGGGAGAACAGGATTCTCCTCAATCTGGATAGCAAACTCCATTTATTGCCCTTTTTTCTTTGCCAATAGTATGGGGTACTGTGCGGCAGACATGGTCTCAGCTGCAGGTATGTGATGGCCACTGCTCACATGGCGTATGGCGCACATCAATGGGGCCGGGACCATTGCATCTGCGCCATGCGCCATGTGGGCCGCAGCCTTTACATATCTGCAGCAGACATCCTCTGCCGCACAGTACCTTATCCCTACTGTTGTAAGGGCATGTTCCAGAAGTTACCAGAGTGTGTTTTTTTTGTTTATTTATATGCTGCTACCTGTACCTGCATTACCAGAGGGAGAACAGGATTCTCCTCAATCTGGATAGCAAACTCCATTTATTGCCCTTTTTTCTTTGCCAATAGTATGGGGTACTGTGCGGCAGACATGGTCTCAGCTGCAGGTATGTGATGGCCACTGCTCACATGGCGTATGGCGCACATCAATGGGGCCGGGACCATTGCATCTGCGCCATGCGCCATGTGGGCCGCAGCCTTTACTTATCTGCGGCAGACATCCTCTGCCACACAGTAGCCCGTACTTATTGGGAAAGTTTAAACTGGGTCATACATACTTAAATCTTTATATATAGTGTGTGTTTTTGTACAATATCTTTTATATATGGTATTATAATATATTTGTGTTGACACAATCTATTTACTATTTTACATGTTTTAACCATGAAAGGCCTAAAAAACCTGTTTCTGTCCTAGGCCTAAATTATAAATAAAAATATTTTGTTTGCACAATAAAGTGTACAGTGTATATTTCATCCTTACCTTGCAATACTGGTACTGCAGCACCTTCACAATGGCTTTGCAGGTCTCCGGGATGATGAGGCCCAAAGCTTGCGGGGAGATGAGGGATCCAAACTTTAGGTTAGCAAGAGACCGTCCTGTCGCCAGAAACCTCAGGGTCACCACCAGCCGTTCCTCAGCAGGGATAGCCATGCGATACTTGGTATCCTGCTTCTCGATGTGGGGAGTCACCAGACGCAGCAATTCCTGGAATGTGGCATCATCCATCCTCAAGAAGTTACGAAAATCGTCTGGGTTATTCTCCCTGATGTCCCTGAGCAGTGGCATGTGCGAACGAGTCTGACGCTGAAGTAGCCACTGCTTTGTCCAGCATGATCTTTCTCTCCTGCGCTGGGCTCTCTGACGTCTGAGCTTCAACACTGCATAATAGAGCAGGTACTGTTGCTGGTGACTACCCATCACTGCATTCTCCATAGTGCAGGGTTAAAAGACACTTTGTAATGGCAGGCAAAACAAAGTAATGTGTAAATAGCTATGTCCAGCGTTCAGCAGGTATAAACCAAGCCTCACTAGTAACAAAGCAGAAATACACTGGTTTAAAATGGCTGCTGCTATTCCTATCCCCTCTGCTAGTCCAGCCCCTTCATTTAAATTTCAAAGGCCAATCGGACGACGGTCGCAGGTGTTCTTGCAAAAAAACAAAAACCAGCGATCCGACCGTCTTAACGACCATCGCGGGCGCATCGGGATCGGATCTAGATCGTTCCGCCAAAAAACCACAATTTTTGCTAATCGTTTGCTGGGGACTGCCTGGGAGCTCCCGGGAAGTCCAAGGGAAATCGTTCCATGGTCGTCTATCGGTCGTGAACGACGGTGGTCGTCCTGGTGTGTACCCTACATTAGACTAAAAGGATAACAATACAGATTTATATTGCGAGGGGAAAATATTTCAAAAATTGTGTGAAAAAAAAAATCAAAACAACCTGATATGAAAAAGTTAACTTATATGTTGTATAACAAGAGTGTAACGCTGACTTTTTAAATATTACATGATAACTTTGTATCAGTAGGGATAAAAATATAGTTTTGCTGTCTGATTTTTGTCAGGTTGGATGCTGACAATTCAATTCGGTTTCAGCTCATGTTTTAACCTAATTTGTCAATTCTATCAGTGCTTTATTTTGTGTACAATGTAATTTTTAGAATGGTGGTTGGTGTTTGTCACTGGTCACTGGTTCTGTCTGAATGACTAGTTAATGAAAGTCATTCAGACAGAACCAGTGACTAGAGCACACCTACTGAAGGTGAAAATCGCCTCTAGAATAATCCCAGATTCTGTACTGAACTTATTGCTTTATAATTCGATTAAACTGGATCCACCAGGAATTTAGCATAGGTTCTTATATATAACACATTGGGTTTTCCCAGACCAATTGGTGATATCGTCATCATTTTGACCTTTTATAGATATACCCACTTAAAGAGATCTTACCTTCAAATTTGTCGTCAGAAAAAATAATCTTTAGCGACATTGTCTGGAGGAAGATCATTCACCATCCAGCCGATCTACTAACATAGATAATAAAATAATAGGTACTTTATGTATGCAAGGACCCATTAACCATCCTGTTATGAATTGTTTCTTCTTGTGAAGAGTACCTTTAACCTATTCTTGTGATCCGTTAACCCCTGATGAAGTCCCGTTAAGGGGCGAAACGCGTTGGGTATCTTCTGCTGTTTCCAAATGTCTGAGATGTCTCAATGAAATTTATAAAGATCTGGAATAACTGCTACCACTGTGTAGAAAAATACTTTTTAATAAACATTTGAAATTGTATGGACTTTTTACTGTATGCTACATTGAAATTACCTAAGGCTTGATTGATCTAATTGTGGTAATCAAAAATAGGCCTGCCAACTCACAATTGACAGATACATTTCTTAAAGTACAAATGCCTTGTCAACATTAGAGTCCTTGCTTCTTATCCTGGGACAATATTGTTCACCTTGTGTCTTAAATCTATATAATCCACGTTATTCATTGTATTTAGATGTTATCTCATACACCCAAAATTGAGGCAACAGTGCCCCTCCTTTTTTTTTTTACCGTTATGTATAATTTGCAATTCGAACTTTGGATCTATGAAATAGCTTATTCATGAGTTTTCCAGCCTAGAAGTGCCAGGACAATCTGAACATAACTATTATTATTATTATGAACAGTTTCTTATATAACGCATACATATTGCACAGCGCTTTACATTTTATAGTTGAATATTCACATCAGTCCCTTCCCCAGTGGAGCTTACAATCTATATTCCCTCCCACATGTACACGCACACACAGACATTCTATTTTTAATTTAGTTGGAAGCCAATTGACCTACCCATATATTTTTGGATTGTGGGAGGAAACCAGAGTACCCAGAGTAAACCTACGCAAACACGGGGAGAATATACAAGCTCCGCACAGTTAGGGCCATGGTGGGAATCGGACCCATGACCTCAGTGCTGTGAGGCAGTAATGCTAACCATTACACCATCCGTGATGCCCCAAACCAAAACCTAAACTAAACCTCTATCTGCAGAGGGCAGAGCTCTGCATTTGCTGATGTGATTGCTGTATTGGACACCTGATGAATTAACCAATATCCTTAGCTAAGCATACAATAAATTCATATTTATATATTTAACTTATTTGTTGAAGTACTTTTCACGCAATCAACCCATCTGGGTCTCCTTGATCTAAACCCATCTGAATCAAACTGTAATTAAATAAGGACAAAATGTACAACTACTCAATAAGGATTATTATATGGAAGAATCTGTTGGATTATTGGGTGATATTGAATCATATAACAAACCTTTATCATAACACAATTTAGAATGTGGCATTGAAACTTGAATTAATTTTACAAAGGGGATTGAAAAACATGATAATTATCAAGAAAGGAATATCCATACTTCTTAATACCCATGCTTCCACCTTCCTAAATGTCATAAGGTTCTATAGAACCATCATAAACATCCAAACATTTATGTAAACATATGTACAGATGTGCAAAGTTTATCAAAACACCATTATACACCTCTGCGCCTCCACCATTACATGGATAGAACTAAGAAGATATACAACCCTTGCTGAGTTGTCAAATAGGGATATTTCCCACAAATATTATTATTATAATTTTATTTATAAGGCGCCACAAGTGTTTCGCAGCGCCGTACAAAGGAACAATACAGGGAGACAAAACTATATAATATCCCAAAAAAAAAAAAAAATATATCCTTCCAAATCCTCAGTTATGTTGTCAACATGGTTTCATGAAACAGAGAACAATGGATCATAGCGTAACAAGTTTTAATTGATACAATATAAAATTCTAAAAATAATGATTATGTCCAAAAGGGATTCTAAGGGTGACATTCTATGGGATGAGAGTTGTGTTTTTTGGCGAAATTTGCGCAAAAAAACGTCCAAAATCCTGTTTTCGCATATTTAATGAGATGCGAAAAATGGCAAAAATCGCAGATTTTACCGCTAAATCGCACTTTTACAAACTCGCATCCTGATGTTTTCCCATCGAAAAGTATACAATGCGCATATTTAATGAGATGTGAATTTGGAAAATGTGTCTTAAATTCGCCAAAAAATCAGACCAGGTTCTGATATGCGAGTTGGCCAGAACCCTGCACAGATCATTGAGATCTGTGCATGGTTCTGTGGTAAAAAATGTTTTTTTTTTTTTTTTTTCTTTAAAAAAATTGCGTGGGGTCCCCCCTCCTGAGCATAACCAGCCCCGGGCTCATTGAGCCGGACCTGGTTCCAAAAATACGGGGGACAAAAAGTGTAGGGGTCCCCCGTATTTCTGAAACCAGCCCCGGACTCTTGGACCGGTCCTGGTTCCAAAAATACGGGGGACAAAAAATCTGGGGGTCCCCCGTATTTTGAAACCAGCACCGGGCTCCAACAGCCCGCAGTGTCATGCCCCAGCCGGGGGACACTTTTTACATAAGGTCCCCCGGCCGTACCATGAGCACCGTGGCTGGTCAGCCTTGGACGGGGTACCTGGAGGAGTGGGGACCCCCCCAATAAAGGGGTCCCCCCCAAAGGCTTCACCCGTCCAGGGCTGAAGCCCGGGGCTGTCACCGGCGTCCCTGGCCAGTGGACGCCGGCCTGATGGTGTAAAATCTTTCAATCCTAACATTGCTTTATACAGGAGAACTACAAGTCCCAGCAGACCTCCCCCACAGGCTGGGACTTGGAGAACCACAAGTACCAGCATGCGGGGCATTAATGGGCCCGCTGGGACTTGTAGTCCACCTGTAAAAAGAATGTTAAAAGAAAACACACACACAGAAAAGTAAAACTTTATTACATACACACACACCTCACTTTTACAACCACATACTCACCGATCCAGGATCCAGCGCTGGTCTCCCTTCTGCTGCAGAGCCGGCTACCCCCGCACTGACAGCGGGGACAACCGGCTGTCTCTGATACAGCTAACAGCTTCTGTCGCGTTGTCCCAGCGCGACACAGGCTGAGAGCGTGATTGGGCGATGCGTCTCCATGGAGACGCATAGCTCAGCCCTGATTGGCTGAGCTATGCGTCTCCATGGAGACGCATAAGCCGAAGACGCTCTCAGCCTCTGTTGCGCTGGGACAGCGCAACAGAAGCTGTTAGCTCCATCGGAGAAAGCCGGTTCAGCCCGCTGATAGTGGAGAGGTCTAGAGAGGTCTAGATGTAATCAGTTCTCAATGACACGTTTGGAAATGACAGCTTGTCAGTTTACTAGTCCAGGATCGCTGCAGCAAGGTCCTGGATGGTGTCTCCCACTTGAATACAGTATATATTATTTTCCGGGTCTTGATTCCAGTCCAAGAATACGTTCAGAATATATAAAAATAAGCATCACAGTTTCCAAAAACTTCATACAGGAATTCATAAGTTCAGTGAAGGTCCGATGTTCAAAGCAAGTTAACATGTGGAAAAGGGGATATGGGTTGGTGACAGACTTCTTAGACTATCTCAAACAGAAACTTTTGGGATTTGAAATACTCTTTGTCTAATATCAATGAATGTTTGAAGCTGCTTCCAATCTAGAACAGTTGTTTTTAAGCCCTCTCATTTTTATACGAGGCTGGATTAAAAAGTAAAGTTTTTTTATTTGTGAACACATTTGAGCACTTTTTTGTACACAACTCAGTTTATCCTCTATGTACAGTAATGCACTATTCCCTTTTCAACGTAGTCCCCATCCCTTTCCACGCATGTGCGCCAACGCTTGACGAGTCGGGCAAACCCGTCAGAGAAGAAAGCTGGTGGTTGGTGTCGACACCAGGAATGAACGGCAGTTTTCACCTCATCGTCAGAGTTAAAGTGTTGACCCTTAAGGCGTTCTTTCATCTTTGGGGAGAGGGGAAAGTCGCAGGACGCAAGGTTGGGACCGTACGATGGGTGTGGCTGAACCTCCTTGAACTGCAGGTGCTGCAACCCTCTTCCCAAACATGAAAGAGCACCTTAAGGGTCAACACTTCAACTCTGACGATGAGAGCTGGCATTCGGTCCTGGTGTCTACAGCAGCCACCAGCTTTCTTCTCCACCGGGTTTGCCCAACTCGTCAAGCGTTGGCACACATGCGTGGAGAGGGATGGGGACTGCGTTGAAAAGTGAATAGTGCATTACATAGAGGTTAAATGAGTTACCTTGTACAAAAAGAAAGTGTTCAAATGCGTTCACAAATAAAAAACTTATAGCCATGGCGGCATTACTTTTCAATCCAGCCTCTCATATTTATTCTTATCTTACTAAATTATTACAGTGCCTGACTCAGGGCTGTTCTGTGTATGTTTGCAGACCAGCAAACATACACAGTGGGTGTTAGTACATATGCGACGAGCATTGGTGTAATGGGCGGTGGGATGTAGCGCTGCTGCTTAGTGCATCCCGCCCTGACAGTGGGCATCTCGGTGCTTACATATTTGGATGCACAGATGTAAACCATGGACGGCCACTATAGTGGTATTAGCATAAATTTGCAAAAGCAACTGCAGCAAAAAGGTGCAAGAAGGGCCACAACTGGGTCCAACAGTATCAGGCCCTATGTGCTGTGATCACACCCTCAACAGACCCCACCCCCTTTACATACCCTGCCTTCATATAATATAATTCCCAGGCTGGTTTTCCATCCCACTCTGCCCCTGCTCAGGTTAATTTAGAATGGTCGGGCTGTACGTGCTGCATGGACCATGGGCTCGGAGTGCCTACAGAATGGCGAGAATGGCACCAACCTCTCCCTGCCCCCAAACAGTGCTGCAGCTTAGGGGCACTGTGTGCACGGGCGCTTGTCCTGTTCTGCACATGTGCAGATCAGGTCGTGAGCATTTTCTGTCCCAGAACCATCACATATGTGTATAAGGCATCTGTAAAATCATACTTGCTTACTTTCAAAGTCTCAGTGGAGACTGTCAGCAGCACTTCAGAGGGTGGGGCCTGATGTAGACATAATCAAGCCCCACCTCCAGTACAGCAAATCCCTTGATTTGCGGGTCCTCGAGGACGGGGCAGGGCTAAAACTACGCTATTTGCATATTTAGCCCTGGTCCTTCCCCTGAAAAGCTGAGAATTGTGGTAATTTATCGCTGCAGGAGGAGATGCGAGAGGAGGGTCCGTCAGAATCCGGAAGGATTGCCCGCTTTCCGGGGGGCCAGGAGGGGGACCCGATTTTTTGGACCCTCCTGGCCAATTCGGGAGGGAAGTCAACCCTGTGTAAAATGCAGGCAAGATACTAGGGCAGCGCAATTAACTTTGATGAACAGAATTGCAGTGACCATTAAATACTTAATGACAGCAGTATCTGTAGCAAGACAGAGCTGGACCTCCAATGCTTCAGGCATGCACGGTGCACAAGGGCAGGGCCGGCGCTAGGGTGTCCGTCGCCCTCCTGCAAACCATAAGTTTTGGGCCCTTTCACATTGCCATTGCAACAAGCTGCAGCCCGATTGTGGGAGCGTATGCTATGGAGGATCTCGGGTGCATGTACATGTATACATACACCATCTCAGTGCTGTGTCCCCAAAATATTGCAAGCACTAAAGGTTCCCATACACGCTGCGAGAATCGCATACGTTAAGGGCTAGATCGCATCACATGGCATGCATGCAATGAGTGTGTGATACGATCCGAAAGCAGTACAAAAAGTATGTGCAGCACATACTTTTTGTACTGTGCAATGCGATGCCCTCAGGAGCGCACATTGCATCGCACGCTGCTATTGCAGCATGTATGGCCACCTTTAGGCACATAACCCAGCCCATTATTTAAAAAGTGTCTAAATTGATATAAAAAAAATCTACAATTATTTAAAAAATTGCTATAAACGTATGTAATAAAATACACTGTTCTTTTGCTGTTTAACTCTTGTGCAGTCCCTCCTCTTTTATCTGCATAGGCAGGACGCGGAGGACGCCATTACACCCCTCTCGTGACTGAGGGGGAAAAGAGGGGAGAGAAGGAGGAGATGGAAGAAGAGGGGAGGAGATAGAGGGGGGCGGAGTGTTGAGGACTGGCAGTGGCACTGGCACAGCACACTTAGAAGAGGGAAGGAAGGGCGGCGCTGCTGACAGCTGACAGGCGCAGGGAGCAATGGGTAGAAGGAGGATCCGGACATGACATCCATGGATTCACAGACAGCGCTACATGCCTCAGCGCAAGTGTCTGTGAGGAAGAGGGGGCAGGTCACAGGAGGAGGACAGTGTGTGCGCGCTGCAGGGAGCTGCTCAGCTTCTCCATACTGCCACCCACTGTCAGACAGGCACTACGGGTGGCATGCAGGCTGTGTGCACTCGCAGTGCAGGGAGCAAATCTTTATACTGCCGCCCGCCCGTGGGCGGCGTGCAGGAGGCAGTGACAGTGAGGGCTGAGGCAGCTTTAGCAGAGCAGGGAGGGAGACAGCGCCTTTTCAGTATGGCGCCTCCCTGCTTTGCAGGAACTGCTGAGTGGGTAGCGCCGGCTCTGCACAAGGGCCAAGTCAATTTCTAACCATGGGCCTGATTCGGACATTTTAGCAAGGCTGCAATTTTTGCAGATGAACAAAACCGTGTGCACTGCAGGTGGGGCAGATGTAACATGGGCAGAGAGAGTTATATTTGGGGGAGTTATTTTGTGTCTGTGCAGGGTAAATACTGGCTGCTTTATTCTTATACTGTAATTTAGATTTCAATTTCAACAAACCCCACCCACATCTAACTCTCTGTGCACATGTTACATCTGCCCCATCTGCAGTGCAGCATGGTTTTGACTTTTGTCCATGGGGACACCCAACGTATCTTGGGCGTGCCCACAAAACTGGGGGTGCGCTCAGGAAAATGCAGGACATCCCAGGTCAAATCAGCCACTGTAGTCTGTGAGACTGCTCTGGCTTCACTGTGACTGGCAGTGGCTTCCTATTGGAAGTCTGACCTGCCAGTCACCAAGGCAGTCCCATTGGGAGGTGTTACCTCCCTCCGGTGTGCCTTTCTGTGGGTTGCCAAGCAAATTTCCTGAGTGCACATGTCCATTACCTACATTGGTACTGTGCACGCGCTGTTCCCGGTGCCTGTCATTTGGATTATAGGCGCCGGGACCATGATTCCCTTCTATGGGCTGTTGCCGAAGCAGCCCATAGAAGCAGGCCACATGTGCAGTACAGATGTTTATACTGCACATGTGCCAGTCCCAGCGCCTGTCATCACAGCACAGGCGCTGGGGAGCGGGAGGACAGGTGGCGGCGGCAACAGGGGGGGGGTGTGTGCCTGCATCGCGGTACCCCTGCAGCAGCCAGTGGCAGCCCCCCTCCCCCTAGAAGGTACGAGCTGCCACTGGATCCCACCGTGAGCAAGGCATGGCATACAGCCCAATACGATCTTAAAACCCACAGCATAGTCCATTGCTTCCCTATGACATATGGTGGTAGAAAAAATGTACTGCACAAAACAAGGGAGTAAATGTGGAGTAGAGCTTTGGGAAACTAACTTTATTACATGGTGATGGTGTAATATGCTTCGATAAAGTCCCCTGGCTCCTTCCATGAGTGGCGGTGAGGTGTGCCAGGTGTCTCTTTAACACTTCACACATCTGTAGAAGCCCAGAAGATGATCTCTTTCTGTATCTAACACAGCAGCCATTTACATCGTCAAGAGCTTTGATAAACAGATTTCTTACATGTAGAGTCAAATGGAATTTACAACATATTATTGAAGCTTATTTGCATCCCAAAAACATATTTTGGAAGCTTAAAGCCTAAATATCCTACAGCAATTAACATCAGGCTGATTCCGGTGGTGAGTAAACATTTTAGCAGTTCCAACAAACATGAACTCTTCTCTGATGGAGCAATAATCCACACACACACACAGCTGCCGTATCACCACTTGCCAAGTTACCTGACTCAAGTTATAATGTTTGCTGTATAAATACTCAACTGAGCTAACTAGAAAATCACGTGCCACTGCTTTTATTTTAGTCAGGGCCGTCTTAGTTAAGGAATTGACTCGCTGGGCAGATGCCCGGGGCTTCATGATTCTAGGGGTCTTCAAGTATTGTCTGGCTTGTCATGGAGGCATCTGCTTCTTTCTCCAGAGCTTCTTGGGTGGCAGTTAGAGAATGCTGCCTGGCCATTCTGTGAATAACTGTCAGCATGCTGATTGGTAGATAGCTGTACATATCCACCAATAAGTGTCACTGTATGAAAGCATGTGGCGAGGCAGCATGAGACCAGAAAAAGCTATGGTTTATTTAATTGGTTCCCATGAAGGACTACACGGTGTGTACGGATTTGCCCAGGGCTTTAATACTGTTAAGATATCTCTGATTGGAGTTGATAGTAAATTTGCAGAAAAGGTGTGATGTGTGCTCAATCTACACTGCCTTATGCCAAGAGACTTATAGAATCCTTTTTACTGTTTGTACTGCCAGGAGCAACTTTCAGAGCAGGCTGACACATCCATCACTTGGAGTACTGTGACCTGGAAGTGCGCAGCCACAATCACCAAGAAGCCAATGATGGAGATGAGTATGAGTATACCGTTTCCCCACCTGCAGCCTAACCCTAAGTGCCCTCCCACCAGCCTAAACCTAAGTGCCCCCACCTGCAGCCTAACCCTAAGTGCCCCCACCAGCCTTAACCTAAGTGCCACCACCTGCAGCCTAACCCTAAGTGCGCCAACCTGCAGCCTAACCCTAAGTGCCCCCCCCAGCCTAACCCTAAGTGCCTCCCCCAGCCTAACCCTAAGTCTCCCTACCTGAAGCCTAACCCTGAGTGCCCCCATCTGCAACCTAACTCTATGTGCCTCCCCCAGCCAAAACCTAAGTGTCCCCACAAGCAGCCTAACCTTAAGTGCCCCCACCTGCAGCCTAACCCTAAGTGCCCCCACCTGCAGCCTAACCCTAAGTGCCCCCACCTGCAGCCTAACCCTAAGTGCCTCCCCCAGCATAACCCTAAGTGCCCTCACCTGCAGCATAACCCTAAGTGCCTCCCCCAACCTAACTCTACGTTTCCCCACCTGCAGCCTAACCCTAAATGCCCTCCCACCAGCCTAAACCTAAGTGCCACCACCTGTAGCCTAACCCTAAGTGCGCCAACCTGCAGCCTAACCCAAAGTGCCTCCCCTAGCCTAAACCTAAGTGTCCCCACAAGCAGCCTAACCTTAAGTGCCGCCACCTGCAGCCTAACCCTAAGTGCCTCCCCCAGCCTAAACCTAAGTGTCCCCACCTGAAGTCTAACCTTAAGTGCCGCCACCTGCAGCCTAACCCTAAGTGCCTCCCCCAGCCTAACCCTAAGTGCCTCCCCCAGACCAACCCTAAGTGCCCCCACCTGCAGCCTAACCCTATACTCAGGGGTGCTTTAACAGAGAAGAAGGCTCGTGCGCAGCCTCTTTTATTCAGGCCATCTCTCTGCCGGTACACAGTGGGGTGTGTTCAATGGTTTCTGCGAGCTGTGACAGTGAGCAGTGCTGCCTGCTCGCTGTCACAGCAAGCAGGGTCAGTATTCAACTGACCCACTGCACACGCAGTTTCCCCCTCGCTAGGTTTTTGGAGCAAGGGGGAAGCGGTGTATGTGGCCACTAAAACAGCGAGGCTCATGGCTAAATGCAGCGGGCTCCCTGCACTAGCCGTGAGCTTCGCTGTTTGGGGGAATACTCGCTGTCTTCTGACAACGAGGGTTTTCCTGGAATGTTGAATAGGGTGAGTGGCCGGCGTGGGGGTTAAACGATGAGGATCGCCTACTTTCGGCATTTAACCCCCTCGCCGATGGCACTGAATACACCCCAGTACAGTAAAGTCTAAGTAATAGAGCACACACAGACTTTACTGTACATGCGCAGAACTGAAAAAATGGTGTGGCGGACATTTTCAGCAATTCCGGCAGAGCTACAGCTTTCACCGGGGGGACTCTGGAGGGGTATTAAAAGTTAGTTGCAATGTGCGCAGTGTGGGCCCCCACCCACTATACACCCATTATAAATACACCACTGCCTAAACTACTTTCCCAGCAACCTATGCCCAACGCCACCACCACCACAGTCTTTCCCGAAACCTATCCCCGGTACCTCCAGAACAATGGTCAGGGAACTCGGTCCTCAGTACCACCACACAGTGCATGTTTTGCTGGTAACCCAGCAGGTGCAAAGGTGTACTAATTACTCAGACACATTTTATAAGGTCCGCAGGTGGAGTTAATTATCTCACTTGTGATTCTGTGAGGAGACCTGCAAAACATGCACTGCGTGGGGGAATGAGTCAGGATTTTGCTGCCTTTCTTCTGACTGCCGGGATCCCGACTGTTCAGGGACCTTAAATTAGGGTTCATGAACATATATTTGCCTCTTCAGCATTCAATTACATTATATAGAGTAACCAATTTTAAACCTTCATTAATACTGTAGGCTCTGTAATGAGTTTTTTTTAGATGCGTGGTTTTCCTTTAGAAAACGCCATTAAACTCACACACTAACCTTTACATATTGCACAGGGCAATATTCTGCTTGTGTTGATCTACAAGCTCCCCCCCCCCCCCCCCATGGACCAGACCTGGCCTTAGGCATAGGCGAACTAGGCAACTACCTAGGGCATTTGGAATGCCTAGGGGCACCAGCAGCTTCTGCTGATTAAAATGATATGCAGCATGCCTATATTCTGCGTGTGAGTGAGGCTGTATCTGAATATGAAATAGTGTATTCATGGAAATCACTGTAGCATAGCATTCCGTATTCAGGTACAGCCACAGTCGCACACAGAATATAGGCATGCCGCATATCATTTTAATCATTGGAAGCTCCTTGTGTGCTGGTCATAACAATGCAGATAAGACGAATTTTCAGCAAAAAAGGCACCCAACGTTAGCAGAACTGGCCAGGAGCTGCATGGCCTATTGAGGCAAGATGTAAACATCTGTATCCAAGCAGAGGCAGAGGTCACAGTGTTAGCGGCCGTGCGAGTGCTGTCTGCGGGTGGGTTGGTTGTGCAATAGTGTTCAGCATATGTATAAGGAGCATTATGTGTGTCATGTATAAATGCATTAATGTGCGACATATGTGTATAAGGGCATTAATAATGTGCTACATATGTGTAAGGGGCCTTATGTGTGTCATTATGTGTATAAAGGGCATTAATAAAGGTTGGCATAATGTGTAAGGGGCATTATGGATATAAAGACATTAATAATGTGTGTCATGGGTAAGGGGCATTACTGTGTGGTATTATCAGGGGTGCCGAGAGGAAGGGGTAAGGGGTAAAAATTACCCTGGCCAAAGTCTGATGGAAGGGCCCAGTGGGGGCCCCGGGCCCCCTCCCCTTAAGTGACAGCAGCAGCTGCAGCTCTTCTCCTCTGCCCAGCACACACTGCTTTGTGCTGGGTTGCAGTGTTGCCATGGAGGTGCTTAAAATACAATATTTTCTCAGTATGTTTTTCTAAGGGTATAATGTGAATAATGTGAGGAGTAATGTACATAAGGTAAGTGGTACTACTGTGTGATGTAACGTGAATAAGGGACACCATTGCATGATATATGAATAAAGTTGCACTACTGTGTGGCATAATTTGAATTGGAGGTACTATTGTGTGGCCATATCTCTTCCCAGCAAGAACAGACCCCTGTTTGGGCTGCGCACCGAATGTGTGCACTGTTTCTATTTAAAATATTGCGGGTAGGAGCACCAAAATGATGACCGCTATGATGAGGGTTGATGGTGCTGAGAAAGGGGAGCAGGGTCAGAGGCGGAACAAGTGGCGGTGCTAGGGGGCACCAGCCAAAATCTTGCCTAGGGCATCATTTAGGCTAGGGCCGGCTCTACCACGGACGACCTCGGTTACAAGGTTGAAAGGTCGACCTGACTGATTCAGTAAATCCCCAAAGAATTAAATTGCTGTGATCGCTTCTTACAAACGTCATCTTTACGTCTGGTTCCTACAGTTTATTGATTACTTGTTGTTTAATTCCAGAAAATCCTCATTTTAATATGCTAGAATGTAGCATTAAAGGGCAGAATAAAACAGCATGAAGAACCCCATGTTGACCTTTTGAGTCGACCTTGCCCATGTAGACCTAATGCTTGTGTCAACCTAATGACCAGTCATCCTTGTCCCATGTCGACCTAAACCCATGTCAACCTTTCAGCATGCCTAATGACTGTCGACCAACATGCTGTCTACCAATTAACCGTATCACTAATTAAATATGACATCATCAGGAAATGGGTTCCTGGACCTGTTCTGGGCTAAAATGTACTTTCCACCTGTGATTGCCTTTGTTTCTAAATACAATATATACATCTCTCTCTCTCTCTTTCCTGATAGTACTGACTGCACACAGGGGCGTAACTATAGCACCGCAGCCCCCGCCACCGCGGGTGGGGCGCTGTGCATGTGGGGGCGCCGGGGGCTGCGGTGCTATAGTTAACCCCCCCCCAATCCCCCGCAGACTGTCACTTACCTATCGCGCTGGTCCCGGCGGCTCCGTTCTTCTGCTGAGGACCACCACAAAATGGCCACCCCCATATAGCACACAGTTCTCTGAAACTGTCTGCTGTATGGGGGCGGCCATTTTCTGGTGGTCCTCAGCAGAAGAACGGAGCCGCCGGGACCAGCGCGATAGGTAAGGCTGTGGGGGATTGAGGGGGGGTTTGCATGGGCGGCGGGGTAGGGGTGCTCGGCGGGGTAGGGGTGCTCGGCGGGGCGGCGACGGGGGGCGCCCCCCCCCTAACGGCGGGGGGGGGGGGGGGGGCGCCCGAAACGTAGCTACGCCACTGACTGCACATCTATCCGCACCTGAGCGAAAATGTCCAAAACCCATTGCAACAGGCTCACAATCGAATTATTATATTACACTGGGCACAAGTCAGTGTCAGCTATATACAGGCATACCCGGTCTGCTACTGACGTCACGCACCCTGCCCTAACAGACTTCGGCACACCAGCGCTTTCTTGCCACTCCCTGAATGGTCGGTTACAACCCCCACATGAACACGCCCTGTCTAACACCTTGTCAACAGCCAGCGAACAGAAATAGTTGCGGGAGAGCATCGCAGCACGGCCTTGTGCACAGCCGTGCAATCAGTTACTGCGTGCTGAGCGATCTGTCACTGGCTGTGTTCTCAATAGAGAGAATCCAGGCAATGACTAGATACTAGTCCGGCCATAGCAACTGCGCCCATGGGAACACCCAGCATTCCATCCATTCGAAGCCGTGCGGGAGAACTCGGTGAGCAGGGGTGGGGTGGCTGTTTCTGCGGGCGGTGTTTCATCCACACGCAATTCGCAGCTTTGCGTGTGGACCAGAAGAAGGTCCCTAATTTTCAGAAACAGTTTGAAAGTGTAAAGAGTTGTCCTTATTTTTTTTAGTGCGATAAAAATACCGGTAGTGTATTCTGATGGAAATATGTATATACACATATATACTGTCCAGTGAGTATGGTCCATGATCCGCTCGAGTGCACCCGCTCAATAATTACAATAAGTATTACTGCAAACTACTATTTAAAATGCTGACAGTTATGCACAGTACAGACCCTATCTCTCCATAGACTGCTGTGTTCAGGCTCCGTTAATACATTACAATTGTTTAATCATGTTTTCGTGCTAATGCCTTGATCATCTATAAAACAATAACCCGCATCACTGCACTTACTGCTGGTTACAGGCTTTAACCCTTACTGACATAATGTGACACGTTCAATGGTGGGGGTGATTAATGTCCGTTTACAGGCAACTCGACACATGTACTGTATATACTGAAGTGGCAAAAGTCATGGGATAACAGTATATAAAGGTATATAATGGTAGGTGGTGCCACTATACTGTGACATATTGGAAATGGCCAGACCTCCATCAGTTATATTCTGTCATTTCGTGAGTCAGTTTAAACATAATCTATGTTTCTCCCGGCAGGAGCGCTGTGTATCACCAACTGTCACATTTTACAAATCCACAGGTGACCTGGAAAACATGAACTGTGTGGGGTCCTGTGGACCGGAGGGAATATGTATGAATTGAGGGAGAAATGGTTTCAGTGCACATTATGGGCCCCATGAGATCATGAAACACATAATGGTGTAGGGCAGCATGTCCAAACTATGGCCCTCCAGCTGCTGTGAAATCACAAGTCCCATCAAGCATTGCCACAGTTTTGCTATTAGGGAAAGCTAAAGCTATGGCAAGGCATGCTGGGATGTGTAGTTTCACAACAGCAGGAGGGCCACAGTTTGGACATGTCTGGTGTAGGGGATGTTCATGTGGCATGGGTTGGATCCGCTGTCCAACTGAACACACCATTGACCAGTAACTGCTACTTTGCATGGCTTAGTGACCAATTCCAACTTTTCATGGAGTTTATGTACACCTACAATGATGGAATATTCCAGTAAGATAATGCAACGTGTAATTGGTCCCAAGTTGTCCAGAATTGGTTCAGGAAACATTCTAAAGAGTTGATCCAGAATATTTCTTAATTCCTGTACAGAGGTCCATAACATTAATAGATCATCAATGAACCTTAGGATGTATAGTAAAATATGTTTTTTGAATGGACCCTGAAACAATAACAACTGTTCTACTTCATACATAAAAGCATTGGCGTGCGATGGGGCTACATTGGACCCCATTGCACATCTAAGCTTCTGCAGATAGAGTTTACCATTAAATAAAAATTGTTGTTTGTAAGTACCAAAGTTATTAATTCAACAGATATGGGGATAGGGGTACAATGTATGTTGAATTATCCTGAACTAACCATTTAACTGCATCAATACCCTCTTTGTGAGGGATGCAAGTGTATAGGCTCTTTACATCTGCACTGCACATTATATGTGCAGCCACTGAGCCCAAGTCCCGGAAGGGTTGTAACAGCACTGTTGTATCTTTCAGATATGATAGTGTTTTCTGTATACATGTTTTTAACAGTGTATCCAAAAAGTGGGAATCAGTTGATAGAGCAGCCCCCTGGCAGAGATAATAGGTCTGCCAGGGTTCGCTCTAAGTTTTTATGTATTCTTGGCAATGTGTACAAAATAGGCAAGAGAGGAAAATCTTTTCTCAATTCTGGTAGTAATCCACTTTTTCTTTCAGCTTGCAATAGAATATTGGGGGTTATTCTGATTCACTCGGAAAGGCACAATCACTCTCCAATGGAGAAAACCATGTGCACTGCAGGTGGAGCTGATGTAACATGTGCAGAGAGAGTTAGATTTGGGTGGGGTGTGTACTTCAAACTGATATCTATATTGCAAAAATAAAGCAGTCAATATTTACTCTGCACAGAAACAATAAAACACTCAAATCATACTCTCTGTGCACATGTTACATCAGCCCCACCTGCAGTGCATATGGTTTTGGCCATTAGAGAGTGATTGTGCCTTTCTGACTGAATCAGAATAACCCCCATTGTCCATTTCATCTTTATAACTAGTGGTGGGATTTATATCCTTCTTCAGATTTGTAAACGTGCTGATGAGAAAAGTGACGGAGCTTAGTCTATGTTAAGGTGGCCATATAACCTACAGATTTATCTTCAGATCTGGCTGGTTGGAACAAAAACATGGTTATAGATGAAAGCAAATGACAGTTGAGCATTTACTTGGAAATGCTGGAAAACTGACAAACTGTCACTCAGAAATTACCAGAGTTTTGTTCCAACCAGCCAGATCTGAAGATAAATCTGTAGGTGTATGGCCACCTTTAGAATTAGGCAGCCAACATTTTTCTACATGGGACAGTGTCCAGAGCTATTAGAAAGATTAGCTATTTTATAGATTGAGGGTTCACATATAGGCCCTTATTCAGATCTGATTTCAGTACAAATTGCAAAACCATGTGCACTGCAGGTGGGGCAGATGTAACATGTGCAGAGGAAGTTACATTTGGGTGGGGTATGTTGAAACTGAAATCAAAATTGCAGTGTAAAAATAATGCAGCCAGTATTTATTTACCCTGCACAGAAACAAAATAACTCACCCAAATCTAACTCTCTCTCTCTATACATGTTACATTTGCCCCACCTGCAGTGCACATGGTTTGCCCATTTTGAGAACAAATTTGTACTGCGATCAGATCTGAATAAGGGCCATAGTGAAGCAGGTTTAAATGCATGTGAAATCACACAATAAAATCACACAATAAAACCACACACTAAAATGGCATAGTAAATATAGCAATGAATTCGTAAGATGAAAAAGACAATGGGGGAGATGCACTAACCCTTAACGCCGCGTTCCGGCTTCCTTTCCAGTGCCATTGTCCTCATCGCATATGCTGTATACTTATTCTTCGGAAGCAAAAGGATCGCAGCTTACCGAGAGCCAGAGAGCTTGCCCTACCGAAAATCCACCCTCCCCCGGCGTATACCAAAGACACCCCCCCCCCACATGAGTCCGCTGCAGGAGAAATCATTCAGTGGTCGCTGACAATCAAATGTTTTCTACTGGGCTCGCAAATAAAAGTCAGTGGCGTACACATCGGCAACACCTGACCATGTCAACGCCCCCCCCTTCCCCCCTCCCGACACGCTCCATTCAAACTGCTCAGCGACTATGCAAGTCGGCAAAGGACCATGTGCATGCACAGACCCACTACCATTGAAACGGGGCCAAAATTGCACTGTTCCGAATGCAACCCCCTAAATGTAGTTCCCTACAGATATATGCGGCTGAACCGATGTGTTAATTTGCCCCGGTATTCTCAAATGCTTTGGGAGAGCTTGGCTGCAATGTTTAGCTTAGTAAATATTTCCCTTTGTGTGTGGACATTGCACAGTGGCACCTCTTTCGCTGTATATACTCTTGGTAGATGATCAGACTTTGGATGTGTGAACAGACGCACAGAACCATTCATCTTTTTCTGTATCCTTAATGCAAATCATTTTATCCGCTCTGATCGAGTGTCCTCTAAGTCAGAATTTTCTCTAGTTGGGATTTTCAGATACAATACAGATAGGGATGTACAGTAATTATGTTGTGGTTGTGGGCATAGACTAGTGCTGTGTTTTTCTGCATTTCAGAGAGGCTTCTAAAACCAAAAAGGTCACCTTGCTAGGGGATATCAGCACTGAGGTTTACATTATTAGCTACAAGAATGAACCCTTTGCAGGTTACCTAACTACGTGTTGGCGGATCAACCATGTTTAAGTCGACAATACAGATGTAGCCCCTCTCAGCCGTTTGAGGGAGACGGCAGGGTTAGGGAAGGGGGGTGCGGGCAGTGGCAGGATGGCAGAGGGCACCGTCAGAACGGGATGTGCGAGCGTCTTGTGCATGCGCACTCCCTTATGTGGGTTGGCGAGCGCCAGTGGATGGTCTAATGAGAGCTGCTCCATCTGTATAACGCAGGGGCGGATTGGCCACTCTATTAACCGGGAGCTTTCCCGGGAGGCCGCTGCATCTGAGGCCGAATTAGGCAGCAGGGGCAGCACAGAGCACACATATACAGGCTGCTGAGCAGAGCCAGCGCTTCAGGCAGGCGGCCAGCAGCTCACCTCAGGCCGCTCAGCAGTAGGCGGCGTCAGTGGCAGCAGGCTCAGCCCAGTGAGGTCCCCGGCCGTGTGTTCTCCTCTCTGAGTCTGACTGTCACTGCTGGTGGCGGCAGTGCAGTCAGACATAGTGGCCTGGCCCCGCCTCCTTCCGCCCGCTGTTATCCTATGAGAGCCTGAGCCAGTGGGCAGCGGCGCTAGTCTACACACAGTGTGTGTGACTGATGTCCATTGCCCCGCCTCCTTGAGGATCCTCTGCGCCGCCAAGCCATCGCCAACATGCCATCAATAAAATAAAATATGAGTCCAGTCCCGCCGGGTCCCCGATCAGCGGTCGCCGACGCCGCACTCAGTGCACTAATACTGTCCGGGACTCTGAGAACAGTGACCGCATCTAGTAGCAGGGCACTGGGTGCAGCGGCGGCGGCCGCTGATCGGGGACCCGAGACTGGACTCATATTTTTATTTTAGATTAAGCGAGGGCTGCCTAAGCCAGAGGGTACTTAAGAGGCTTACATTTTTTGGGTTGGTAGAAAGGAGTTAATGCTAGTTTGTTTAAAGTTAGTTTCAGTTTTGTGGTTAGCCTATGGGTGAACTTAGGGGCGTGAGCTTAGGAGAGGGGTATATAGGCAGGTCCTTACAGGAAGTACTTCCTCTTGCAGAAGTTCTTCAGTGTGCAGTCAGCCTTTTTTGGGAAGCTTCCTGCAGCTAAGTGCCTGTATACCCCTTACCTTCCTATGTCCCGTCCCCTCTCCCGCCGTCTCCTTGAAGGCTACCTTCCCCTTAAGTTTATCAGCTCTTGTCAGCCCCCCCTACAGGTGTAGTACAGCTGGTGTCTGCTCAGTCGGCGGTATCGGCCACATTTGCCATACCCCTGCGGCAGTCTCCGGCACCTACCCAGGTCCACAGCATGGGTGATTGGTGCCACCCCGGTGCATCCACCTAGCAGGCTAACCCCCCAACAGCAGCCGTTGCTGGTTTCCATGTCACCGACCTTTGCCCCATCGCTTGGGGCCCGTTTCCCCCTTTCTTACGGGCCCCAGACCACATGGTCCTTTAATGCCCCACAGGGTATTCTGCAGTCACAGGCCTTTGCGGGCTACCCTTTTGGTGGCACCATTGCCCCTTGGCAGCAACAGAATTTCTGGCAGCAGCCATTTGGGGCTGGACAGCCGGCCCCTACTGCCTTGCCCCAGGGATTTGGGGCACTCCTCCGTGGGCACCCCCCTACTCCTTTCCATATGGCACCGCTTTAGCGGTGTTGCCTGCCCCCCCTCCCTACCCCAGTCCCCTTCAGGGCCACCGCAACGGGTCCCGGGGAGCGTGGTGTCCACTTCCAGTGACGTAACACTTTCTTTTCTGTCCCCACAAGGTCTTCCCAGGTTGCCGTCTCCGTCCACCGAATCTCCACAGCCGGTTTCCATGGATACGAGCACAGGGGTTTCATCCGCATTCACCGGTGTCAATCAGGAAGTTTTAATGAGGCCCAGGAGATAATTCTGGGTTTCGGTGCTGGTCCCCCTTTTGGCATCATCACTTCACCCTTTGTGGCTGCAGTGATATTTGGTGCTGAAATTGCCTGTTTGGGCTGCTACCTGCGCGGCGGCCAGTGGGCTTCCTGACTCTTCCATTCAGGCAATGGGGGCGATGGAAGTCCGCTGCATTCAGGAGTTATGTAAGGTAAGATAAGATTTAGATGTAGTGTGTCTGTTGCGCTGACCCAAAAATGCTGTTCTTTCAGCTTCTCCTTCAATTGGGTTAGGGGTATTGTTGAGGGATAGTTTGTCAGGTTTAGTTTAGGGTAGCGGACACTTAGGTGGGTCTTCGTGGGTGGCATGCGTCAGCTCTTAGAGCTCATCTAGTTAATCTCTTAGAGCCTGGCGGTGGCGGTAGGGCGTCACGGTCCAGCGGTCACTTGTGGCATGAGAGGGCGCTGGAAGGCACTGCCTCCTGGAAAGACGGTGGGGTGTCCTGCCTTTGCTGGGAGCGCTGTGGGCACTTGTCCACACCGGCCAGAGAGGGGGTGGTGAGACTTCCCAGCATTAGGTTGCGCCTTGGTCAGATGGGACGTCTCAGTCGTTCCCATCTTAATATCAGTCAGTTGGGGCGTTTAAGTTGCCGCCATTTTTGATGTGACTAGAATTGGGGATCCGTGGCGCCTTATTGCCAGCCCTTTACGAAGAGGGGTCATACCACATAATAAATATACATATGACCTTTAAATCTAATTGCTTTGGTGTCCGAGTCTTTATTGTGTCAGCGTTATTCTTAGTTAAGCTAGCTTAAAGTGTGTGTTAAGGTTCAAGCCAAATAAATGTATAGACGCCTTATAATCAGGAGGATAAGGAATGAATAGATTTTATATTTTAAACCAAAAAAAAAACACAGTCTGGAGGTGGGGCAGTATACATCAGCAGCTCCTTTCAGAGAGAGGACAGAGGGCGGGAGGAGGCGGGGCCGCTTAACAGGGCAGGCCAGGCACTAGGCACTGTTCGCTGGGCCTGGGAGGAGGCGGGGCAGCGGAGGCTATCTCCTCAGTGGAGTGGAGAGGTCAGGTGACACAGACAGACAGGCACTCTGCTCTGCCTGTGTCTGTGTCTATGTGAAATGTGCGCGGGGACTGCGCACATTACTAGAAGCGCAACCTGTGCTGGGGCAGGGCGGGAGGAAGCTGCCAACCCGTGACTGTCTGTTGCGCAGCAAAATAAAGGAGACAGACAGAAGAACACTGCACTAGCACTACTACCTGCCAGCAGCAACTCATTGGTAAGCACCGCCTGGGCTGCAGTGTGTGTGTTTTAAGTTTACGTTTTCCCTGCCAAGAATTGTATTGATAACCTGGTAATATAGTATACACATATACAACATGACCCATCCATAGTATATGACCCAGGGGTGGATCAGTGTGTGGTGACCCTTGACCACAAAATTGTGCCCCCGCAGACACCAACCTTGCCCCCCCCCCAGTACCTGGGCAGGCTGCGCGTCCCTGCAGCAGGACTGCCAGTCAGCGCGGTTCACTTCATGGGAAGTCAGTGCCTCTGCGCCGGGGACTGGGGTCCCTGGAACTAATAGGGCTATTGGCTACTAGTTCCCATCCGCGCAGTGACCCCGCCCCATCATGTGTGTATTCCTTGCAGGCCATGTTGTTTGCTCCTTGTGTGGTTCACAGCAGTGTGGGTGGGTGTGGGTTGCTAGGTAAACAACAACTAGATGGACAAGCATTGGGTCGACACCACTCGGTCGACATGGGTCTAGGTCGACAGGACATGAGGTCGACACAAGCATAACGTTGACTTTGGCAAGGTCGACAGTCAAAAGGTCGACATGAAGTTTTTCACTGTTTTTTTTACCCGGATGTCGACACAGTCGACATGGACACAGTTTGAATTGCACCACTTCGCTTGCGATGCTTCGGGCATGGTGCCTCCCTATGCTCGGCACACTATTTTATTCACCTACCATGCCCTAGTGGATAGTAGGGCATTAAATACCCCCTAACAGCACATGTCGGCTCAAAAATTAGTGAAAAACCCCATGTCGACCTAATGCTTGTGTCAACCTAAATAGAATCAAAAGCTTACCTAAGCTTGAGATGAAATAAGCACCCTGTTTTTGTAGTAAGAATTTGTAGAGCAGTTGTCATTGGTGGTTTAGTGCTAGGTGCTGGTTGGTTGCAGGTCAGGTGGGTTAGCAAGTAGTGACAGAGTAGGGGGAGGAGTTTGAAAGGTTATATAAGTGTTGGCTGAGGTAAATTATCCCTCTTGCCAATTTTGGATTCCCTGGAGATTGCGGTCCCTCTGGAGTCTGGATAGGCTAAGTATCGATTTAATTACTATCTTTCTATATTCTATTTGTCTAAGCTTTCTGTGTCTTATTCTGTCTATCTCTTTGTATAAATTTCTTCTTTACGTTTTTTGAGTGTTTTATTTTCTGTCATTCTCCCCTTTGTCAGTGTCTGGCTGCTGGCTGCAGTTATTTGCTGCACCTGCTGGCTTTCAGCACAAAGTGTGGAAAAAGTTTTCTGTAGGTAGTGGGATGTCTCGCCCTCGCCGCAATGCGCCCCCTCCCCGGCGGCTGGTGGAAGCGGCTAGGCCGTTACAGGCCGCCGCGTCCTCCCAGGTCTCCAGGGGAGCGCACTTGTCAGCGGCGGCGGCGGTGGGGGGTTCGCGCCTGGCCCCAGCTCCCCCGGTTAACATGGCGGGAGTAAGAGGGAGGGCGCGCGGACGCAGTGTGTCGGCGGGGCGGGCGGCTGCTCACTCTGCCGGGGGGCAGGACACTGTAATGGCGGCCGCGGTAGTAGGCACGCCGCGCCCGGCCCCCTCGCCTTCCGGCCTGCAGGCTTGGTTGGCTAGGGGGGCGCAGGGCAGGGGGTCACCCTCAGTCGACGGTAATACGCAAAGGGGGGGGCCCAGGTCAGAGAGTGGGGGTACAGAGGTGGCGACTAGCCCCGCCCCCTTATCTCAGGCGGACATTGTGTCCACTGAATATTTTCAGCAGGCAGTGGGCAGTCCTACAGCTTTAGGAGCTGGGGACATGCAGCAGCGGGGGCAGTCAGTTAACTTGTCCCCTGTCAGCAGGCAGCAGGATATTAGGATAAATGATTGGCAGTCACCTCAGTCAGTGAGGGGTGCATTCACACCCATTGTTAGGATTAGATCCTCTCCTTTGCCAAACTACTCACAGCCCCCACCTACACCAGTGTTAGTGCGGGGGCCGGTGCCGATAGCGCAGCCTGCAGGACTCCAGGCAGTGGGTGGGGTGGGAAACAATGTAGCCGCGGTCCAAACGGCTCAGTTCAGGAGTTGGTCTCCCTATTTTAACGCGGCAGTCCAGCAGCAGGGCGTGCAGGGGCAGTGGCCAGTGGGGCCGCAGTGGGGGAGCATGCAGCAGCCATTTTATCAACCACAGGGTCAGGCTTGGCTGAGCACTGTACCTAGTAACCAGGGTCAGCAATTTTGGGCAATAAATCAGGGATTTGGGCAAGCTCCGAGTGGGTTTTATGGGGTTAGTGGCCAGCAGGCCGTAATCACTTCAGCGCAGCAAAGCCATTTTCAATTGCCACACCCACCCCCACCCCCGCCCCCGCCCATTCCGGAGGCCGCACCTCCCATGGTAACGGCAGCGCTTCAGCAGGTTGGGCAGGGAGGGGGGCCTGTCAGGGAGCATGGTGGCAGTGAAGGGGTTATTACATTAGATGCTGATGAAGAAAATGTTGTGAACTCTGTTCCTGTTAGTATTACTTTGCAGGCGGTTTCGGAAAGCGCAGGGCCTGGAAACGTATCTGAAGTCCTGGAATCATCGAGTCAAGTCGCGGTGGGCGCACTGCGCGGCGTGGGACAGATGGTTAGAACTGAAGAGCAGGCGGGGCCGTCGACATCAGGAACAGGTGAGATCACGCACGCAGCGCAGCAGCAGGCGGAAGGGTCGCATTCAGACAGTTCCACTGATTCATCCAGCTCAGATGGTAGGCCGCGCAAGCTGATGAAGTACTTTGCGCAGAAAATTAGGGGAAAGAAAAAGGGAGCAGGAGGTTCGAGGAGTGTAGCTAGCAGTGCAGCCAGGGTAGGTCCGGATGCATCAGGTGACGCGGTGCATTGTTCTAACACGGCCATATTGAGGGGTGTGAGGTCTAAAATTAGAGACAAAATAAAGAAGGGGCGTTTCGTGGACATGTTTGCTATAACACATGAAGCAAAGAAAGAATTGGATGCAGCCAAGGCAAAAGGCCCGGCAGCAGAGGAGGCTAGGAGGTCTTATACCAACTGGCTGGCAGGGGCTTATGTGTTTGCAGCATGTTACAGGGAAACCAGGCCATCAGAGCATATGAATATGTTTTAGTATTTTCATCTAATACATAACATGTATTCAACAGGCAGGGTTAATGCATGGAGGCAGTACGATGAGCTTTTTAGGAAAAAGCAGGATGGGCAGAAAGTTTTTAGTTTAGGGTTTAAGGATGTGGAAGTATGGTTGGAGGTTACCCAACAAATGAGGGGGTCAAGTGAAGCAGGTGGGGGTCGAAGACAGCTTTTTCTTAACAAGCCCGGGTACAGTGTGCCCGGGAGGGGAAAATGCTATGCGTTTAATAACGGGCAGTGCACAAAAGGAGCAGGGTGTAGGTACAGACACGTGTGCTTGCAATGCAGTGGGAACCACCCAGCAAAGGAGTGTGCAAGATCAAGGGGGCAAGCAGCTGGGAGGGGAGAGGCTGGGCCTGGAAATAGGCAAGGCGGAGTCGCCAGTTAGGATTGAGGAGTTAAAGAGGTGGTTAAGGCTCTATCCTCTTAGGGAGGAAGCAGCCTTTTTATTACAGGGTTTTTCAGAGGGTTTTCGTTTACCGGTTATAGATAGGGTTATTGCATCGGCAAATAGAAACCTGAAGTCAGCTAGGGATTTCCCAGAGGTGGTTCGGAAAAAAGTGCAGAGCGAAGTAAACTTAGGTAGAATGGTAGGACCTTTCAGGGAGCCCCCAATCGCGGATCTATGTATTTCTCCGCTGGGGGTGGTGCCTAAGAGAGAGCCTGGGAAATATAGGTTGATTCAGCATTTATCTTATCCAGAGGGGGGCTCAGTGAATGAGGCGTTAGATCAGGAGGTTTGTAGCGTTAGCTATGAATTGTTTGAGCATGCATTAAGTTTGGTGCAGGGGTACGGTAAGGGAGCCCTGATGGCTAAGGTAGATGTGGAATCAGCTTTTAGGATTTTGCCTTTACACCCGGAATCGTTCAAGTTTATGGGTTTTAAGTTAGGAGGGGAGTTTTATATAGACAGATGTTTACCGATGGGTTGTTCAGTTTCATGCTCATTTTTTGAGCGTTTTAGCAGCTTCCTGCATTGGTGTATTAAGGCAGGTTGCAAGCAGCAAGGGGTGACCCACTACCTGGATGACTTCTTGCTAATAGGTCCGGCGGATAGTGAGGTGTGTAGTGAGTTACTTTTTTCAACCAGTGCATTGTTTTGGGTACTGGGGGTACCAATTGCAAAGGAAAAGACGGAGGGGCCTGTTAGTAGGCTATCTTACTTAGGTATTGAGATAGACACAGTATTGGGTATTTGCAGGCTTCCAGAAGAAAAGGTGTTGAGGTTGAAGGGGCAGTTGGAAGAGTTCTTAGAGGTGAAAAGAGTCACGTTGAAGCAGTTGCAATCATTGCTGGGGTTATTAAATTTCGCCTGTAGGGTGATCCCAATGGGCAGAGTTTTTTGTAGAAGGTTGGAGAGAGCTACTGCGGGGGTTAAGAAGCCTCATCATCAAGTAAGAATCTCCGTGGAATTGAAAGAAGACCTGAAAGTTTGGTTATGTTTCGTGCAGGATTTTAATGGGGTTAGGATTTGGCAGGAGGCGGTGGCAAATGACGAGCTGCAATTGTTTACGGACGCATCTGGGGCAGTAGGTTTTGGAGCATATTTTAAGGGGCACTGGTGTGCAGAGGCGTGGCCGGAGGATTGGAGGGTGAAAGAATTTACTGCTAGTATGTTGCTGTTAGAACTTTTTCCAATAATCGTGGCAGTGGAACTATGGGCTAGGCAGATTGCTAACAAGAACATTGTTTTTTGGTGCGATAATTTGGGAGTAGTTCATTCAATTAACAATCAGAGGTCAGATTGTCCAAGGGTAATGCGGTTACTTAGGCATCTCATTCTGCGATGCTTGCAGGAGAATATTTCTTTCTCAGCAAGGCATGTTCCAGGGGTAAAGAATGAAATAGCGGATGCATTATCTAGGTTCCAATGGGATAGGTTCAGGAGGCTGGCCCCGACAGCAGATCTTGATGGTGTGTCATGTCCTTCTCAATTATGGCAGATCATCGAGCCGGCATCGAGAGTTTAGCCCTGAAGGCTTTGGCCCCAAGTACGCTGAGAAGTTACTCGGCGGCTTGGAATGAATGGTCGGTTTTTACAGCAAGGTGGGGTGAGGGTAAGTGCAAAGAGGAAGTTATGTTAGAATTTGTGTGGGCTTGCCACCAGGAAGGTAGATCTAAGGCAGCAATGTCCGGGGCTTTGGCGGTAATTGCTTATTTTTCTAAATTGAAGGGTCAAAAAGATCCTACTAAGTCATTCCTGTTGTCTAAGGCATTAAAGGGGTGGGCCAGAGAACAGAGGGTGGAAGGAGATTTGAGAAGGCCCATAGATCAGGGTTTACTGCAGGATTTAGTCACAGCAGTTTCGGGGGTGGCAGTGGATGAGTATGAATCAGCCCTTTTTGGTTTGGCATTTGCGGTTGCGTTTTTTGGGGCGTTTAGGATTGGGGAGTTAGTGGCAAGAAATAAATCGTGTGTGGTCTCTGGGGTGTTGAAAGAGAATGTGGTGATTAAAAAAGATTTAGCGTTGATAAAGATTCAGAGATCAAAAACGGATCAGCTGGGTAAGGGGCGCTGGATTTCCTTGAAGGCAGAGGAGAATAAGGGGATCTGTCCGGTGGAATTAGCAAACAACTTTGCTTTGGTTAGGCCAAAGGGGGGGGTTCAGTGGTTAGTACATAAGGATGGTACGCCGTTAACCAAATTTAAATTTTCTAGTGTTTTTGGTAAATGTTTGGTGGCTTTGGGCCTCCCGGAGGAAGAATATGGTACTCATTCCTTTAGGATTGGAGCAGCAACTTGCGCAGCAGTAGCGGGCAGTTCAGAGGAGGCAATAAAGCGGCTGGGTAGGTGGAAATCTTCAGCTTTTAAGGCATATATAAGAGGGGATAAGTTATAGAGAGCGCGCTCCTGGCGAGTTTGTTTTTTAGGTAACCCAGGGCCATAAGCCGCCTGCCTTTTATGAAGGGGGATTGGATGGCGTTTCACTTTTTTCCTCTTAAAATCTGAGGTTTTGTGTTGTTCACATCCATCTGGGTAGCCTAAACAACTCAGTTTACCTTACCTTGGCTAGTTGCTTTAGATATGATAAGTAATTTAAGTTTCTAATGGTTATTCTGTATAATTTTATTTTAGGTTCGGCTGATGTGGTGGGTAGGGTGTGGATTGTAGGACACTCATATGTATATTGGGCAGGAAAGCACGAGGTCAGGACCAAAGGGGCTGGTAGGGTGAAGTGGATTGGTGTGAGAGGTCTTTGCTGGTTCAGATTATGGGACTTGTTATTGAATTCAGAGAAGAAGTGGGGTGCTCCAGATGTGCTGATCATTCACGCAGGTGGCAACGACTTAGGGTCGTGCAAAGGCGTTGAATTGATTATAGCAATTAAGAATGATCTTCAGGGCATAAAAGAGAGATGGCCCGAAGTGAGGTTGTATTGGTCGGAGATGATTCCGAGGAGGGTATGGAGAGGGACACAAGGAGGAGCCGCATTGGATAAGGTGAGGAGAAAGCTCAATGCAGCAGTGTCCAAGTTTATCTGGAGCATTGGAGGTTTTGTGATTAAGCACCCGGGGATCAGATATGAGCAGGTGGAGCTTTATAGAGCAGATGGAGTGCATCTTAATAGGGAAGGGATGAAGTTATTTGTCACAGCCTTGTTGGGAGCGCTGGGTATGTGAGGATTTCTAGCTGGGTGGCCGACTCTGGCCTGCGGTGGCGGCCTTCGTTTTGGCGGAGAGCATGGCTCCTCGGTTGAAAGAGATTAGCGTGACAGAAATTGGCTAGCATTTTCCCTGGGAGAGAGGCGAGTCGGTCACTACCTTAGGGGAGGACCAGGTCACCATCTTAGGGAGGGACCAGTGCTCTGCCAGTTAAGGGAAAATTGAGCTACTCAGTTAGGTTACGCAGGGCGTGGCTATGGCCACGCCCATTTTTGCATTGATACATAGGCGATTGCCGAGGGCCATGCTTCTTGGGCCACTTTTGATTAATCCTTCAATTTCCAGCCATTCGATTGAATACATTTTGTCTGTGACCTTAATTTTCCAATTTATACAGTTGTCTGAGTCATTATTTATTGTCTCCGAGTCAAATTATTTGTGTCCGAGTCTTTATTTCATTAGCGTCGAATTCTGAATGAATAAAACATATGGGTGACTTATGACCTGTCGACCTAGACACATGTCGACCTAAATCCATGTCTACCTTGTTGCCTGTCGACCTAGTGGTGTCGACCCAATGCTTGTCGACCTATTTGTTGTAGACCTAATGACCGTATCCCGTGTGGGTGGAGGGGTAGAAGGCTTGCACTGCTCATTGGGCCAGATGTACTAAGCTTCAAAAGTGATAAAATGGAGAGAGATAAACAACCAGCCAATCAGCTACTACCTGACATTTTTCAAACCCACCCTGTAACATGACAGGTTGGAGCTGATTGGCTGGTGGTTTTTCGCTCTCCATGTTATCACTTTTGAAGCTTGATACATCTGGCCCACTGTATACATACTTTTAAAGCCTTTAATAGTGATGTAAGCCCCTGTTTTTGCTTTCTTTATTGAAACTTTATTGAGCTAGAAATACTGGTAAAGCCAAGATCAGGGCGGCTGTCACAGATGACAGGACAGGGTGCGACATAGTACTCACTGCAGTACATTATTTGGGTTTCACTGTTCCCATAGCAACAGGTTATAAGCTGCTAGGTACGTCAGATTGGCTTTGCGGAAAATAATTTTGGATTTTCAGGCCCAGAAAATAAAGAGAACTTAATTTACTTTTACATACATTTCTGAGGTTGTGTTTAATGTTTCCCAATTTCTATTTTATATGCTGGGTCTGTCTGCCCCAGCACTTGAAAATAGAAATTGAAAGACATCAAACATGTTTGTTGAGTGGGCACCATATTGACTCATAGCATGTGTGTATAATATATTTATACTAGTAAGCCTGCTCGAAGCAAAAGCTTCGGAAGCTAGTCTGCTACCTTCTGTGTTTGTGCATGTGTGAGAAAGAGATGTATTTTCACTCTGCCTGCAGATGGCAGTGTTTTGGAGACTCACAGACACTAGACATATATATAGATGATACAGTATCTACAATGTGGAGCTGAAGCGCAGGGCCGCCGAGAGGGGGGGGGGGCTCTGGGGGTACTTGAGTCCTGGGCCCCGGATAGAATTGGGGCCCGAGACCGAATGGCAATACACATGCAGCTCTGGCCCGACTGTTACGCTGGGTACACAGCTGCCGGGATTCAGCTGTCACTCTGTCAGACAAATGAGGACGAAGGAACCTGGCTGGGCAGACAGAGAAGCAGGAACAGTGGATTATAGGATTTGTAGTTCATTTTTTACTGCTCAGATGATGAGCAGTTAAATATAAACTACAAATCCCATGATGCAATTCAGCCGACAGGCTAGGAGTGAGCACTGATGAGTCACAGGACATCTCCCACATGCAGCCCTTGCCGCCAGAATGTTTGCACTGAAGTTGTGATAAGGTTCAGGAGGAAGACAGCTTTCCAGTTCTCCCCCTCTTCTTCCTCAAAGACGTGCTTCAAACAAACAGGGTAATAATGATTCTTCTTCTTTTTTTTTTTTTTTACATTTTTTTATTTAACCACCAGCTTGTGAACACAGGTGATGTGAACATAAATTAAGAGGGAAGTCCAGGAACAGAGCATTTTGTCCCTCCTGGAGAGGGTCATGTTGGGAGGTATGTGCACCCACTCCCTGAGTGCAGTATTTGCAATTCAGGAGAGGGATGTAGCATGTATAGCGCCATTCACACTGGGCGATAAAACGAGCGATATTGCTCATTATATCGCCTGGAGTATTCTCTGCCAGGTGGTTACTATTGTGTGACCTCACCACCATCACATGCTGTCACTTTATAAAGTATTGGAGGGATAAATATAAGGGTTAATCCCATTAAGGGTCACCAAAATCTACAGTCGCTTACCCCAAAAAATTAAGCGGGCAGGGGAACCAATCACGAACCGAAGGTAGGTTTTTGATGAGCAGGCAGTCAGAAGTCTGAGCTTGCGTTCTGGCAGCCTATTAGGGGCGAATGTGTGTGTGTGTGTGTGTGTGTGTGTGTGTGTGTGTGTGTGGGGGGGGGCCTGCCTATTGTGTCTGTCCTGGGCCCCAGTATTTCTGGTGGCAGCCCTGCTGAAGCGCTTCATAGTGCAATGTTGTTTTTATTTAAAATGAATGTCATTTAATATGAAACTCTATAAAAATAGATTGGTCTCGTACCCCACTATTCATCAGTGTGGGCTCAAATACAACATGATATAAAACGCAAGTCAGCTGGTCACTGGCATCTAGATTCTCCCTGGTTCGTGAGGTCTGCAGCGGCGTTAGCATCTTTAAAAGCCAGTCTGAGGGCGAGATGTATCAAACGGAAAATGCGGTAAAATCCCGGTTTCACCGCATTTTCCAATGTATCAAAAACGATACCGCATTGAAGGGTATCGCCACCTTTGGGTGGTGATAACCTATGGAAGCCTATGGGCTTCTTTTCGCCGCCTCCGACGCAAACCCGCCGCCTCGCCGACCCCCCCTCTGGCTTACCTTCCTGAAGGGTCCTCCTGGACCCCGGAAGGTAAACCCCTCCTCCCCCTAGTGAAGCAGCCGGACATCCTTCCGGCTGCAGGGGGGAGGAGGAGGCACCGGGGACAGCCTGCTTAGTTGTCCCCGGCGTGAGGGGAGTGCCAGGCGGCAGGGAGGTGACGGAGACCCCCCGAGAGTACAGGTATTGCGGGGGGGGGCTCCGTCACCGCATCGCGATGCCAGCCGCATATGATAGTACAGATGGCGCCGGCCTTATTATTGCCGCCTATGGCGATGTTTCCGACACACGCCATGGCGCATACATGTAGCGAATCGCCGTGGCGCTTCACGACGAGTGCAATATCACAGACCAACCACCAGATGTCACTTTTAAAAACCTCATTTGCGCATGCGTAAGATTTGTGCTTCAGCGCGTGCATGATGCGCAGGAATTACATGAACTTTATTATACGATGAGCACCTCTCTAATGCCGCTGGCACGAGCGTGATCCAGTCTCTTCAGCCGAGAGTGCATCATGCTGATGCGGACAGAGAGTGTCGTACATGTACGTCATGGCCGGGAGGTACTTCCCGACACATGACGTACATGTACGTCATGGCTTCTAACTGTCACTGCGTCTATAGACGCAGTGACAGTTAGGAGATGTAGCCGCACAGACGCTAATGCGTAACATCAAACACCGTACTGTAGTTCTAAAGGTTGTACGACACGGACGCTATGCGTCTCAGTATACAGTACAGTATTGTTCTAAAGGCGGTCACAATATTGGAAACTTGGTCACAATATGGTTTTGCAGCATTACGCATGACGCTCGAGCTAACGGGACGCTCGAGCTAATGAGACGCTCGAGCTAACTGGACGCTCGAGCTAATGAGACGCTCGAGCAGCAACGACGGTATCCGCTCCCCGTCGCTAGGCCCTGCTTTCCCCGTCAGCTCCTGACTGTTAAGCTACAGGCTGGGTGTAGAATCAGTCATGGTAGTATAGTAGTCATTACACTGTACAGTTCTTGGCTGTAGTGTAGTGGTTATCTGCATGGTGTTTCACGCCGGAGACCCGTGTTCGATTACGGCGTTAAACCTTTAATATTATAGTATCAAATTTTACAGTTTTAACTAAGATATAATTATTGACAATATACTGTGTGATTAAAATATAATTATTTATATTTACAGTATAGTATTACATTTTACAGTATATTGTATAAGTAATTTATTACAGTATATAAAAACTACTGATAAACTACTGATAAACTACTGTACCCACTACTCAGCGGCGGGCGCACAGAATGGGACGTTGTTCCGCACAGGACGCACGGCGCATAGGACGCACGGCGCATAGCACGCACGGCGCATAGGACGCACGGCGCACACGCTAATGCAGTATACTGTAGGCGCCATTATCAGTATCGCTAGTACTGTACCTGGACCTGTTCAGTATGTCGGACACTGGCAGAGTCAGGAGGGCAAGGCCCTTTGGCAGAGGGGAGCTCCTCACCCTGGTGGCTTGGCGGGACAGGCTCCTGGTCTCTAATCGGGAGATTGTGGAGGCCTACCAGGGGGCCCGTCAAGCCATCAGGGTGAGGTTCCATAGAGACAGGCCAGTTAGGAGCCTCCAGAGGAGATGGTCCGACCTGGTCCGTCGGGACCCTCAACTGCTGGACTCCCTCAGGCAAAGTAAGTACTGTACATACTGTCAATAATATGAAGGAATAGGGGAAAGGGAATTATTCCGCACTGATATGTCCTTTTTGTACACCTTTTATAGGCTATGTCTGCATTCTCTCATCTATATTGGTCTTGAATTGACCTTTCGTTTGTACAAAGAGAGAATAAAACGTGGTGCTACCCTTCTCTAATAACTAGATATATACAAAAAATGGGGGAAGGGAAACAGTAGAGATTGGGTGGGTGCACTCTGCAGATCGCTATAAGAGGGCGTCCAACTAATTGAGTATTTTTATTAAAATTCAACTTTTATTGGGTATACTTTAAAAGAGAAGGAGTATTCTAATTACTGATTCTCATTAGAACAAGTGTATAGAAGTGCATAAAGGTTAGAAAAGTGATTAAAATTAATCGTGATGTAGATGCTTACTTTATTGCTTTGTGTTTCTGTCTCATATAGTTTTCTAATCTGTTATTCAATGTTTATTAATTAAATGTTATTTTCTGACTTGGTATGTCTTTATTTGTATCAGGTTAAATAGCCTTGGGCTATAAATTAGGTGCGCTGGACAGATGCTGGTCGTTGCCCTTGATATTAGCACTACTGCACCAGCCCTAGTGTCAGGCCCCTGTGTATTTTATGGATTTTTTAACCAATTTTTTGGTGTAGGCACTTCATCCAATATTGTCAGAAAAAACACCTTTTGTATTTCCGCAGTTTTTTTGCTTTATTACTATTATGCCAAATCACATGTGCACATAGATTTATCATCCAAAGGTGACAGTATACGGTATTCTTAACGTTCTAGAGATATACTCTGCTACACTTGTTTTTTTGAATGAATTGGCGTTCCGTGCGGTTATTTGCCGCTATATACGCTACAGTGTTTCAACAATCATTTGCAGGTAAATCTAAGCACCTCATCTGGTGCTGATAATATATCTTCTAGACTTTAATCTGTTAATGAGCAGCTTTACACTTATGTATTGGGCAGGGGACAGTTCTCAGCCGCGTACCGTGTATGTTAAATAAACGCTGGCTGTTTCCCTTAGTGTCAGCGCTATAACCCAAATATACAAGTTAGGTTTTTATGTGGTCACTATATCAGTGCTCATTGAAACAGTATACTGTCACAGTTATTTATTGGGCAATCTTTCTATGTTGCTTATCGCACCAATTTATTAATGTGTACACACCATCCAATTTTATACTAAGAGACTTTTTATATCCCTATCGTTTCATGAGGCTTTATTGCTAGTGTATAAGTCACTTGTGCATATAGCCTTCAAAGAGTGAAAGTACAGGTCATATGGGGTTCCCAGGATATATCTGACAAAACCTGTTTGTTATGTCTTTGACCTGTGCGGTGACTTGCCGCTACATATGCTGTAATATTCAGCGGTCATTTATAGCAGGTTAATCCCCTCAATATGAGCACCTAATCTGGTGCAAACTAAATATCCTCTGTACTTTAATATGGTAGCAGGCAGCGCTGTACATATGTATTAGGTAGAGACAATCTTCTGCCGCGTGCTATGTACACTTAGCAAACGCTGGCTGTTTTCTCTCCGTATCAGCGCTGCAGCTTGCACATATATAAGTTTAGGATCCTGTATGTTCCCTGTATTCACACTCTGTGTGACAGTGTGTTATCACAGTATGTTGGTGGTGTACCTATATTGCGTTGCGCACCAGTATATTGGCGCATACACACCATCCAACTTTGTCAGAGAAAAAATCCCTTTAATTCTCTGCCGTTTTTAATGCTTTGTGATTGGCATGTTAAATCATATGCACATGTGGGTTTAGCAGTCACAGAATAACAGTATAAATTACATATATTTATTAGAGTCACTGACAGCGCTACACTGATATACTAGGCAGCCATCAGCTGCGTGCTATCTGAACTGAGCACACGCTGGCTGTGTCTCTCTCCGTGTCAGCGCTGTGGCTCAAGCGTCTGAGTAAGACTTTTATACATTCATTATATTTTTATGAGACAGTATATATACACAATATTGTTTAGGTGGCATTCCTATAGTATTTAAGCTAATCTACATCACGCGCCTATGCGCATTTCACCGGCTGTGCCGGCTTCCTCAGGGCAAGCCGATTGTCCTTCAGGAAGGATATTTATGCTATTTCCTTGGTAACTGTTGTCATGGGGCGGGTCGACGTTGTGTTGGTCTCAATGAATTATCCAGACTTCAGAATAGAATTTTCCAAATGAAGATTTGTATTCATATTAGTTTAGTATGTTTTTATTTTCTGGATCACTCGCATTCCATTCTCAATGTGTTTCTCATGAGTGTATATAGATTGGACATATTTTATTCAATCTACTGATCCCTATTATATGACTTTTATTGTTACTATCCTATCAGATTTTTGATATTAATTATTATTTTTAATCACTCTTTTTTAATTCGTTTTTAAAGTTATTATTGGTAACTGGAACCTTCTTGGTTTCATTAATTATTTTAAATAGATCATCTTTCCGTTTTGTCACGTTTGATTATTATTGTATGGGCATTTTTTGGCATATTTCAATAATGATTCGTTTACTGTAATCATTTCTTTTCCCTATTTTGTCCAATATGTTCTTATATCACTGAATCACTATTTGGAAGGGAATTCTTGTTCATATGCTGGAGTTGGATTCTATTCAGGGAATGGTTATAATGTTTTGTTTTTTAGAAACATTGTTATTCTATGATCAGCTACTTTGTCTAGATGTCCCAAATAGTTGTAATGAGTATTTTTGTGTGCTGGATAATCCTTGATGATTCCATAGTTATTATTAGAGAGAATAAATATTTATTTTGATTATTAAATTGTTACCATGATGAGGTTGTAGTTATTCTCACATAATCATGGGAAATGGATACTCAGTTCATTAAAAGCCATTACTAAAAGTGATTATTCAGTGCTATACTATTTAATAATATATAATATTAGTGCTAGGTATGTTATTATATTTTTTATTTTTTATGTGAATATAGTTGAATTTATTGTGCATAATTTTAGTTCTAAATAATTATTGGATGATCTAAAATAACAAGAATAAATAATAATGTAAGGAGATAGGGAAATGCCCATTCTCATATAGTGAAATACACAAATAAATAAATAAATATGTAAAGTGCAAAGTGATCTGATAAATTAGATTCATATTATGGTGATAGTAATGATTCTAGTGCCATAAGTCTTAATACTAATCTTTGGAGTATTTTTTGTGTTTTATATTTTTTGTGTTTTATATTCAATGTATTGTTTCTCTTATATTTTTTCTTCTTCTTTTTATTGTTATTGTTGTTTATTTATTCTTAGGTGTTTTATTATTGTCTATCTATTTCCTTCTTTTTATGATCTCATCTTGTAGTTGTTTATATTATTAATTGTTCTCTCCAGTGATGATATTGTATTTTCTTTTTAGATCTCCTCCAGTACATCTCGTTCCTACTCCACAGGTGCCCATCGTACTTCTGGTGAGTATTGCATAATTTTCTTTGTTTCTTTATTAGATTGATCAAATTGTGGTTTTCTGGATGTTCATAAATTCAGGCTTAAATCCTTATATGGATGGTGTTGTCTTTCTGTATTGATTATTCAAGATAGGTCATGAAGTTGTTGTTCTCATTCATTCCTTTTGGTATGACGGTATCCATCTGGAAAATCATTCTGGTCTCTCTTCTTGCCAGTTCTTGTATCGAATTCCCTCCCCTTATCCCCATTTTGATTTTTTCTAAACCATAGGCTTTCAAGTGACCTGGGTTGCACTCATGTTTCAGCTCAAAGTGTCGTGCTACACTTGTAAGTTGTTTAAATCTTGCACGATCCTTTTTGGCATTTTTGATGTTGTTCACATGTTCTAGGACCCGTACTTTTAACTTTCTGTTGGTCATGCCTATGTATTTTTTGGGGCAACTGCATTGTAGACAATATATTACCCCCATCGTGTCACAGTTGATGTAACCTTTTATTTCGTTGGTCTTTCCGAATTTGTCTTGATATGTTTTGGTTTTGAGCATGTATTCACAGGCTTTGCATTTCCCACACATGTAACTTCCATCTGCTACATCTTTGTGTGTTTTGTTGGAGAAATGACTGTTCACAAGTCGGTCCCTTAGGTTGGCCGACTTCCTCCAACTTACATTGGCCTTTGTTCCTATTTGGGATGCAAGTTGTTCATCTGTGAGTAGAACTCCCCAGTGTTTCTGCAGGATACTCTGTATTTCCTCTGCTTGGTTGCAGTAAGTGGCAATAAAGCGGGTTTTGTTGTCATTGTTCTCATTGGATTTTATCTTCGGTGTTAATAGTTGATGTCTGTCCACCCTTCTCACATCCTTCTTATGTTTTCTGATATTTCTTCGGCTATAGCCTCTTTGTGTGAGTCGTGTCTCCAATTCCTCCGCTCTTTTTTCAAAGGTTTCTGTGTTTGAGCAATTTCTCTTTATCCTGAGTAATTCTCCTTTTGGGATGTTCTTCTTAGTAGCTGGGAAGTGGGAACTCTTAAAATGGAGGATGCTATTTGTAGCAGTATCTTTCCTGAACAGATCTGTTTCAATGTCTCCTGACAAAACCAAAACCAAAACATATCAAGACAAATTCGGAAAGACCAACGAAATAAAAGGTTACATCAACTGTGACACGATGGGGGTAATATATTGTCTACAATGCAGTTGCCCCAAAAAATACATAGGCATGACCAACAGAAAGTTAAAAGTACGGGTCCTAGAACATGTGAACAACATCAAAAATGCCAAAAAGGATCGTGCAAGATTTAAACAACTTACAAGTGTAGCACGACACTTTGAGCTGAAACATGAGTGCAACCCAGGTCACTTGAAAGCCTATGGTTTAGAAAAAATCAAAATGGGGATAAGGGGAGGGAATTCGATACAAGAACTGGCAAGAAGAGAGACCAGAATGATTTTCCAGATGGATACCGTCATACCAAAAGGAATGAATGAGAACAACAACTTCATGACCTATCTTGAATAATCAATACAGAAAGACAACACCATCCATATAAGGATTTAAGCCTGAATTTATGAACATCCAGAAAACCACAATTTGATCAATCTAATAAAGAAACAAAGAAAATTATGCAATACTCACCAGAAGTACGATGGGCACCTGTGGAGTAGGAACGAGATGTACTGGAGGAGATCTAAAAAGAAAATACAATATCATCACTGGAGAGAACAATTAATAATATAAACAACTACAAGATGAGATCATAAAAAGAAGGAAATAGATAGACAATAATAAAACACCTAAGAATAAATAAACAACAATAACAATAAAAAGAAGAAGAAAAAATATAAGAGAAACAATACATTGAATATAAAACACAAAAAATATAAAACACAAAAAATACTCCAAAGATTAGTATTAAGACTTATGGCACTAGAATCATTACTATCACCATAATATGAATCTAATTTATCAGATCACTTTGCACTTTACATATTTATTTATTTATTTGTGTATTTCACTATATGAGAATGGGCATTTCCCTATCTCCTTACATTATTATTTATTCTTGTTATTTTAGATCATCCAATAATTATTTAGAACTAAAATTATGCACAATAAATTCAACTATATTCACATAAAAAATAAAAAATATAATAACATACCTAGCACTAATATTATATATTATTAAATAGTATAGCACTGAATAATCACTTTTAGTAATGGCTTTTAATGAACTGAGTATCCATTTCCCATGATTATGTGAGAATAACTACAACCTCATCATGGTAACAATTTAATAATCAAAATAAATATTTATTCTCTCTAATAATAACTATGGAATCATCAAGGATTATCCAGCACACAAAAATACTCATTACAACTATTTGGGACATCTAGACAAAGTAGCTGATCATAGAATAACAATGTTTCTAAAAAACAAAACATTATAACCATTCCCTGAATAGAATCCAACTCCAGCATATGAACAAGAATTCCCTTCCAAATAGTGATTCAGTGATATAAGAACATATTGGACAAAATAGGGAAAAGAAATGATTACAGTAAACGAATCATTATTGAAATATGCCAAAAAATGCCCATACAATAATAATCAAACGTGACAAAACGGAAAGATGATCTATTTAAAATAATTAATGAAACCAAGAAGGTTCCAGTTACCAATAATAACTTTAAAAACGAATTAAAAAAGAGTGATTAAAAATAATAATTAATATCAAAAATCTGATAGGATAGTAACAATAAAAGTCATATAATAGGGATCAGTAGATTGAATAAAATATGTCCAATCTATATACACTCATGAGAAACACATTGAGAATGGAATGCGAGTGATCCAGAAAATAAAAACATACTAAACTAATATGAATACAAATCTTCATTTGGAAAATTCTATTCTGAAGTCTGGATAATTCATTGAGACCAACACAACGTCGACCCGCCCCATGACAACAGTTACCAAGGAAATAGCATAAATATCCTTCCTGAAGGACAATCGGCTTGCCCTGAGGAAGCCGGCACAGCCGGTGAAATGCGCATAGGCGCGTGATGTAGATTAGCTTAAATACTATAGGAATGCCACCTAAACAATATTGTGTATATATACTGTCTCATAAAAATATAATGAATGTATAAAAGTCTTACTCAGACGCTTGAGCCACAGCGCTGACACGGAGAGAGACACAGCCAGCGTGTGCTCAGTTCAGATAGCACGCAGCTGATGGCTGCCTAGTATATCAGTGTAGCGCTGTCAGTGACTCTAATAAATATATGTAATTTATACTGTTATTCTGTGACTGCTAAACCCACATGTGCATATGATTTAACATGCCAATCACAAAGCATTAAAAACGGCAGAGAATTAAAGGGATTTTTTCTCTGACAAAGTTGGATGGTGTGTATGCGCCAATATACTGGTGCGCAACGCAATATAGGTACACCACCAACATACTGTGATAACACACTGTCACACAGAGTGTGAATACAGGGAACATACAGGATCCTAAACTTATATATGTGCAAGCTGCAGCGCTGATACGGAGAGAAAACAGCCAGCGTTTGCTAAGTGTACATAGCACGCGGCAGAAGATTGTCTCTACCTAATACATATGTACAGCGCTGCCTGCTACCATATTAAAGTACAGAGGATATTTAGTTTGCACCAGATTAGGTGCTCATATTGAGGGGATTAACCTGCTATAAATGACCGCTGAATATTACAGCATATGTAGCGGCAAGTCACCGCACAGGTCAAAGACATAACAAACAGGTTTTGTCAGATATATCCTGGGAACCCCATATGACCTGTACTTTCACTCTTTGAAGGCTATATGCACAAGTGACTTATACACTAGCAATAAAGCCTCATGAAACGATAGGGATATAAAAAGTCTCTTAGTATAAAATTGGATGGTGTGTACACATTAATAAATTGGTGCGATAAGCAACATAGAAAGATTGCCCAATAAATAACTGTGACAGTATACTGTTTCAATGAGCACTGATATAGTGACCACATAAAAACCTAACTTGTATATTTGGGTTATAGCGCTGACACTAAGGGAAACAGCCAGCGTTTATTTAACATACACGGTACGCGGCTGAGAACTGTCCCCTGCCCAATACATAAGTGTAAAGCTGCTCATTAACAGATTAAAGTCTAGAAGATATATTATCAGCACCAGATGAGGTGCTTAGATTTACCTGCAAATGATTGTTGAAACACTGTAGCGTATATAGCGGCAAATAACCGCACGGAACGCCAATTCATTCAAAAAAACAAGTGTAGCAGAGTATATCTCTAGAACGTTAAGAATACCGTATACTGTCACCTTTGGATGATAAATCTATGTGCACATGTGATTTGGCATAATAGTAATAAAGCAAAAAAACTGCGGAAATACAAAAGGTGTTTTTTCTGACAATATTGGATGAAGTGCCTACACCAAAAAATTGGTTAAAAAATCCATAAAATACACAGGGGCCTGACACTAGGGCTGGTGCAGTAGTGCTAATATCAAGGGCAACGACCAGCATCTGTCCAGCGCACCTAATTTATAGCCCAAGGCTATTTAACCTGATACAAATAAAGACATACCAAGTCAGAAAATAACATTTAATTAATAAACATTGAATAACAGATTAGAAAACTATATGAGACAGAAACACAAAGCAATAAAGTAAGCATCTACATCACGATTAATTTTAATCACTTTTCTAACCTTTATGCACTTCTATACACTTGTTCTAATGAGAATCAGTAATTAGAATACTCCTTCTCTTTTAAAGTATACCCAATAAAAGTTGAATTTTAATAAAAATACTCAATTAGTTGGACGCCCTCTTATAGCGATCTGCAGAGTGCACCCACCCAATCTCTACTGTTTCCCTTCCCCCATTTACTGTACATACTGTACCTGTACAATGTTGAGTGCTATTGTATACAGTATTTTTTTACTTGTTGCCATGGGGGATTTTACAGTATACTGTACCTGTATTTTTTTTTAATGTGCTGATTGCTGTACAACTGTTCAGGTAGATTTTACAGAACTTGCTATTAGAATTAGAATTTAGAATTAGGGGGTGTGTCATTCTCCACCTGAAGGGTGTGTCTACAGTACTTCCATACAGTACACTACTGTACTGTACATGGAGATACTGTATTGTGTGTGGGGGGGGGGGGGCGCTGACCTGGACAGAGAGGTTTTTTGGACCGGGTCTGAGAGCGCCAGAGTCAGCAGTGGTATTGATACAGATTTGGGGGGAGCAGTATTAGACAGGTCCTTCTGAGCATTGTTCCGCTCTCCAACTCCAGGGCCTGGACCCCACTTCTTACATTCCCATTCCTGCAGCCACCAGACCTGGTTTCCAGCCCATGGTTGGGGTGATGTCAACATGTTAACCCCCGGAATCCATGGCAGATCATGTACTGTACAGTAAATTCTTTGCAATGAGCATGTTAATCCCTTCCAGAGTGTGCAACACCTGGAAGACCAGGTTCATCCCATGGCAACGAGCATGTTAACCCCCTAATATGCAATGAGCATTATAGTGTGTGTAGTAATGGGTAATGGACATTATGGAATGTGGTAAAATACTGTACATACTGTACTGTAATACAGTAGGTACTGTACAGTATTTTGGTGTACAGTATGGCATAATGTGTAGGACTAATGAGAGAGAGATGGAGATTGCTGCTACAGTACTGTGCAGTATTTCAGGGAGTCTCCTGCTGAAGAGGGAAGGCAACTACTGTATGCTGTACAGTACATGCTTGTTGCCATGGGTGATTTCCTACAGCATTGGTTTTCATGACATACTGTACAGTACTGTACAGTAAATTGTGGGCCCTTACAAACTTTTGATATGGGGCCTACAAATACTGTATCTGCAGTAATTACAGTATGCCTTACGCACTGTATTTCTTATTTTTCCAGGTATCAGCAGGATGACGCTGCGGGAGAGACAGCACCGCCACTGTAAGTACAGTACAGTATACTGTATACAGTACAGAGCGGAACATTGCATATTGACTTTCAAACATGTGGGATACTGTACAGGACCACAGCATTTCATCCCTCCTGGAATGGGTCATTTTGGCAGGTACTGTACTGTACTGTACTGTTATGTACTGCACAGTACAGTATGTACTGTAGTGTTGATACAGTACCTTAACACATTGTACTTTATAGTACAGTATGTTCGTGTTAGAGAATATACAGTACTGTACAGCACAGTCGTTTTTTTGTGTGCTTTTCCGCAGTCCCAGTGGATGTCGCAGCTCCAGAAAGCCTCCCTGCCGCCACCCAGGAGGAGAGGGCCACCTCTGCCCCCACCCAGCTGGAGGAGGAGTCTCTGAGCGCGGTTGGTAAGTATTGTACAGTATAACACCAGGGCTCTCACCATCTGTACCGGAAAAGTATTTTTGAACAGGCTCCAGCATGTACTGAGGCCCTTGTTCTTCTTCACTCTCTGACAAAATCCTTCTTGGATGGACAAACCCATGTGCACTGCAGGTGAGGCAGGTGTTACTGGACTTGCGCAGAGAGAATTACAGTATCTACTGTACAGTAGATTTGGGTGTGTCATTTTGCACTGCCTCGCCTGCTGTGCACATGGGTTTGTCCATCTACTGTGGGGAGGATTTTGTCAGAGAGTGAAGCAGAGTAAGGGCATCAGTTCCTGCTGGAGCCTGTTCAAAAATACCCCTGCTTGCACGATACACCCTCTTTATTTTGTCCTTTTTTTTTTGACATTTGCAGCTCCAGAAAGCCTCCCTGCCGCCACCCAGGAGGAGAGGGCCACCTCTGCCCCCACCCAGCTGGAGGAGGAGTCTCTGAGCGCGGTTGGTAAGTATTGTACAGTATAACACCAGGGCTCTCACCATCTGTACCGGAAAAGTATTTTTGAACAGGCTCCAGCATGTACTGAGGCCCTTGTTCTTCTTCACTCTCTGACAAAATCCTTCTTGGATGGACAAACCCATGTGCACTGCAGGTGAGGCAGGTGTTACTGGACTTGCGCAGAGAGAATTACAGTATCTACTGTACAGTAGATTTGGGTGTGTCATTTTGCACTGCCTCGCCTGCTGTGCACATGGGTTTGTCCATCTACTGTGGGGAGGATTTTGTCAGAGAGTGAAGCAGAGTAAGGGCATCAGTTCCTGCTGGAGCCTGTTCAAAAATACCCCTGCTTGCACGATACACCCTCTTTATTTTGTCCTTTTTTTTTTGACATTTGCAGCTCCAGAAAGCCTCCCTGCCGCCACCCAGGAGGAGAGGGCCACCTCTGCCCCCACCCAGCTGGAGGAGGAGTCTCTGAGCGCGGTTGGTAAGTATTGTACAGTATAACACCAGGGCTCTCACCATCTGTACCGGAAAAGTATTTTTGAACAGGCTCCAGCATGTACTGAGGCCCTTGTTCTTCTTCACTCTCTGACAAAATCCTTCTTGGATGGACAAACCCATGTGCACTGCAGGTGAGGCAGGTGTTACTGGACTTGCGCAGAGAGAATTACAGTATCTACTGTACAGTAGATTTGGGTGTGTCATTTTGCACTGCCTCGCCTGCTGTGCACATGGGTTTGTCCATCTACTGTGGGGAGGATTTTGTCAGAGAGTGAAGCAGAGTAAGGGCATCAGTTCCTGCTGGAGCCTGTTCAAAAATACCCCTGCTTGCACGATACACCCTCTTTATTTTGTCCTTTTTTTTTTTGACATTTGCAGCTCCAGAAAGCCTCCCTGCCGCCACCCAGGAGGAGAGGGCCACCTCTGCCCCCACCCAGCTCGAGGAGGAGTCTCTGAGCGCGGTTGGTAAGTATTGTACAGTATAACACCAGGGCTCTCACCATCTGTACCGGAAAAGTATTTTTGAACAGGCTCCAGCATGTACTGAGGCCCTTGTTCTTCTTCACTCTCTGACAAAATCCTTCTTGGATGGACAAACCCATGTGCACTGCAGGTGAGGCAGGTGTTACTGGACTTGCGCAGAGAGAATTACAGTATCTACTGTACAGTAGATTTGGGTGTGTCATTTTGCACTGCCTCGCCTGCTGTGCACATGGGTTTGTCCATCTACTGTGGGGAGGATTTTGTCAGAGAGTGAAGCAGAGTAAGGGCATCAGTTCCTGCTGGAGCCTGTTCAAAAATACCCCTGCTTGCACGATACACCCTCTTTATTTTGTCCTTTTTTTTTTTTGACATTTGCAGCTCCAGAAAGCCTCCCTGCCGCCACCCAGGAGGAGAGGGCCACCTCTGCCCCCACCCAGCTGGAGGAGGAGTCTCTGAGCGCGGTTGGTAAGTATTGTACAGTATAACACCAGGGCTCTCACCATCTGTACCGGAAAAGTATTTTTGAACAGGCTCCAGCATGTACTGAGGCCCTTGTTCTTCTTCACTCTCTGACAAAATCCTTCTTGGATGGACAAACCCATGTGCACTGCAGGTGAGGCAGGTGTTACTGGACTTGCGCAGAGAGAATTACAGTATGTACTGTACAGTAGATTTGGGTGTGTCATTTTGCACTGCCTCGCCTGCTGTGCACATGGGTTTGTCCATCTACTGTGGGGAGGATTTTGTCAGAGAGTGAAGCAGAGTAAGGGCATCAGTTCCTGCTGGAGCCTGTTCAAAAATACCCCTGCTTGCACGATACACCCTCTTTATTTTGTCCTTTTTTTTTTTTGACATTTGCAGCTCCAGAAAGCCTCCCTGCCGCCACCCAGGAGGAGAGGGCCACCTCTGCCCCCACCCAGCTGGAGGAGGAGTCTCTGAGCGCGGTTGGTAAGTATTGTACAGTATAACACCAGGGCTCTCACCATCTGTACCGGAAAAGTATTTTTGAACAGGCTCCAGCATGTACTGAGGCCCTTGTTCTTCTTCACTCTCTGACAAAATCCTTCTTGGATGGACAAACCCATGTGCACTGCAGGTGAGGCAGGTGTTACTGGACTTGCGCAGAGAGAATTACAGTATGTACTGTACAGTAGATTTGGGTGTGTCATTTTGCACTGCCTCGCCTGCTGTGCACATGGGTTTGTCCATCTACTGTGGGGAGGATTTTGTCAGAGAGTGAAGCAGAGTAAGGGCATCAGTTCCTGCTGGAGCCTGTTCAAAAATACCCCTGCTTGCACGATACACCCTCTTTATTTTGTCCTTTTTTTTTTTTGACATTTGCAGCTCCAGAAAGCCTCCCTGCCGCCACCCAGGAGGAGAGGGCCACCTCTGCCCCCACCCAGCTGGAGGAGGAGTCTCTGAGCGCGGTTGGTAAGTATTGTACAGTATAACACCAGGGCTCTCACCATCTGTACCGGAAAAGTATTTTTGAACAGGCTCCAGCATGTACTGAGGCCCTTGTTCTTCTTCACTCTCTGACAAAATCCTTCTTGGATGGACAAACCCATGTGCACTGCAGGTGAGGCAGGTGTTACTGGACTTGCGCAGAGAGAATTACAGTATCTACTGTACAGTAGATTTGGGTGTGTCATTTTGCACTGCCTCGCCTGCTGTGCACATGGGTTTGTCCATCTACTGTGGGGAGGATTTTGTCAGAGAGTGAAGCAGAGTAAGGGCATCAGTTCCTGCTGGAGCCTGTTCAAAAATACCCCTGCTTGCACGATACACCCTCTTTATTTTGTCCTTTTTTTTTTTTGACATTTGCAGCTCCAGAAAGCCTCCCTGCCGCCACCCAGGAGGAGAGGGCCACCTCTGCCCCCACCCAGCTGGAGGAGGAGTCTCTGAGCGCGGTTGGTAAGTATTGTACAGTATAACACCAGGGCTCTCACCATCTGTACCGGAAAAGTATTTTTGAACAGGCTCCAGCATGTACTGAGGCCCTTGTTCTTCTTCACTCTCTGACAAAATCCTTCTTGGATGGACAAACCCATGTGCACTGCAGGTGAGGCAGGTGTTACTGGACTTGCGCAGAGAGAATTACAGTATCTACTGTACAGTAGATTTGGGTGTGTCATTTTGCACTGCCTCGCCTGCTGTGCACATGGGTTTGTCCATCTACTGTGGGGAGGATTTTGTCAGAGAGTGAAGCAGAGTAAGGGCATCAGTTCCTGCTGGAGCCTGTTCAAAAATACCCCTGCTTGCACGATACACCCTCTTTATTTTGTCCTTTTTTTTTGACATTTGCAGCTCCAGAAAGCCTCCCTGCCGCCACCCAGGAGGAGAGGGCCACCTCTGCCCCCACCCAGCTGGAGGAGGAGTCTCTGAGCGCGGTTGGTAAGTATTGTACAGTATAACACCAGGGCTCTCACCATCTGTACCGGAAAAGTATTTTTGAACAGGCTCCAGCATGTACTGAGGCCCTTGTTCTTCTTCACTCTCTGACAAAATCCTTCTTGGATGGACAAACCCATGTGCACTGCAGGTGAGGCAGGTGTTACTGGACTTGCGCAGAGAGAATTACAGTATGTACTGTACAGTAGATTTGGGTGTGTCATTTTGCACTGCCTCGCCTGCTGTGCACATGGGTTTGTCCATCTACTGTGGGGAGGATTTTGTCAGAGAGTGAAGCAGAGTAAGGGCATCAGTTCCTGCTGGAGCCTGTTCAAAAATACCCCTGCTTGCACGATACACCCTCTTTATTTTGTCCTTTTTTTTTTTTGACATTTGCAGCTCCAGAAAGCCTCCCTGCCGCCACCCAGGAGGAGAGGGCCACCTCTGCCCCCACCCAGCTGGAGGAGGAGTCTCTGAGCGCGGTTGGTAAGTATTGTACAGTATAACACCAGGGCTCTCACCATCTGTACCGGAAAAGTATTTTTGAACAGGCTCCAGCATGTACTGAGGCCCTTGTTCTTCTTCACTCTCTGACAAAATCCTTCTTGGATGGACAAACCCATGTGCACTGCAGGTGAGGCAGGTGTTACTGGACTTGCGCAGAGAGAATTACAGTATGTACTGTACAGTAGATTTGGGTGTGTCATTTTGCACTGCCTCGCCTGCTGTGCACATGGGTTTGTCCATCTACTGTGGGGAGGATTTTGTCAGAGAGTGAAGCAGAGTAAGGGCATCAGTTCCTGCTGGAGCCTGTTCAAAAATACCCCTGCTTGCACGATACACCCTCTTTATTTTGTCCTTTTTTTTTTTTGACATTTGCAGCTCCAGAAAGCCTCCCTGCCGCCACCCAGGAGGAGAGGGCCACCTCTGCCCCCACCCAGCTGGAGGAGGAGTCTCTGAGCGCGGTTGGTAAGTATTGTACAGTATAACACCAGGGCTCTCACCATCTGTACCGGAAAAGTATTTTTGAACAGGCTCCAGCATGTACTGAGGCCCTTGTTCTTCTTCACTCTCTGACAAAATCCTTCTTGGATGGACAAACCCATGTGCACTGCAGGTGAGGCAGGTGTTACTGGACTTGCGCAGAGAGAATTACAGTATCTACTGTACAGTAGATTTGGGTGTGTCATTTTGCACTGCCTCGCCTGCTGTGCACATGGGTTTGTCCATCTACTGTGGGGAGGATTTTGTCAGAGAGTGAAGCAGAGTAAGGGCATCAGTTCCTGCTGGAGCCTGTTCAAAAATACCCCTGCTTGCACGATACACCCTCTTTATTTTGTCCTTTTTTTTTTGACATTTGCAGCTCCAGAAAGCCTCCCTGCCGCCACCCAGGAGGAGAGGGCCACCTCTGCCCCCACCCAGCTGGAGGAGGAGTCTCTGAGCGCGGTTGGTAAGTATTGTACAGTATAACACCAGGGCTCTCACCATCTGTACCGGAAAAGTATTTTTGAACAGGCTCCAGCATGTACTGAGGCCCTTGTTCTTCTTCACTCTCTGACAAAATCCTTCTTGGATGGACAAACCCATGTGCACTGCAGGTGAGGCAGGTGTTACTGGACTTGCGCAGAGAGAATTACAGTATGTACTGTACAGTAGATTTGGGTGTGTCATTTTGCACTGCCTCGCCTGCTGTGCACATGGGTTTGTCCATCTACTGTGGGGAGGATTTTGTCAGAGAGTGAAGCAGAGTAAGGGCATCAGTTCCTGCTGGAGCCTGTTCAAAAATACCCCTGCTTGCACGATACACCCTCTTTATTTTGTCCTTTTTTTTTTTTGACATTTGCAGCTCCAGAAAGCCTCCCTGCCGCCACCCAGGAGGAGAGGGCCACCTCTGCCCCCACCCAGCTGGAGGAGGAGTCTCTGAGCGCGGTTGGTAAGTATTGTACAGTATAACACCAGGGCTCTCACCATCTGTACCGGAAAAGTATTTTTGAACAGGCTCCAGCATGTACTGAGGCCCTTGTTCTTCTTCACTCTCTGACAAAATCCTTCTTGGATGGACAAACCCATGTGCACTGCAGGTGAGGCAGGTGTTACTGGACTTGCGCAGAGAGAATTACAGTATGTACTGTACAGTAGATTTGGGTGTGTCATTTTGCACTGCCTCGCCTGCTGTGCACATGGGTTTGTCCATCTACTGTGGGGAGGATTTTGTCAGAGAGTGAAGCAGAGTAAGGGCATCAGTTCCTGCTGGAGCCTGTTCAAAAATACCCCTGCTTGCACGATACACCCTCTTTATTTTGTCCTTTTTTTTTTTTGACATTTGCAGCTCCAGAAAGCCTCCCTGCCGCCACCCAGGAGGAGAGGGCCACCTCTGCCCCCACCCAGCTGGAGGAGGAGTCTCTGAGCGCGGTTGGTAAGTATTGTACAGTATAACACCAGGGCTCTCACCATCTGTACCGGAAAAGTATTTTTGAACAGGCTCCAGCATGTACTGAGGCCCTTGTTCTTCTTCACTCTCTGACAAAATCCTTCTTGGATGGACAAACCCATGTGCACTGCAGGTGAGGCAGGTGTTACTGGACTTGCGCAGAGAGAATTACAGTATCTACTGTACAGTAGATTTGGGTGTGTCATTTTGCACTGCCTCGCCTGCTGTGCACATGGGTTTGTCCATCTACTGTGGGGAGGATTTTGTCAGAGAGTGAAGCAGAGTAAGGGCATCAGTTCCTGCTGGAGCCTGTTCAAAAATACCCCTGCTTGCACGATACACCCTCTTTATTTTGTCCTTTTTTTTTTGACATTTGCAGCTCCAGAAAGCCTCCCTGCCGCCACCCAGGAGGAGAGGGCCACCTCTGCCCCCACCCAGCTGGAGGAGATTCTTTGCTCTGCAGGAGATGTTGAAGTGTAATGACCTGTATTAGCCGACCCCCTCCACCCCTGGGGGGAGGGGAGGAGGCGCTTGACTTCATTACTCCTTGCAAGAGACAATACAGTATTGCAGCGTGTGAAATAGGGCTTTCTTAAACCAGTCACCCCCGGCAAACCTCGCACTGGACGCTTCAACTCATACTGTAACTCTTGGTCCTCGCGGAGGTTCAGTCGCATTAGCGGCTAAATCTCCCGAGTGTACTATCTAGATTCGGCCGCAGATGCGCCTGAACCTCCGTGAAGTCTGGTCTGTCAGGACTCGGCTTGTGAATCCTTCAGTACACATTTAGTGGTCTACGCTAGCTTTATTGATTACTGTGCATTTATAAATAAATAAATGAATGAATGAATAAATAAATAAACATCAAAATTATCTTACAACCCCCTCCCCTCCGTAATCGAACTCGGGCCTCCTGCTTGGATTGCCGCGCAGCTAACCACTAGACTACTGCACGGTCATGTAAACCGTGGCAGGAGGAGGAGGAGCAGCAGTTGTGATGGCAAAACCAGTACCCCTGCAGCCTCTGAGACGCCCCCCTGGCGAGAACCCCGAGGACGGCACGGCCCGCCCCTTCGTGGATTCTTTGCTCTGCAGGAGATGTTGAAGTGTAATGACCTGTATTAGCCGACCCCCTCCACCCCTGGGGGGAGGGGAGGAGGCGCTTGACTTCATTACTCCTTGCAAGAGACAATACAGTATTGCAGCGTGTGAAATAGGGCTTTCTTAAACCAGTCACCCCCGGCAAACCTCGCACTGGACGCTTCAACTCATACTGTAACTCTTGGTCCTCGCGGAGGTTCAGTCGCATTAGCGGCTAAATCTCCCGAGTGTACTATCTAGATTCGGCCGCAGATGCGCCTGAACCTCCGTGAAGTCTGGTCTGTCAGGACTCGGCTTGTGAATCCTTCAGTACACATTTAGTGGTCTACGCTAGCTTTATTGATTACTGTGCATTTATAAATAAATAAATGAATGAATGAATAAATAAATAAACATCAAAATTATCTTACAACCCCCTCCCCTCCGTAATCGAACTCGGGCCTCCTGCTTGGATTGCCGCGCAGCTAACCACTAGACTACTGCACGGTCATGTAAACCGTGGCAGGAGGAGGAGGAGCAGCAGTTGTGATGGCAAAACCAGTACCCCTGCAGCCTCTGAGACGCCCCCCTGGCGAGAACCCCGAGGACGGCACGGCCCGCCCCTTCGTGGATTCTTTGCTCTGCAGGAGATGTTGAAGTGTAATGACCTGTATTAGCCGACCCCCTCCACCCCTGGGGGGAGGGGAGGAGGCGCTTGACTTCATTACTCCTTGCAAGAGACAATACAGTATTGCAGCGTGTGAAATAGGGCTTTCTTAAACCAGTCACCCCCGGCAAACCTCGCACTGGACGCTTCAACTCATACTGTAACTCTTGGTCCTCGCGGAGGTTCAGTCGCATTAGCGGCTAAATCTCCCGAGTGTACTATCTAGATTCGGCCGCAGATGCGCCTGAACCTCCGTGAAGTCTGGTCTGTCAGGACTCGGCTTGTGAATCCTTCAGTACACATTTAGTGGTCTACGCTAGCTTTATTGATTACTGTGCATTTATAAATAAATAAATGAATGAATGAATAAATAAATAAACATCAAAATTATCTTACAACCCCCTCCCCTCCGTAATCGAACTCGGGCCTCCTGCTTGGATTGCCGCGCAGCTAACCACTAGACTACTGCACGGTCATGTAAACCGTGGCAGGAGGAGGAGGAGCAGCAGTTGTGATGGCAAAACCAGTACCCCTGCAGCCTCTGAGACGCCCCCCTGGCGAGAACCCCGAGGACGGCACGGCCCGCCCCTTCGTGGATTCTTTGCTCTGCAGGAGATGTTGAAGTGTAATGACCTGTATTAGCCGACCCCCTCCACCCCTGGGGGGAGGGGAGGAGGCGCTTGACTTCATTACTCCTTGCAAGAGACAATACAGTATTGCAGCGTGTGAAATAGGGCTTTCTTAAACCAGTCACCCCCGGCAAACCTCGCACTGGACGCTTCAACTCATACTGTAACTCTTGGTCCTCGCGGAGGTTCAGTCGCATTAGCGGCTAAATCTCCCGAGTGTACTATCTAGATTCGGCCGCAGATGCGCCTGAACCTCCGTGAAGTCTGGTCTGTCAGGACTCGGCTTGTGAATCCTTCAGTACACATTTAGTGGTCTACGCTAGCTTTATTGATTACTGTGCATTTATAAATAAATAAATAAATAAATAAATAAATGAATGAATAAATGAATAAATAAATAAATAAACATCAAAATTATCTTACAACCCCCTCCCCTCCGTAATCGAACTCGGGCCTCCTGCTTGGTTTGCCGCGCAGCTAACCACTAGACTACTGTACTGTCATGTAATCCGTGGCAGGATGTGATGGCAAAACCAGTACCCCTGCAGCCTCTGAGACGCCCCCCTTGCGAGAACCCCGAGGACGGCCCGCCAGCGTCTGATACCTGTAGTTCTTTCATGGATTGTCTGAGTTTGTCCTTTCATAGATTAGTGCTGTCATGTACTGTAGTACTGTACTTTATTTTAGCGCAAGTCGATACCGTCCAACTCTGGAAAGGCAGGAGGCACTTTGACTTCAGCGCCTCCTCCATTTGCTCACTTGTACTGTATTGTACGTTCACTAGTGTCTCATTTTAATTTACTTTACTGTACTGTACTGTACTTTATCATTTCCCACGAGCACCTCATCGTGCATGAGCGTCTAATCGCGCACGAGCTTCTCATACAGTATAGTAATACGGCGAATGGAGGAATCACTCCGACTGTATCTTGATGGAGCATTAGCCACCCAGTGGTGGCAGATTGTATTACATGGCGAGCAACCATGTCGCTTGGCGGACGCCAGCGCCATAAAAATATCGATGCGCCAGAACCTCCGCCATGGCGTCCAGGCGGCAATAATAAGGCCGGCGCCATCTGTACATATGCGCTGGCATCGCGGCGGACAGCCGGCGAAGGGCGGCGATGTGTATTTTAATACATCCCGCCCTCAGTGACAGAAGAGGTCTCTCACTTCCTTGCAGGGATATCCAGTACGTGGCTCTTAAATGCGTCTGATGGGTCACGCCCAGACTTTGTTTATTATGAAACGCGTCTGGACTTGACCTATCAGATGCATTCAATATCCCCGTATATAATGTGGTAGATGAGCTCTCATTGATAAATAGTGGGGTACCAATTTATCTTTTTAGAGGTTCATATTAAATGAAATATATTTTAAATAAAAACTATATCGCACTATGAAGCACTTCCTTCTGCTCCACTTTCTAGATCTCCCCTAATTCCTAAACAAAACCAGGAATATTGCTTCATTTTAATTGTGACCTAGTTCCTATATATGAAGATGGAGTAATATATAAAGGAAAGACTGAAAGCAGCACAGGTGCAGTCTGTTCTTTGGGTAATTCAGCTATTGCTCCTCTATAAACCCTATTTATTTATTTATCTCAGGGGCATTGTTGTGTGTGGCATAATGTGTAAGAGGCATTTTTAAATGATCCATTTTTTTTTTTTTTTACATTTTAGTAGCATTTCAAGTGCTTTCATTTGTCCCGAGTAGCTTACACCCTATAACGTTTGGTGACCACTGGTCTAGTGTGCATGGGCCTTAAAGATTTTTTATTCTTTGTAGCATTCTGCAAGGAAGAGAGTCCGTACGGTGGAACTTGTGTGGCCCCAGGCCCCAACAGATGCACTTATCCCCCTGGATTTACAGGAACTCACTGTTCCATAGGTAAAATTGTAATATTTACATCACAGGGGATTGTAAGAAAAGGATGCATTTATTTACAGTTACTTATGTAGCGCAGCAGATTCCGTTACAGTTACTTATATATCGCAGCATATTCCATTGCACTTTACAATTGGAAACAACAGTGATTAAACAAACTGGGTAGATACAAACCGACATGGAGGTAGGAGGGCCCTGCTCGCAAGCTTACAATCTATAGGGAATGCAGCATTAATGTCATTGATGATACTTCTTGTGTTAGTGCATCCACAACTGTCATTGTGCCAATCATATATAGGTACTTATATGATTCGCACATTGACACTTGGGGTACCTATATCTGATCAAATCAACACAGGTGCGTCAGGACCTCAGCAAGATCTTTCACTGAACACATTGTCTAGTGTGCATGGGTCTTATAGATGTTTTATTCTTTACAGCATTCTGCAAGGAAGAGTGTCGGTACGGTGGACCTTGTGTGGCCCCGGACCCCAACAAATGTGCTTGTCCCCGTGGATTTACAGGAACTCACTATGAGAAAGGTAAAATTATAATATATAAATTACAGGGGATCCGGAATCGGTATTGTGTAGGCTGTCAAGATGCTGGCCTCAATAAAATGAACGCCAGCATCATGACTTCTAGGATGCTGACTGTGGGGCAGATTTATTAAGCTCGGTGAAGTGATAAAGTGTCTGGTTTTTATCACCGGCCAATCAGCGCTTAACTGTGTAGTTACAGGCTTGGTTTGAAAAATGACAGGTAGGAGCTGATTGGCCGGTGATAAGAACCAGACTCTTTATCACTTCACCGAGCTTAATAAATCTACCGCTCAATCCCTTTTCTCTACAACAGCGCTGGTCGTTACTGACCCATGGGAGCACGCCTCGTCCGTTGGGTGTGTACGAACTGTGCGGAATAATGACTGATACCGCTCATTTTATCACCCAATGTGTACGCGGCTTAAACCTACCCGCTAGTGCCTAAACCTAACCCCAGTGTCCCCCTAGACCTAACCCTTTAGTGCCTAAACCAAAACCCCTTCCCCAACCTGACCCTAACACGCACTGATCCATTTCAAAGTTCTTGCGCCGGTGTTCTCATGGCCGTCGAGATTCCGGCATTGGGATTCTGTCTGCTGACCGCTAGAATTTTAATTGCATCCTGCTTTAACCAGCGCTAACCAATAGGAATGGGCTTATAGTTCCATAAGGACCTTTGGTATATTGTAGCCGGGTAGTAGGAAAACATTCTTTCGGCTCTCTCCAGAATCTTCTAGATTTTTCTTAAGGTTTCATTGGCACTGTGCATGGAAGCTGAAATCTGTGCCAGACACTGGCAGGGATACATGGGACAGTAGCCGGGTGTTTTGTGTGTCAGCTTGGCATGTACCACAGGTAACCAGGCACATGGTGCTGTCTGCTGTTTATATCCTACCATCTGCCACATCTTAAGACAGCAAAGAGCAGTGATGTGAGCCCAACACTGATACAGGAATCTACACACTGAAAGTTATATAATGGGAGGAGCAGGGTCTCCAGCAGCACAGAGCAGTGACGTGAGGCTGATGTCACACTGATACAGGAAGCCACAGACTGAGAGTTACATAGCGGGAGGAGCAGGGTCCCCAGCAGCACAATTCCCTTTTCTAAGGCTTCTGCCATATAGGAGGTTATGTTTATGTGTTCATTTAAATGGGTATGGATCACAGGGTCGACTGTGTAGGTCGACAGTCAATAGGTGGACACCGCATGGTCAACATGCACAAGTTGACATGGGCAAAGGGTAGATATGTGAAAATGGTGACATGAGTTTTAAAAAAAATATTAGGTCTCAGTTTGTACATTTCAGCATTTGACTCCCAATGAAGTATACAGTATGTGGACTCACAAATACATGTAACACACAGTACTGAAAATGCTAAATTTTACAGATGGATCGAAAAAGAAAATTTAAAGGTGGCGCTCAAAAACTGCGTGAGAAGAAAAAGCAGCTGCTGGCCTCCGAAGCAGATAAGTGTACAAAGTTGACTGAACTTTTTAAGGTTACTGCTGCTGGTGGGCTTTCATCGGCACGGCAAACAGCACCAACAGGTGAAAGAAGAGAACAGGATTATAGTTCAGCTGGACCTTCTGAAATAACACAGACATCCAAAGACGTAAGTCAAGGAGAAGCTGCTGGCCGCAGTACAGAATGCCCTACTGCAACCGATACATTCATAGAAGTAATAAGAGAGGAATCAGAGATCTCTTTCTGCGATGGAGATCCCCCTAGGAAGATGAAAGAAACAGAACAGGTAACGACGGGAGCACCGGATAAAGAAGATGCAAATGTATTTGTTAGGCCAAAGGAAAATGAGAGAGCTTTCTTTTTTCGGTCACATCCAATACAACCAATGGATGACCGTCTCCCTTTTGTGCCAAAAAAGGTTTTTCTAAGAAAAAACGGTTCTCGACGTTCTTGGCTTTCCTATAGCAAGTCTTCAAATGCACTCTACTGCATAATATGCTTGGCATATAGCAAGATTACTGAAAAAAGTGTGTTTATAGATGGAATGAAGGACTGGATGCATACTTACCAACGCATCAGTGAACATGAGACCAGCAAGCACCACATTACTTGTGCAGAAGCTCATATGCAAACTTTAAAGCACAAAGACATTGGCGAATTACTGTTCTCAGTGCAACATCAGAAGAGAAGAGATTCAAAATAATATACAAGTTATCATAGGCGTGCGCAGCACATTTCATTAGGGGGTGTCTTACACGCCCATTGGGTGTGTCTAACACCACCAATCAGACGTGTCTACCATCAGCTATTGGCTCTTGCTACAATATAAAACATCTCTCAGCCACACCATAATCTTCTGCCTAGTTCAGTTTTAATCTTCTAATTACTCGGTGTAACATTACATGTAAATAAAGTCATAAACATATGTGGATGACACAGGTAAGTAGTGATATGACAATGGTCTATTACAATTAACAATGCAAAACACACATACTTGATTGATGGGCACTTGTTTTAACCCCTTGAGTGGTATGCCCGAAAATTTTCCGGGCATACCACAAATATGAAATAGGTGCGCTCCAGTGGTGTCCAGGTGTGCACCACTAGCGCAGCACCTCTAGAACCCCCTCCCCAATCACCCCGCACCCCTCCATCACCTGTGCTCCGGCAATAACACGCCAGAGGTCTTCCAACACCGCTCCCCCCCCCCCCCCCCCGGCTGCCGCCATACTTTTAGTAGCAGTGACGGTGGTAGGCTTGGGGATGTTCAGGGTGGCTCGGGGGGATTCGGGAGTGCTCAAGCCCTCCCGAGCCGCCGCAAACATCCCCCAGCCTGCCACCGACGTCACTGCTGAATGTGACAGGCGCCGGCGGCTAAGGCAGTGGGGACACTAGCGGCAGCAGGGAAGCTCTGGCGTACCCTCTGAGCAGAGTTTAGGGAGGGGGGCTTCCCACTGTGGTTGGTTTTGCTGGGACAGGACAAACCTGCCCTGGTATGTTTGTCCTGCCCCAGCAAAACCTAACACACAAGGGGTTAATGTAATACCAGTTGTAAAAAGCAAAAGTATATAAGGGTGGGCCCAGAATTAGCGGGTGCCTGTGCACCCCTAACACTCTATGTGCGCACAACTATGCAAGTTATGGAATGGGTTGTTGAAGTAATCAAACTGATTGGTAAACGAGGATTGAGCTACAGGGGCAGCACATCTGAAGCTGCAAATGCATTGGATAATTCGCTGTTGAACCATGGGAATTTTCTAGAAATGCTTATTTTACTTAGAAAATATGATCCCGTTGTTGAAGAGACACTTAGACAAAATAGTTTAAAAAAATCAACAGGCGCACAGATTGGGAAGTAAAGGGCGTGGAGGTTTACTAACATTTATATCAAAAACAATGGCAAATCATGTTATCCAGGTGATTTCAGGCTTAATTAAGAAAACTGTTGCAGATGAAGTAAGGGAAGCTGGTATGTATTCTGTACAACTGGACACAACGCAAGATATCTTAGCAAGAGACCAATGCTCCATTATAATTCGGTATGTGGACAAACTGAAAGGCATCCAGGAAAGACTATTGGCTGTTGTCAATTGTTCAAATTCCACAGGAAGAGGGTTCTTTACACTATTGAAAGGGCAGTTGGAGGCAAATGGCTTGGATATAAGTCACTGTATTGGTAATGCAACAGATGGAGCAGCAAACATGCAAGGTATATGCAATGGTTTTGCTACATGGCTTAACAACGAATCACCTGGACAAGTACATGTGTGGTGTTATAGCCATATATTAAATCTTGTCATTAGTGATGCAACTCGATCACCAATTGCCGCAACATCACTCTTTTCTCTTTTAAATGGGATTGCTGTTTTTTTTTTAAGGAATCTTATAAAAGAATGGATGTCTGGGATGAGGTGAGTAGACAGTGACGCTGGACAACATCGCAGGCTGCAAACCATTGGAGAAACACGATGGTGGGCAAAGGATGCTGCAGTGAGCAAAATAGCAGTTCTATGTATGTTGATGTCATTCTCTCACTTAGTGCAATTGTAGAATCTGATAATAGCAATGGAGAATTCAGAGCAAAAGCTAGCGTTTACAAAGAAGCACTTCTGCAATATGAAACCATAATCACAGGATTTACATTGACAACGCCTTTATCAAAATATCTTCAAACTGTTGGAATCGATCTTCTAAAAGCACATCAGATGGTGATGGGTACTGTGGATCAGCTAGAAAAAATACAACGTGATATTGAAGAGATAAAATCTAGAGTAAATCATTTTATTGACTGGGCAACAGAGGAACTTGAGCCGCGGAGCACAACACAAAACATTGTCATCCAGGAGATGTTTCCACCGAAGAGAATACGGAAGACAAAAAGCATGCCTGGAGAAATGGCTCCTGATGAACCAATTGATTCATTTAAAGAGTTTGAGGTACATGTGCATAACAGAATACTGGACACAACCGTAGGAAGCCTAAAATCAAGATTTGAGAAAAATGCGACATTGTAAAGAGATCTGACCTGTTTGTCTCCTGTACAATTTGAAGAAATAAGGAGCTCAATGCTACATAAAGCACTTCAAAAGCTGAGTGAAGTACTTGTGATGTTTGATGTGCAAGTAACAAAAGAACAGTTTCAATTAGAGCTGGTGAGTTTGGCTAATAACTGGGAAAGGCTGAAAAGATCTCTACCTGAGGAATATACGTTTAACAGTCTAGAGGAAGATGTTGGGGATTCCGACATTGTACTGATGGAAAATTGTGAAGTAGCTTACACTGAGAAGAAATCTGTATGTAAACGATGTAACAAATGTGCAGTTTGTGTTCATATGACACTGGAGCGCTACAGCTTGTTCTCTGGGGCATACCCAACCATTGGTCTAGCATACGAATACCTCCTAACACTGTCAACAACTCAAGTGGCTTGTGAAAGAAGTTTTTCCAGGCTTAAATTTATCAAAAAAAAGGCTGCGGAGTACCCTTAGTGCCAGGGCCGGCAACAGAATTCTTGGGGCCCCATACACTGATATCTCTGCGGGCCCCCACCCCCTATGCTGGAACATAAACTGTGCCCATTATTGGATTGCTGCAGAGCAGGGAGGGAGGGTTAGATTGGGATGGAAAACTATTGCTGGGACATTTCTGGAAAGCAAGCCTATTTCTGCAGCCTGCGCTCTATCAAACTGCCGTGCTCCCTCACCTTGTTCTCTATCACACTGACGCTCTACATCACCACGGGTGTGGTATAGGGGTCTGACAGTCAGAATCCCGAAGTCATTGGCTTGACATCGGGATCCCAACTAGCCGGACTCAGACAGCATGGTGAGCACAACAAAGCCCCTTGCGGGCTCGCTGCACTCGCCATCTATTCTATTCTCCCTCTATGGGGGTCGTGGACTCCCATGAGGGAGAATAGCCGGTGGGCCTCGGGCACCTGGCTGTTGGTTTTTTAACAGTCGGGATCACAACGTCGGGTAAATGACTGTCGGGATCCTGACTGTCGGGACCCCATCCGGCACCCCCTCACCCCGCTGCCTACACTTTTAATATTGATGCAAACCCTCACCGTGCGGCCTGAGCTTTATCACACTGACGCAATCCCTAAACCTGCGGCCTGCGCTCTATCATGATGATGCCCTCCATCACCCTGTGGCCTGCGCTCTATCACACTGATGTCCTCACCCTGTGACCTGCACTCTCATGCTGATCCCCACCCTCACCCCGTGGCCTGCATCTCACACTGATGCCCACCCTCACTCTGCAGCCTGTGCTCTATCATACTGGCACTCTCCCTCACCCTGCACTATATCACACTGGTGCTCTCCCTCACCCCGCAGCCTACACACTCATAATCCCTCACTCTGCGGCCTGCGTTCTATCACACTGACGCCCTACCTCGCCCTGCGCTCTAATCACACTGGCGCTCTCCCTCATCCTGCAGCCTACACTTTATCACTGGAGTAATCCCTCACCCTGCGACCTGCACTCTATCACACCGACACCCTACCTCACCCTGTGCTCTAATCACACTGGTGCTCTCCCTCATCCTGCAGCCTACACTTTATCACTGGAGTAATCCCTCACCCTGCGACCTGCACTCTATCACCCTGACGCAGAAGAGTGACAGTGCCATCTTACTGAAAAGGTTCCTGACCGGGACTGGGTAAGTCTACTTACTCTCTCTCCCTACCCCCTAATCCTCTCTACCTGCAGCCTAACCCCCCCACACCCCACAGCCTAACCCTTCTCCTTAGTGCCTAACCCCCCACCCTCCGTAGCCTAACTCAAACCATTCCCCCCTCAACCCACACCGGTGCCTAAACCTTACCCCTCTCCGGCCTAATGCTACAAGACCACAGCATTTATATGATTGGAACATTGGCTGTTGGGAGGATAGCTGTCAGGATGGGATATGGTCATTAGGTCGACCCTGGTGAGGCCAACATGCATTAGGTTGACCACTGAAGGTCGACAGGGCTTAGGTCAACACCTGAAAAAGGTTGACATCGCTAAGGTGAATAGGGTCAGAAGGTAAACCCAAGCATTAGGTCAACAATGAGAAGGTCAACAGTCAAAAGGTCGACATGAATTTTTTATTTCCTTTTTAGATGACATGTGCCGACAGGCAGTATTTCATGTACTACAGATGTAGCAGGTCTCAACCTGCCGGGGGCTGGCAAAACTATTGCCGGTGCTCGCGCCCCATGGCAACGGAGCTCCCCCGGGTCCCCGCCGCCTCCCCCTCCTCGCCGTCCAACACCCCCCTAGCCCTGCCCATCTCCCTGAAGCGGAGATGGGCCGGGACCCTCTGCGCCACCGCCGAGAGACTAGGATGCGCGTGCGACGTGCATGTGTCCTAGTTTAATGGAGTCCCTCTCCGCCGGCTGTCACCAGTGGGGACGGTCTGGCGAGAGCCGGCCAATAATGAGAGGGGCTCCATCTGTACCTTGCACTACGTTGATGTGGGAGAATAAAATGTGTGCTAAGCATAGCGAGGCACCATGCCCGAAGCATGGCGAGCGCAGAGAGCCATGCAAGGGAATGCAGTACACTTATACGGGTCCATGTGGACTAAGTCGCCATTCGGGACAAAAGAAACGTGAAATTCTCAAGTTGACCTTCTTACCCTGTTGACTTTAGCCATGTTGACCTATTTCAGGTGTCGGCCTAAGCCCTGTCAACCTTCACTGGTCGATCTAATGCATAAACACTTTAACCCTATGAGCCATACCCCTCAGGATGATGGCTGTTGGGATTTAGGCATTGGCATCTCCACCTACATATGTCTTTTGGTTTGCAGGATGGCACTCTAAATAGAAAAATCCCGGTGCCAGGAACATAAAGTTTTAGAACATGAAAAGCACTTACCCCCCCTTGGTTGTAGAAGGATAGGAACCGGCACACGGGTGGATGGTGAAGAAAAGTTGATTTATCGTACAAACATGATTGCACACGACGACAGCTGTACACCTGACAGCTGTTTCAACCGAAATAAACGGTTTTCATCACCTCTGATGAAAACCGTTTATTTCGGTTGAAACAGCTGTCAGGTGTACAGCTGTCGTTGTGTGCAATCATGTTTGTACAATAAATCAACTTTTCTTCACCATCCACCCATGTGCCGGTTCCTATCCTTCTACAAACAAGGGGGGTAAGTTCTTTTCACCTACATATGTCGGGATTCCAACATTGGTGTTGTGGCTGCCGGCATCAGTGTTTCGCTTGCCAGCATCCCGATCACTGCCATTGTAACCGCATACCGTACAGGTGCATCATGTCTAGGTAGCAGATGGGTCGAACACATACAGTATACTGTATGTAAGGGACCGTAAAAGAAGGTCTGCATATTTACGGATGGTGCTGGTGTCATCACGCCAGCCCCGCCAGCCCCCCCGTGTCATCACGCCAGGTCCCCGCCGCCGTCGCTGCACATCACCGCAGGTACCCGTCGCCACCCCGAGCGCCCCCTAACCCTGCCCGTCTCCCTGAAGCGGAGACGGGCAAGGACACGCAGCATCCCCGCCGAGAGACTGGGACGCGCGTGCTGCCAGCGGGGAGGGTCTGGCGAGCCCCGGCCAAGGATGGCAGGGGTTACATCTGTAGATCCTGTATACAATGCTTGTTCATTTTTTAACCCTTTGTCGCTCACATTTGTTATACAAATTCAACAAAACAAAATGTTGTGTATAAAAATAATATATTTCCTATATAAAGTAAACATTACAGGTCATTAAGATGAATAAAAATGTTAGCTTGGCAATTTTGACACCTATTTTATCAAATTCACTCGGCACTCAAAGGGTTCATGATCCAGTATGTTAGAAGTGCGGCAGTTGGCTTTAGATGTTGTAAAATACAATCATATTTGAGGCTTTTCTTTCAGCACAGCTGCAGTGTAAAGGCGGGGGAAGGCTGAACCGGTTATTTCCTTTATCGGAAAACAATGTTTTCTTATTGCAGTACTCAAACATTCTGCATTGCATGATTATAATATTGATACACATATATGAAAGGTTGCATATCTGTATTTTTTTAAATGATGCAATTACAATTGGTAATTTCTTATTGATATTTTATTCAGTGCGTTCCAGCTCCGGTCAGAGTGCAGTTAATAAACCCAGGTCCTGAAGGCATTTACCTTCTCACTCTGTTTGTTTCTGATAGAGTTTCGAGTGCTTATTAAAAGGCGCACTATAAATAGTTTTCCACATTTTTTTCAAACCGTTCTTTAGGATTCCATCGGCCAAGAATGACTTTAGAAGACTTCTTCAATATAAAGAGAAAAAGATGTAATTGTAAAGGTAACAACAGCGGTTGTGTTAAGTGGGATGCAGCGTCCAATAGAATTCTCAGGAATACTGTGTCCTGTATCTTAGAGCTGTAATTATTTCTGTTCTGAAACATCTATCAACACTTCAGCCGTCTTTCAATTCCCTGTTGTTCTCATCAATCCACTAGAGGTTCCCTAAGCACCCGTCATCTTTGTGGTTGGGTAATGCAGCCTTTTCAGCTCTTATGATTGAGTTTTGAGAGCGGCAGGTGTGAAGTGTGTACTGTAGGATGATGAACTATCATTACTGTATTGTACATCATGTGGACAAGTGGATGGTACAAGACCAATCAAAGCAGCAAATTAATGTTGTGAATATGGAAGTTGTGCGATTATTCATTGTTCATTGCCACTTACTGAATTCACCGGAAAGGTAGAGAACCCTGTTATTCATTTCTATGATAGAATACTTGGAGAAAATCCTGAGTAAGGATAATGTTCCCATAGGTGGAAATCGAGGAGTCAAATCTACTGTATGGACACTTTGTCCAAGTGGATAATTAGTTACATAGGTTCAGTTATAACGTCCCCTATGTACAAACGTACATCCCATCATCCTGGGTTCCTCAGTTAAAACAGACAGAGGAGGATAGTCAGGGTAAATTCATTAGGAAAGATAATTAGATAATGTCAATATAAAAATAAATAATATGATTTTAAGATTTACTGGTAATTTAATAAGGTTAGATCATTACTACTGTGTATGTATTAAAAGGTCAGCGCTCCCATATTTTCATAATTGCAAATGAAATACTAAATCTATATAAGTTTCTATATAATATATATATATATATAGCTAACTACTCCTCACCTCTATAAGGTGAAGTACCGCCAGTGACCATTAGATGCCACGCGATGGACCAAATTACTCACTTGTGTGCCAAAAGATGTTGTAATAGAAAGTAAAAGCAATTTTTGCAGGGACTCTTGCTGGATATAGAGAGAGAGGGAGCTGTGAAGACAAAGATTGGACGTAATTTTGGGTATCAGGGAGCAGATAAGGATTGGGGGTGAGGTGGAGAGTTTGTGGGCTATAAACTGTCACGCCTGAAAGTGAAAATAAAAACTGTCACAGCTCAAAGTGAAAGTACATTGCAGAAGGCTTTTAACTAGTACAATAATACACAGGATCTCAAACTCGTCCTCAGGACCCCACACCATGCATGTTTTGCAGGTCTCCTCACAGAATATCAAGTCAAGTGAAATAATTAGCTCCACCTGTGGATCTTTTAAAATGTGTCAATGGGAAGTGAATGCACCTGCCGGGTGACCTGTAAAACGTGAACTGTGTGGGGTCCTGAGGACCGAGTTTGAGAACCCCTGCAATAATATTTACTGTTACTGATACCCCTTTCAGATTGTAAATGCCGTGTTGCGGATGTCATCTCCAGGGACGGGGGAGGAGGCAGCACTAAAGTGGCACTGCTGCCGCCACCATAGCGGTGAACGGGACCCGGGTTACCCATTTAGACTGCCCTGCAACCCGGCTCCAACCCAGGTGACCCCATCACTTGGTTCAGTCCGGTGGTTGATAGATATCATTACATTCCGCCCCTACTGCTGGATAGCAGAAACTACTATGAGATATCAAACCTTCTAAAGATGACAGGTAAAGTTGCTCGTAGCTGCGCTCGCCACGCTTCGGGCTCGGTGGCTCTCTGCGCTCGCCACTCTATATAAAGTCAACTCCACGCCGACGTGGATAGTGGAGGTATGAAAAAGGTCGGAGGACGCGTACCGCCGCCCCTCGCGGGCTCGCTGCGCTCGCCACGCTTCGGGTTGGCGTCAATAGTGGGGTGAGGTTAACCATACTTTCCAACCATATACAATGAGAAATTGGCCATATTGGCCCATTTCCCTTTGTTCCCTATGTAAAATCGGGTTGATCAACCCGATTTTAACTTTAAGAATAATTTAACATTATTCTCTATGGGAAAATCGCGTTGATCGTGTCGGTCGCATCGCGGCCCATTATAATGGGCCGCGATGGACCCGATCAACGTGATTTTGTCTTTAACCGGCAAATACACTGGTAATTGACATAAAATCGGGTCGATCGCGTACCTTAAACTTAAGGCATGCGATCAACCCGACGGGCGCCGTGCTAGGAAACAAGTACCAATAATACTTTTATTTATATAGCGCTCTTTCTGCAATAGGATTCAAGGCACTTAACAGATAGTATGAATGTAATACAGTATAGAAATATTGAAGTACAGAAAAGCTCTTCATAAACAATACTTAAGAGAATTAAGGAAAGGCTTGAGTAAACAGGAACGTCTTGAGGCTGTTTTTGAAGGATTCTAGAGGGGGTCTCTTGAACTGTGCGGGGAAGTGAGTTCCATAAAGTCAGAGCCGAACGTCTAAAAGCTCGACCCCCAGATGAATTACTTCCTAGGTACTGCTAAAAGTCCTTCATCTGCAGATCGCAGTAATCGGGTGGGACAGTATGGATATGAAGCTGCTTCAGGTACCTTGGGCCTTGGTTATGTAGGGCTTTGAAACTCACTAAGTTAATCTTGAAAATTATTTGGCAAAATGATTATGCCAAGTTCTAAGTGCTATGCAACGCTCCAGAGAACAGAGCTGGTGCTGGGCTTATAGCATATAGGTAAACTTCAAGATTGCTCAGGTTGGAGGTGGCAGCAAACACAGCGGACTGTCCCCAAAGTTTGATATTTTGCCTAGGGCACTAAGTTGGTCTTGGTTGTCTATGGCTTAGGAAATGAGGAAGAGCGCACACCCTAGGGTGAGCAACTGAGAATGAGTACAAAGACCCTACGTACGTCGTACTAAATTGCCTATATGGATGGAAATGGGTTAATGTCTCCTAAATTCTTCTTGGCCCAACTCTGCACCCCTCTCCGTTCTGTTGTAAGCAGAGTGATTTGTACAACTCTTTCCCTCATTCGGAATTATAAGGCATAGCAGAAGTAATAGGATTAGGTTAGGGATAATGATAAAAGATAAGCCTCCCCGTAGCTCGGCTGACTGTTGAATAAAATGATAGATATGCAAGTCATTCTCATACAGTTGGCTTATTGTTCTAGGCTAGGGATAATTGGACTGACTGATCTCTGTGAGAGGTGAATGCGCTTGTTTCTGTGTAGCGGATCAGGAGACGCTGTCATTTACGATGACTGTATGGTGGAGCGGATGATGTTTCAGATGGCAGCAGATGTTATAATATTTAGTAACACGCAAGTATAACTCTTGACGTGGCTATGGTCCTTCCTTGGCATGGGGATAGAGCCGGGCTGGGCAACACCGGCCCTCCAGATGTTAATGAACTACACATCCCAGGATGCTTTGCATTAGTTTTGCTATGTGGCCATGCTGAAACTGATGCAAGGCATGCTGGGATGTGTAGTTCATCAACATCTGGAGGGCCGGTGTTGTCCAGCCCTGGGATAGAGTAACATATACATAAAAGAGTCATTGAGCAGTATTCAGTGAGGTCAATTTGCCATGTTTCATGGCGAATTTGTGCTATTTTCACTTTGGAAGGTGATTTTTTGTGTCACCCTAAAATCACCCTATTCAACGTGCACTTTTCACCGTCAGTGAATGACGGACAATTCACTGTGGTTTTTCAATGGGTTTTTCAATGTGATTCGCCTTGAGTGTTTTTAATGAGAAGATGGCAAAGTGATTTTCGCCGTGTGTCACCGTGTAGTAATGGAAGTGGAATGTGAACTTTTAAAATAATGTTTAAAAAAAAAATGGTGTAAAAAAAATCAGGAATTTTATTCTGTGAAGGGGCATGCTATTTTTATTCATGCGCTTACAGCATATGAATATATATTTAATTAAAATATATATATATATTTTTTACACATAACAGCCAGCAGGAGGCCGAGAGCCGCACATTACATATTCATATATTCACTGCTCCCGATCATTACATATGCACAATCGGGAGCACTGTTAGCGGCTCCTACACGGTCCCCTGCTAGCTCTCCCAGGGGACAGCTTGTGCTGCCAGGGTCCCGGGGAGCCCTCCTCTCCCCACATACATTCTGGGGCAGGCAGGAAGACTTCCTTCTCCCTGCCTGCCGCCGTCCCCTGGCTCCCTGCGGCGACCGCCGCAGGGGTTAACATTCGCCGTCAGGGGCAGCGAGCCCCTGCGGCATTGAATGTTATGCTTGCCGCTAGGCCCAGTGTGTTGGTAACCGGGAACAGGGAACGGGAGATCAGGCGTGAGCCCACAGCCGGGACCGCCGGTTAGGACGGCCACAGCGAACCCTATACTGACTCTGTTGAGTACCCCGGGCAGATGACCAATCCCTGCGGGAACTAGGCTTCACCTGTGGCCGCCGCGTTCGAAGGAGCGAGTTAGGCCCGCTCCAACCCCGATGCAGCTCGGTCTATGAATGGACAAGGGAGAAGTGATCGTCAGGGGTAACTCAAAAGGAAATACTAACTACCGGGCCTAACTGAAAGACAACCCCTGTCTGCCGGCACCAGGCCAATAACGGGAGTACGACCCAGTCGCAGACACAAGGAGAACTAGACGGGGAATCTCCAAAAGAATACAATACACTGCTGGGTAGCGAATCCCCAAAACCCCCAAACAGGAGTGGATAGGAAGGGAAGACCCTGCCTAGGACAGATAGGAAAAGGAAAGCGAGGACCGGAGCAACGGTCAGGGACAGAGAAAATACGGTTCTGAATTAGGCCCACGGCGGGGCAGGTCCAATGCCCCAGCAGGGGAACGGAACCAATATGGGCACAGCCTGAGAACAGAAAAGAAGCTCGGCGGCTCCACAGAAATAAACCAGGCTCCAAAGGAGCACTTACTTGACCCAGGGTCACTTGTAGAAAATGCAGAGAAGCTGACCTCCAGCTGCGACAGGCAGGGAGACAGGAGATCCCCTGGGAGGGATTCAGAAGACAGGGCAGCGCGGGGATGAGCCAGGGACCGGGCAGGCGTATGGGAACGCTATAACCGGCGTCTGTGCCCAGCAGACGCCGGCTATTTATTCAAACTTTGGCGCCGCCTGCGTGACGTCAGGCGCGCCGTGTGCGTGCTGCTGCTGGGCGGAAGTCGGGAGCGTTGCCTAGCAACGCCCCGACGCTCAGCGTGAGACTGAGGCTTGGAACGCTGCCGAGCAGCAGCGTCACCAGCCTCGCGGCCCTGCTCCCCATCCGCCGACCGGCCAGGTGCTGGGGACACCGGACGGCGGCGTGCGACAGTACCCCCCCCTTGAGGAAGGGTTAACAAACCCTTACCCCCAGGTTTATCAGGGAACTCCCGAAAGAAAATTCTTTTGAGATTGGGCGCATGAAGATCCCTGTCAGGAACCCATGACCTCTCCTCTGGACCAAAACCTCTCCAGTGTACCAAAAATTGCAAAGAACCTCTCACAAATTTGGAGTCCAGAATTCTCTCTACCGGGAACTCCTTTTGTCCCTGCACCATCACTGGGGAGGTTCCAGTGTCACTCCTGCGAGGAAACTTTTGAGAAAAGAACACCGGTTTGAGCAGAGAGGCATGGAAAGTATTGGCTATCCTTAGCGATTTGGGTAGAGATAGGCGAAAAGCTACCGGATTTACCCTCTTGATGATCTGAAAGGGACCAATAAATCGAGGCCCCAGCCTCGCTGAAGGTTGATGAAGTTTGATGTTCCGGGTCGAAAGCCAGACCCAGTCACCAACCTTAAAACGACAAGGACGTCTGGACCTGTCTGCCGATACCTTCTCCCTTAATGCGGCCTCCTTGAGAGCAACGTGAATACCTCTCCAAATGACTCTAAGTCGAGAGGCCAAAGGAGAACCCGAACTGGACGCTTCAGGACCTAGAGAGTTGGCTCGAGGATGAAATCCATATACTGCGAAGAACGGAGAAGTCCTGGAGGCTGAATGATGAGCATTATTATACGCAAACTACGCCAGCGGTAAGAAGCTTGCCCAATCGTTCTGTAATTTGGACACAAAGCATCTCAGATATTGCTTGAGTGATTGGTTCAATCGCTCAGTTTGTCCATTGGACTGAGGATGGAAAGCCGAAGTTAGACTGGTCTTAACTTTCAACGCTGTGCAGAAGAGCCTCCAAAACTGCGCCACAAATTGTGGACCGCGATCAGAAACAATATCTGAGGGTAGACCGTGCAACCTAAAAATATGCTGCAAGAACAGAGCTACCAACTCCCTGGCTGAAGGCAATTGTTTCAGAGCCACAAAGTGCGCCATTTTAGAAAACCTGTCTATAACGACCCACACCACCTGACAGTGAGCGGATACAGGTAGTCCCACAATAAAATCAATGGCCAAGTGTGACCAGGGTCTGACAGGAACGGATAAGGGGATCAGTTCCCCGATGGGCCGAGACCTAGGGACCTTATGCCGAGCACAACTTTGACAGGATAATACAAATTCCCTGGTATCTCGTGACATACCAGGCCACCAAGCGACACGGGAAAGAAGTTTCAAGGTTTTGAAGACTCCTGGATGCCCGGCCAGTTTGGAATCATGAAACTCCGAAAGGACCCTGCGTCTAAGCGATGGAGGAACATACAACTTGTTGGTGGGGGTTTGGGCTGGCGCCTGACTCTGCGCTTGACGGATGAGACCTTCCAGAGTCTGTTGGGCTCCAGCATGGATACAAGATTTAGGCACGATGGAAGTCTTGCTGGCTTTGTCATCGTATTGAGGAAGAAAACATCGAGACAGTGCGTCAGCTCTGATGTTCTTCGAGCCCGGTCTATAAGAGATCACAAAGTTAAAGCGCATAAAAAACAGCGCCCACCGAGCCTGACGAGCGTTCAGCCTCTTAGCTGTCTCAATATATTGCAGATTCTTGTGATCCGCGAGAACGAGAATCTGATGAATTGCTCCTTCCAACCAATGACGCCACTCATCAAAGGCCCACTTGATGGCCAACAATTCCCTGTTCCCAACATCATAGTTGGCCTCTGTCTGTGAAAATTTCCTGGACATATACGCACAGGGGTGTAAATACAGTGATTCCGGATCCCTTTGGGATAACACTGCTCCCGCCCCTACCTCGGAGGTGTCCACTTCTACAACGAAGGGAAGGTCAGGATCAGGATGTTTCAGAACAGGGGCCGAAACAAACGCCTGTTTCAAGGATTCAAAGGCCTGTTCCACCTGAGGAGACCATCGAGATGGATCAGCACCTTTTTTGGTTAAAGCCACCAATGGCGCAACAATGGAAGAAAAGGAATCAATGAAACATCTATAATAATTGGCAAAGCCAAGAAAACGTTGGATTGCCTTTAAACTGGTAGGACGGGCCCAATCCACCACGGCTTGAAGCTTCTTAGGGTCCATTTGAAAACCCTGAGAAGAAATAATGTAACCCAGGAAAGAAACTTGTGTGACTTCGAACTCACACTTCTCAATTTTGGCAAATAACTGATTCTCTCTCAGTTTTTGCAGGACCTGCCGAACCTGACTTCTATGTGATCTCAAATCTTGTGAAAAAATCAAGATGTCGTCTAAATAAACGACTACGAATTGGCCCAAAAAATCACGAAGGACATCATTGATAAAGTCCTGAAAAACAGCGGGCGCATTAGAGAGGCCAAAGGGCATCACCAAATATTCATAATGTCCCGTCTGAGGACTGAAGGCTGTTTTCCACTCGTCACCTTCCTTGATCCTAATGAGATTATAAGCACCTCTGAGATCGATTTTAGAAAAAATCGTAGCGGATCGTAACTGGTCAAAAAGTACTGTAATCAAAGGAAGGGGATAGGTGTTTTTCACCGTGATTTTATTTAGGGCACGAAAATCAATACAAGGCCTTAAGGAACCATCCTTCTTGGCCACAAAGAAAAACCCTGCGCTGAGAGGGGACTTTGACGGGCGGATAAACCCCTTCTTGAGACTCTACTGTACGTATTCATCCATCGCCTTTGTCTCCGGGATAGATAACGCGTACAATCTACCTTTGGGCAAAGGAGCATTGGGAATTATCTTGATGGCACAATCGTACGGACGATGAGGCGGAAGACTGTCAGCTTTCCCCTTAGAAAATACGTCCGCAAAGTCTTGATAAGGGGAAGGGATCCCGGAGAGGAAGGCCGAGGCCACCAAGGCTGAAGTATGAAGACAATGCTGCTTGCAGTAAGGACTCCAATGGGCTATCTGCGCCGCACTCCAGTCAATAATGGGATTATGTTTGACTAACCAAGGATATCCCAAAACTATGGGAACGAGAGGACAAGAAGTTAACAAAAATGAAATATGCTCCCTATGAAATAAACCGACCGTCATCGAGACTGAGGGAGTCTGAAAAGAAACTGCCCCATTGGACAAGATATTCCCATCCAAACCTCGAAGAGTGACGAGGCCCTGGAGTTTCAAATGAGGAATACCCAGTCTCTGGGCCAAACTGATATCAAGGAAATTTCCGGCTGCACCGCTATCAATAAATGCAGTGCCGGAAAATGTATCTTCCTGAAAAGAAATGCTACATGGCACCAATACCGAATCGTGAGAGGAAAATAATTGCAGGCCTAAGTGAACCCTCTCCTCGTTCACTTGGCCAAGGCTTTTACTGGCCTATTGGGACAGTTCTTAAGGATATGTCCTTTAATACCGCAATATAAACAAAGACCTGAAGTCAACCTACGATTTCTCTCCTCCGGAGAGATACGAGTCACCCCAATTTGCATGGGCTCATCAACCTCCTCTGGAACTAGAGGAACATAGGGAAGAGAGCGAGCTTGGACGCCCCGCTCCGACCTCCGTTCCCGGAGACGACGGTCAATCTTTATCGCCAGTTCCATCAGTTTATCAAGGGAACTAGGTACGGGGTACTGGATAAGGCTATCCTTGATGATGTCGGACAGGCCACAGCGAAACTGACTCCGTAAAGCGGGGTCATTCCATCCGCAATCATTCGACCAGCGGCGGAACTCAGTACAGTATACTTCGGCCGGGTCCTTCCCTTGTTTAAGGGCTCGGAGATGAGTCTCCGCGGAAGCCTCTCTATCAGGGTCATCGTACAGCAAACCTAATGAACTAAAAAAGTTGTCAACCGAGGATAGTGTCGGACTGTCAGAAGGAAGTCCAAAAGCCCATGTCTGGGGATCCCCCTGTAATAAAGACATCACCAGGCCTACTCGCTGAGACTCGGAACCGGATGACCGGGGTCGAAGTCGAAAATACAATTTACAACTCTCTCTAAAGTTGAAAAAAGCCCTCCGATCCCCAGAGAATCGATCGGGTAGGTTAACCTTTGGATCCGACACCCCTGACTCAGGAGGACGCACCCTCTGCTCCTGGGAGGCTACCTTGAGGGACAGATCCCGGACCATTTGGGTTAACCCTTGGTGTTGATCTGAGAATGTCTGAGGAGTAGGATTCATAGTATTCCCACGGTAATTCTAAACAAGGAGTTGTTATATAAACCTTCTTTATATAACCTGTTGGGCCGGTTATAATGTTATGCTTGCCGCTAGGCCCAGTGTGTTGGTAACCGGGAACAGGGAACGGGAGATCAGGCGTGAGCCCACAGCCGGGACCGCCGGTTAGGACGGCCACAGCGAACCCTATACTGACTCTGTTGAGTACCCCGGGCAGATGACCAATCCCTGCGGGAACTAGGCTTCACCTGTGGCCGCCGCGTTCGAAGGAGCGAGTTAGGCCCGCTCCAACCCCGATGCAGCTAGGTCTATGAATGGACAAGGGAGAAGTGATCGTCAGGGGTAACTCAAAAGGAAATACTAACTACCGGGCCTAACTGAAAGACAACCCCTGTCTGCCGGCACCAGGCCAATAACGGGAGTATGACCCAGTCGCAGACACAAGGAGAACTAGACGGGGAATCTCCAAAAGAATACAATACACTGCTGGGTAGCGAATCCCCAAAACCCCCAAACAGGAGTGGATAGGAAGGGAAGACCCTGCCTAGGACAGATAGGAAAAGGAAAGCGAGGACCGGAGCAACGGTCAGGGACAGAGAAAATACGGTTCTGAATTAGGCCCACGGCGGGGCAGGTCCAATGCCCCAGCAGGGGAACGGAACCAATATGGGCACAGCCTGAGAACAGAAAAGAAGCTCGGCGGCTCCACAGAAATAAACCAGGCTCCAAAGGAGCACTTACTTGACCCAGGGTCACTTGTAGAAAATGCAGAGAAGCTGACCTCCAGCTGCGACAGGCAGGGAGACAGGAGATCCCCTGGGAGGGATCCAGAAGACAGGGCAGCGCGGGGATGAGCCAGGGACCGGGCAGGCGTATGGGAACGCTATAACCGGCGTCTGTGCCCAGCAGACGCCGGCTATTTATTCAAACTTTGGCGCCGCCTGCGTGACGTCAGGCGCGCCGTGTGCGTGCTGCTGCTGGGCGGAAGTCGGGAGCGTTGCCTAGCAACGCCCCGACGCTCAGCGTGAGACTGAGGCTTGGAACGCTGCCGAGCAGCAGCGTCACCAGCCTCGCGGCCCTGCTCCCCATCCGCCGACCGTCCAGGTGCTGGGGACACCGGACGGCGGCGTGCGACATTGAATAGTGTGTCAGCGAGGGCTGTCGGCGAAGGCTCCAGCCCTCCAGAACACGGAGACTGTGCAGCGAATCCTAAACAGGATTCGCTGCACATTGCGATTATAGTCATTGAATACTGCCCATTGAGTTCGGGAACCACACTAAGAAATCCAGGCGTACCAGTACATTCTTTGGCATATCCCCCTAATTTGCCAATTTCAGTTTTCTAATGCCATAATGGCCCTTTAACCAGGTAGGCCAGTGCTAAGAATATATCTCCAGGCAAAGAACATGGCCTAATTGATAAACCAGACACATTGATGCTGTTGTGATTGGCAGCGTTCTGTAGGTCAAGTGGTTACCCATAGATGGGAATCAATGTCTTAGCCTCTCCCGTCTCCTGTCTTAGCCTCTCCCATCAGAGGTGGTAGGGGCTAAGACAGTAGAGCAAGTTAAACATGCATGGAAGGACATAAGGATAGCCCTACAGAGAAATAAGGATCAAATAGGGTTTGAGGTAAGAATAAGGTTAAAAAAGGGGCAGACTAGATGGTCCAAATGGCTCTTATCTGCTGTCAAATTCTATGGCGGAAATTTACTAAGAATATGATTTATCGTATTCGTATTCTTAATACGAATGAATACGACTGCATACGGATGTTATAGCAGTATGCAAATTTGTATTCCGGAGGGGAATTTACAAAGCAGTCAAATACGACTGCTTTGTATTTTCTGATGGCGTATTCATTGGTATTAGCGGCCGTAGTTTGCTGCTTAGCGAGCCTCACATGCGATGGTCGCACGATCTGCTGGAGCACACGATCGACATCCGATCCCAATCAGGGGTGCCGGCTTACGTTTTTGCCGGTGGGTGCTCAAGGGTGCCCCCAGTCCTGGATGGAGGTACCCATGGAAAGTGAGGAGCACCCACGGGATACGGCCGGAGCTCACCCGCTGCTCGCCATCGGGGGTTCTGGCAGCGCTGCAGCGGGGTCCCAGCAGCGGATATGCCGGCAGCAGCAAGGTCCCTGCGGAAGATGGGAACTAGCAGCGGTATTAATACCGCTACTTGTTCCCATCCGCCGCAGGGACCCCCGCTGCTGACGGCATATCCGCTGCTGGGACCCCACTGCGACGCTGCCCGGATCCCCGGCGGCGAGCAGCGGGTGAGCTCCGGTCGTAACCCATGCGATTTATCCTATGTACCTCCCCAGGAGCCGCAGGTGGGGGCGGCAGACATAGAAGCAGGGTAATCTCCAGTTTTTTTTAAAGCGCCAATCATTTACACTGCAAAACCAGTTTGATTTTGCTGTGTAAATGATTGCCGCTTTAAAAAACTGGAGATTTCTTACCAAATCTCTCACTTCCTGAATCTCTCATCCTATTACATTTCACCCGTGGTGTCAACATATCATTGCTGAACACTGAATCCTTACATCTGAATCTATAGAACAGCAGTATTAGTATAAAATTGCTAATAATAATCTCACACCTCTGGGATATACTGAATAATGAATGTCTGTCAATATGCGTCACAACCTACAACATTTGATGCTTTCTTGTTAATTCAGCATACACGACGGGCATGAATTATCACTTAAAAACGTATGAAATATTAACATGTCTATTTATAGTAAATTTAATAAGTAAAGAGCAAAAAAAAAAAAAAAAACCAGCACAATAAAACTAAACGCCAAAGATTTATGACTAGAAATTTGTCATTCGGCTAAGCAGCACTTATATCTGATTTGGCAATGTAACATTCTCTATTTTAATAATTTGGGGGTGTGTTGAACCAAACCTAAAACACATGTTGCTTAGAGAAGTTTGTATGCATTTGTAGACAGTAGAATCCGATGGAGAGAATCATGACAGAGGTATACTTACCTCCAGAGGCGTAACTAGGACCTTGTGGGCCCCATAGCAAAATCCTGATAGGGCCCCCCTGTCGTTGTCACTACAATGCCCCTTACGGGTACAGAAGAGTGATAGACAAAGGGGGTGTCAGGGAGAGACTGCTTTCTGGAAAAAAGGGAATAAAATAAAGGAGGGAGAGAGACAGAGAGGGTGTCAGGGAGTTAGAGGGAAAGGCATATGAAGAAGATAGATGGAATTATAGATACTGTAGATGGTGTCAGAGAGAGAGTGGGAGGAGCAACAGGGAAAATGGGTGTGTGCATTAGTGAAAGACAGTGTATAGAAGGGAACAAGAGAGAGAATGTCAGGGAGAAAGACTGTCAGGAGAGATTGTGTGTCATTAAGAGTGATAGAGAGTGAGTGTCAAGGAGAGGGAGAGAAAGAGAGTGGGCGGGATTCTCTAAAATCCGCAGCCCAGTATCGCCGGCCAGCGCATTTCTAATGACCGCATATTCTCTAAAATATGCGGTCATTAACGCAAGGGACAGCTCTTGCGGTAAGAGCTGTCCCTTGCGATGCGGCGCCGTTGCTGGACTTCCGGGTCTATGACCCGGGAGTCCATCTGCGCATGCGCAGACTGACGTGCCGGCCGCAGGGCATGCTGGGAGGGATCCGTGACGGATCCCTCATACACCGCTGCGGTAAGAAGCCCATAGGCGTCTGCAGGGAACCGCCAGCTTTTGCTGGCGATTCCCTCCGCAGCGGTGAAACTGCGGAGGGACATTAGATAACGGGGTTTTTACTGCATTTCTGTAATAGAGAATCTCGCCCACAGTCAGAGAGCATGGGAGAGAGAGTGTGTGTGAGGGAAAGAGAGGGAGAAAATGAGGGAGGGAGAGTGAGCAGGAGAGACACTAACAGGACAGGTAGAATTTACATAGAATTACACTGACAGACTGACTGGGGAAGGGTAATGACAGACAGAGTGCCATAAGGGTGCATAGATTAATTGGGCGGACAGACAGGGCATAGATAGAGGTAAGGAGAAGGAGCATAGATGGGCAATACATGTATCCATGTATCCAGCAGATTGTGAACTTAAAGTGGCCTGGGACAAAAAACGATGAAAGTGGCCTCATGTACAGTAAGCAGGACCAAATAAACTGTAGTAGTGGCCCTAAGTACAGGTGGGATTGTTTTTAAGCATATGTGGATTGTACTTAAGTACAGGTGGTAGAAAGAGGGGGACACACAGAAGGGGGCAGATTGTCTCCAGCAAGGGGGAGGGTTCGCAGGCACACACAGATTGGAGCAGGGGGGCAAGCTGCCATCTGCAGGGGGGTTCCCAGACACACACAGATTGGAGCAGGGGGGGCAGGCTGTCACCGTCAGGTGGGGAGGTCGCAGGTACACACAGGAGAGCATGGGAAGTGCCTGCAGTCACTTGGGGGGGGGGGGGGGGGGGGGGTCAGACACACATAGAAGGAAGCAAGCAAAGGAGGCAGGCCTGACACTTGTCTGGGGGAGGAGGGGGGTCACAGGCAGCCCAGTAGTGAGGATGAGGGGAAAGTAGCAGCATCTGCCCCCACCCCCATTCTTTTACCTTTCTGGGTGTGGGAGCCATCCTGTCAGCCTTGCATCGGGAGGAGTTGTGCCGACAGTCACTGTCCATCCTCCTCTGTGCTGACTGCTGGGGAGGAGCACTGCCTGGCTGACTTCTCCGCGCATCCTGGTACATTGCAGGATGATGAATCCGCCGGGCACCCGCTGGTAACACAATCTCAGCGAGCGCCCGGCAATTAGAAAAGTAAGCTGCAGCGCCCTCTATAGTGACGCTCTACGCAGCCAGTGACCCGGCCCTACCCCGCTTCCCTCTCTTTCAGGAAGTACCTGTAACTGCCGGACGGACCCTAACATAGCGCAGCATCGCGGCGCACCATCTCCTTAAAGAATTAAAGGGGAAACATTCAGAAGGGTGCAGGGGATTGTTTGCTTGGATCTCGGGCCCCCCCAGCGGCCGGGCTCCATAGCAATTGCATCCCCTGCACCCTCCTTAGTTACGCCACTGCTTACCTCATCCTTGACCCCTCCTAACTCTAACCCTTTTTCCTCTCTCGCAGCCTAAAAGCCCCCATATATTGGTCTGACTTGTCCTAAGGACAAGTTGGACCTGAATTCCACAGCAGCTCCCCGGGAGGGGGACACACGATTAAGCAATTGATGTGCCAAGTTTTGCATATGATTAATCGCATGCGATTTATCATATGTAACTCCTCGTAAGCCGCAGGTGGGGGCGGCAGACATAGAAGCAGGGTAATATCCATAAAAAAAAAACATATTAATAGTTCATATTGGGTTTTGACCATTCACATGTACTTCTGGGTCAAATTGCTCTCAGTTCATCTAATACTATTGGATATTACCCTGAATTTTATTATTTGAGTTGAATATATGATATTGTTATAGTTTTTTTTTGGTCTGTCTTCTTTGAGGTTTGATTTAAAACTATGGAAAGAAAACAGGTGAATCAACCAATTATGCAAATTAGGTGTAAAGGACTCTGGGTATAAATATGAGCTCCCAGCTTACAACAGAGCACCTTGATAAAGCTGGCACTTGGACCAGCGAAACGCTTTGGTCCTACTCTGGATCGGTGCTACCCCAGTTGGACTTTTACCTGCTTATTGATCTGATCATCCGGTTCCACCCATTGGATGTCTTTGGTCCATCATCCTGGAGGATTTGGTCGTATACATATGTGAGGTTACAGATTGGTCCACAATCCAGCAACATGACCGATCCCTCTAACAACACCCATTGCCGTGTGGACTCCATCTATTTGGGACTGCTGCTATACATATATAACCATACATATTAGGTTGGACTGCCTGCCTTACTGGTGCATTTTCTGCCGACCCAACCATACATATTGGTGTCGACAGATTAACGTTACTCTGCCAATTGATAGTTATTTCCATTATTATTATTCAGCTCTGTACCTGTTTTATTTTTATCAGCAGATTAATGCAGCAAGAGATTGGTCTCTGAAGGTGTTTAAACATCGCAGCCCAAATACCCACACTTTTTTTCCCCCTTATTGTGGAAAAAAAATTCATTTTATTTTCTCTCTCTATCTTTCCGTGAAGGTGAGACTTTCTGGTGGCGCATTTCCTCCCTGCAATGCTTAGGTATCAGCAGGGCCGCCGAGAGGCAGGGGGGGCGGGTACATTTTACCTGGGCCCGGGCCTATCAGGGGGCCCGGGTCCGAGGACACACACACACACTGTTTTTAAAGTCAATTGGTGCGTGCACACCGCGCGGTTCTGTGTAGCGGGACTCGGGAGCGCGGGCGACAGTAAATTAATGGAGGAGAGGAGAGCGGCTGCTTACTGTCTATCTGTCACTGTCAGTGAGTGTGCACGGACAGTGACAGTGGCGTCCGGTCCACCGCTGCGGAGCTTCCATGCAGAGATGATTATTTCAACATCTAGCAGGTCTGACTGTGTGTCTGCAGCTGGGAACGGAACGGATGCTAGTACAGCCTGCACGTGGATGAGGGAGGGGAAGGTGCGGTGAATCCGGAGGAGCTGAGAGCCTGAGGTCACTGTGCACTGACCCAGTAAATTCTAAAAACGCTGCAGTGCGTTGCTTCTTGTAAGTACATTTATCTGACCTGCCTGGCTTTATATATAACATATAGGTTCTGTCTATAAATGATCTGTGTATATATATCTATATATATATATAGATATAATATATATCTATATATATATATATATATATATATATATATCTATATATAGATATAATATATATATATCTATATATATATATATATATAGATATAATATATATATATATATATCTATATATATCTATAGATATATATATAGATATATCTATAGATATATATATAGATATCTATATATATATATATATATATATATATATATTTATATATATATATATATCTATAGATATAGATATATATACATACACCGTACAATAAGCTGATTTCAGTTTCAGGGCTTCTAGGACATTTTTGACAAGGCATACGTGCTCCAAATCAGGGCCGTAACTAGGGGGGGGGGGCTAGGGGGTCACGCGCACCGGCGCTGGAGGGGGGCGCTGTCAGGTCCAGGAGACAGCCTGCGGGGTAGCGGGGTTCCGGGGACTGATGTAGCCCGTGTCCCGCTGCTGGGCTGACGTACGGTATTGTAGCAGGAGGTCAAATAGTGACCTCCTGCCGCCAAGCGATGAAACGCTTCCCGACGGCGGAGCGGCAGGAGGTCACTACCTGTGACCTCCTGCCGCCAAGTGAGGAACAGTGCACAGCAGCACTTGCCTTCCTACTATCGCCAGCGCTAGAAATTGCGCTTTATTCCTCTCTCCTTCCCTCATGACATGCCGTCAACGCCGCTGCTCCTCCAAATCATCTCCCTGCATCTGGTAATCAATGTTTAATTTTAAAACTGTGTCTGACTCCAGCCTGCATAGTACCTACTGAAGTATAATGGGCATCATGTGTGTGGCATATGTTTAATGACTCATTAAAGTTTAATGAGTCATTAAACATATGCCACACACATGATGCCCATTATACATATGCCCCACACCTTGATGCTCATTAATAAGGAGCATCAAGGTGTGGGGCATATGTATAATGGGCATCATGTGTGTGACATATGTTTAATGGAGCATCACGCTGTGGGGCATATGTATAATGGGCATCATGTGTGTGACATATGTTTAATGGAGCATCATGCTGTGGGGCATATGTATAATGGGCATCATGTGTGTGGCATAAGTTTAATGGAGCATCACGGTGTGTGTCATATGTATAATGGGCATCACAGTGTGCGTCATATGTATAATGGGCATCACGGTGTGTGGCATATGTATAATGGACATCATGTGTGTGGCATATGTATAATGAGCATCCAGGTGTGGAGCATATGTATAATGGAGCATCACGGTGCGGATCATATTTATAATGGGCATCACAGTGTGCGGCATAGGTATAATGGGCATCATGGACTGCACTTTTGGGGCCATGTGTATCTGGCACTGCACTATTGGGGGCGTATGTGTATCACACCTCCATTTTCCATGGCCGCACCCCATGTGGCTACAGCTGTTAGAGAGCTGACAATGCCCTCATAGCGGAAAAAATGGGAGATGTAGCCTCGCAGGAGTACCACGGTAGTAGGTGAACCCTCTAATTTTGGGCGCGTGCCTTCGGCATGCGCAGATGTCTCCTCTGCCTTGTGTTGGGAGGTATGTTTGTGACATATTGCAGTGTGGCATATTGTGTATCATTCAGGGACAGTGTTCTATCCAGTGGCAGCAGCAATTAACCATTGCTTATAATGTGTACTGGGGGGCATAACGGTGTGTGCTATAATGTGTACTGGGCATTCTGGTTTGTGGTGTAATGTGCTCAGGGCATTACGGTGTTTGCGGGAATGTGTACTGGGCATAACGGTGTGTGCTGTAATGTGTACTGGGCATTAATCTAGCAGCCTGAAATTATGATACATATTATAGGTGTTTAAATGTAAACAATTGTCTTGTATTTTTCTGCATTGAGGCTGTGACTGGTATTCTGCTGAGATCGAAAGGTCAGCTATTCCAAGTACCCTTCCATCTAAGCCTTGGGAGTGAACACTATATTTGTATGTCTATACTAATAGTGAAATCCCACCTTGCGAATTAATGTGCATGCTGTGTACTGCTGCTAATCTTTTTAAGTAAATCCATTTGTGAGACGTTCACTACGAAATGATTTTTTTCACTGGTCACCACTGATCGCAAGCTCTGAGTAGCCAGGGATTTACTCGGCGACCGCGATAAAATCAGCTTGATCGTGGCTGGAGCTGACATCAAAAACCCTTCCCTAACAGGCTTGGGCTATCTCTGACACCCCCAATGGTTTTTTTGGCACAGCTAGCACTTTCTAATTAATGGTCGGCTACCAGCCCCAGAAGCCAGCTTCCTATTAATTGCCTTTTCAATGGATTGCTAATAGAAAAAGTACTGACTTAATCACTGGATGGAATTGCACACACACATTGAAGCCCATAGGCATGCACAGTACATCGATAATAGTCCACTGTACAAATTTGCAGCCATGCGATTAGGTCTGAATTGGGCCCTATGTGAGTATGTTTGTGTGTACAGATGTGTCCCTCTATGTTTTCTGCAGTTTATCATAGCGGTATTGGTATGTGAAATGGGGGCCCTGGGAAGTTGTAGTACCGGGGCCCAGGATTTCTCTTGGCAGCCCTGGGTATCAGGGCGGACCTAACACCACTTACAGAAGTGTCCTCTTTTCATTGGCTTCTTTTCTATCACTGTATCAACCTCTTCTCTCACCCTCTGTCCGCTCCTATTTGTGAAGACATTGGGCAGCAGAAAGAGTTGAATCTAATTCACTGTACTTCTATTTCTCTTAAGGATACCTAATACACCAACAACACTAGCATTTATATCAATACCATCTCTTACCATCAACGGGTATTTCTGTGATTAAGTTTCTGTACCTGGTCAACTAATCTTTATCTAAAAATCATTATTTGATAACACAAGAGATATCAGTAGTATAGACCTTTCACAGACGCTGGACGCGTCATCAGCTGGGCCTATTAAGGAACCCAATAAATCATTTATTAATACATGATTATTTATTAACACCACTAACGGCCACTTTTTTTTGATAATATTACTTGGCAAACTGCCTCTGTATCAACTAAAATACATTGTAAAATTTCAGTGGCCTGTCTTTGTCTTTTTTACCCACACAACTCTTTATGGTAAATTATGCAACATATGTAATTATAGAGTTGACAATTTTTAAAAATATTTGGAAATAAAAGCTAAGTTTTACCTCACTCATTTAACATTATCATCATCTACTTAAAAGTGTGCCTCCAAAAAGGAATCCTTTCTGTGAACGGTGGCTCTCTATCTATGGACCACTGTTTCCCTTTTTTCTAAGTATACTGCTGCTATTGGTACAGTGCAGGTCACATACATTCTTCAAAACTGGGCCCTTAACAGTTTAGCACTTGATCCTGATTTTCAATTGTTTCTTTATGTTTTTATATATTTGCATATTCAAAATTATTTATATACTTGATTCACCTGGTATAGTTTATTTAATCACTGTCTGGACCTTTCTATGGTCTAAAGTCACTTCTCACAGCAGTGTATGGCCAGCTGATTCCCCTTGAACTGCCCAGGACCTTCATCGCATGCGGTCCTTGACATGTGATGTATCGCATGCAACCCCGTTTCCCGCTACCAAGAGAGGGTCAGAGTTGGAGGTCGGACGTGCAGCAGGTCAAACCTCTGACTCCAATCTGATGTGCATGGGACAGTGCATCGGATCGGATGTCAAACACATCCGATTTGGCCACTTTTCACCTGATTTCTCTGCCCAATTAGGCAAAAAGTGCCCAAATCAGACTAGTGCATGGGGACTTTAAAGCAGAAAAGGATATTGATAAAGTTGTTTATGTAAGTCAGCCACCGGTGGAAAAAATATTGTGTTCCTTGATAAAAAGAAAGCCATTGTGATGCCTGGGCATAAGACTAAAAATGCCACATCTTGCATGTAAACTTATTTCTGTACACTCTACCAACTTACCTATACCAAAGAGGTAATGCGATTGAATTTTTTGGTACTCTGGCCATGTTTATGTCTATGACCCGGGAGTCCGTCTGCGCATGCGCAGACTGACGTGCCGGCCGCAGGGCATGCTGGGAGGGATCCGTGACGGATCCCTCATACACCACTGCGGTAAGAAGCCCATAGGCGTCTGCAGGGAACCGCCAGCTTTTGCTGGCGATTCCCTCCGCAGCGGTGAAACTGCGGAGGGACATTAGATAACGGGGTTTTTACTGCATTTCTGTAATAGAGAATCTCGCCCACAGTCAGAGAGCATGGGAGAGAGAGTGTGTGTGAGGGAAAGAGAGGGAGAAAATGAGGGAGGGAGAGTGAGCAGGAGAGACACTAACAGGACAGGTAGAATTTACATAGAATTACACTGACAGACTGACTGGGGAAGGGTAATGACAGACAGAGTGCCATAAGGGTGCATAGATTAATTGGGCGGACAGACAGGGCATAGATAGAGGTAAGGAGAAGGAGCATAGATGGGCAATACATGTATCCATGTATCCAGCAGATTGTGAACTTAAAGTGGCCTGGGACAAAAAACGATGAAAGTGGCCTCATGTACAGTAAGCAGGACCAAATAAACTGTAGTAGTGGCCCTAAGTACAGGTGGGATTGTTTTTAAGCATATGTGGATTGTACTTAAGTACAGGTGGTAGAAAGAGGGGGACACACAGAAGGGGGCAGATTGTCTCCAGCAAGGGGGAGGGTTCGCAGGCACACACAGATTGGAGCAGGGGGGCAAGCTGCCATCTGCAGGGGGGTTCCCAGACACACACAGATTGGAGCAGGGGGGGCAGGCTGTCACCGTCAGGTGGGGAGGTCGCAGGTACACACAGGAGAGCATGGGAAGTGCCTGCAGTCACTTGGGGGGGGGGGGGGGGGGTCAGACACACATAGAAGGAAGCAAGCAAAGGAGGCAGGCCTGACACTTGTCTGGGGGAGGAGGGGGGTCACAGGCAGCCCAGTAGTGAGGATGAGGGGAAAGTAGCAGCATCTGCCCCCACCCCCATTCTTTTACCTTTCTGGGTGTGGGAGCCATCCTGTCAGCCTTGCATCGGGAGGAGTTGTGCCGACAGTCACTGTCCATCCTCCTCTGTGCTGACTGCTGGGGAGGAGCACTGCCTGGCTGACTTCTCCGCGCATCCTGGTACATTGCAGGATGATGAATCCGCCGGGCACCCGCTGGTAACACAATCTCAGCGAGCGCCCGGCAATTAGAAAAGTAAGCTGCAGCGCCCTCTATAGTGACGCTCTACGCAGCCAGTGACCCGGCTCACCCCGCTTCCCTCTCTTTCAGGAAGTACCTGTAACTGCCGGACGGACCCTAACATAGCGCAGCATCGCGGCGCACCATCTCCTTAAAGAATGAAAGGGGAAACATTCAGAAGGGTGCAGGGGATTGTTTGCTTGGATCTCGGGCCCCCCCAGCGGCCGGGCTCCATAGCAATTGCATCCCCTGCACCCTCCTTAGTTACGCCACTGCTTACCTCATCCTTGACCCCTCCTAACTCTAACCCTTTTTCCTCTCTCGCAGCCTAAAAGCCCCCATATATTGGTCTGACTTGTCCTAAGGACAAGTTGGACCTGAATTCCACAGCAGCACCCCGGGAGGGGGACACACGATTAAGCAATTGATGTGCCAAGTTTTGCATATGATTAATCGCATGCGATTTATCATATGTAACTCCTCGTAAGCCGCAGGTGGGGGCGGCAGACATAGAAGCAGGGTAATATCCATAAAAAAAAAACATATTAATAGTTCATATTGGGTTTTGACCATTCACATGTACTTCTGGGTCAAATTGCTCTCAGTTCATCTAAAACTATTGGATATTACCCTGAATTTTATTATTTGAGTTGAATATATGATATTGTTATAGTTTTTTTTTGGTCTGTCTTCTTTGAGGTTTGATTTAAAACTATGGAAAGAAAACAGGTGAATCAACCAATTATGCAAATTAGGTGTAAAGGACTCTGGGTATAAATATGAGCTCCCAGCTTACAACAGAGCACCTTGATAAAGCTGGCACTTGGACCAGCGAAACGCTTTGGTCCTACTCTGGATCGGTGCTACCCCAGTTGGACTTTTACCTGCTTATTGATCTGATCATCCGGTTCCACCCATTGGATGTCTTTGGTCCATCATCCTGGAGGATTTGGTCGTATACATATGTGAGGTTACAGATTGGTCCACAATCCAGCAACATGACCGATCCCTCTAACAACACCCATTGCCGTGTGGACTCCATCTATTTGGGACTGCTGCTATACATATATAACCATACATATTAGGTTGGACTGCCTGCCTTACTGGTGCATTTTCTGCCGACCCAACCATACATATTGGTGTCGACAGATTAACGTTACTCTGCCAATTGATAGTTATTTCCATTATTATTATTCAGCTCTGTACCTGTTTTATTTTTATCAGCAGATTAATGCAGCAAGAGATTGGTCTCTGAAGGTGTTTACACATCGCAGCCCAAATACCCACACTTTTTTTCCCCCTTATTGTGGAAAAAAAATTCATTTTATTTTCTCTCTCTATCTTTCCGTGAAGGTGAGACTTTCTGGTGGCGCATTTCCTCCCTGCAATGCTTAGGTATCAGCAGGGCCGCCGAGAGGCAGGGGGGGCGGGTACATTTTACCTGGGCCCGGGCCTATCAGGGGGCCCGGGTCCGAGGACACACACACACACTGTTTTTAAAGTCAATTGGTGCGTGCACACCGCGCGGTTCTGTGTAGCGGGACTCGGGAGCGCGGGCGACAGTAAATTAATGGAGGAGAGGAGAGCGGCTGCTTACTGTCTATCTGTCACTGTCAGTGAGTGTGCACGGACAGTGACAGAGGCGTCCGGTCCACCGCTGCGGAGCTTCCATGCAGAGATGATTATTTCAACATCTAGCAGGTCTGACTGTGTGTCTGCAGCTGGGAACGGAACGGATGCTAGTACAGCCTGCACGTGGATGAGGGAGGGGAAGGTGCGGTGAATCCGGAGGAGCTGAGAGCCTGAGGTCACTGTGCACTGACCCAGTAAATTCTAAAAACGCTGCAGTGCGTTGCTTCTTGTAAGTACATTTATCTGACCTGCCTGGCTTTATATATAACATATAGGTTCTGTCTATAAATGATCTGTGTATATATATCTATATATATATATAGATATAATATATATCTATATATATATATAGATATATATATATATATATATATATCTATATATAGATATAATATATATATATCTATATATATATCTATATATAGATATAATATATATATATATATCTATATATATCTATAGATATATCTATAGATATATCTATAGATATCTATATATATATATATATATATTTATATATATATATCTATAGATATAGATATATATACATACACCGTACAATAAGCTGATTTCAGTTTCAGGGCTTCTAGGACATTTTTGACAAGGCATACGTGCTCCAAATCAGGGCCGTAACTAGGGGGGGGGGGGCTAGGGGGTCACGCGCACCGGGCGCTGGAGGGGGGCGCTGTCAGGTCCAGGAGACAGCCTGCGGGGTAGCGGGGTTCCGGGGACTGATGTAGCCCGTGTCCCGCTGCTGGGCTGACGTACGGTATTGTAGCAGGAGGTCAAATAGTGACCTCCTGCCGCCAAGCGATGAAACGCTTCCCGACGGCGGAGCGGCAGGAGGTCACTACCTGTGACCTCCTGCCGCCAAGTGAGGAACAGTGCACAGCAGCACTTGCCTTCCTACTATCGCCAGCGCTAGAAATTGCGCTTTATTCCTCTCTCCTTCCCTCATGACATGCCGTCAACGCCGCTGCTCCTCCAAATCATCTCCCTGCATCTGGTAATCAATGTTTAATTTTAAAACTGTGTCTGACTCCAGCCTGCATAGTACCTACTGAAGTATAATGGGCATCATGTGTGTGGCATATGTTTAATGACTCATTAAAGTTTAATGAGTCATTAAACATATGCCACACACATGATGCCCATTATACATATGCCCCACACCTTGATGCTCATTAATAAGGAGCATCAAGGTGTGGGGCATATGTATAATGGGCATCATGTGTGTGACATATGTTTAATGGAGCATCACGCTGTGGGGCATATGTATAATGGGCATCATGTGTGTGACATATGTTTAATGGAGCATCATGCTGTGGGGCATATGTATAATGGGCATCATGTGTGTGGCATAAGTTTAATGGAGCATCACGGTGTGTGTCATATGTATAATGGGCATCACAGTGTGCGTCATATGTATAATGGGCATCACGGTGTGTGGCATATGTATAATGGACATCATGTGTGTGGCATATGTATAATGAGCATCCAGGTGTGGAGCATATGTATAATGGAGCATCACGGTGCGGATCATATTTATAATGGGCATCACAGTGTGCGGCATAGGTATAATGGGCATCATGGACTGCACTTTTGGGACCATGTGTATCTGGCACTGCACTATTGGGGGCGTATGTGTATCACACCTCCATTTTCCATGGCCGCACCCCATGTGGCTACAGCTGTTAGAGAGCTGACAATGCCCTCATAGCGGAAAAAATGGGAGATGTAGCCTCGCAGGAGTACCACGGTAGTAGGTGAACCCTCTAATTTTGGGCGCGTGCCTTCGGCATGCGCAGATGTCTCCTCTGCCTTGTGTTGGGAGGTATGTTTGTGACATATTGCAGTGTGGCATATTGTGTATCATTCAGGGACAGTGTTCTATCCAGTGGCAGCAGCAATTAACCATTGCTTATAATGTGTACTGGGGGGCATAACGGTGTGTGCTATAATGTGTACTGGGCATTCTGGTTTGTGGTGTAATGTGCTCAGGGCATTACGGTGTTTGCGGGAATGTGTACTGGGCATAACGGTGTGTGCTGTAATGTGTACTGGGCATTAATCTAGCAGCCTGAAATTATGATACATATTATAGGTGTTTAAATGTAAACAATTGTCTTGTATTTTTCTGCATTGAGGCTGTGACTGGTATTCTGCTGAGATCGAAAGGTCAGCTATTCCAAGTACCCTTCCATCTAAGCCTTGGGAGTGAACACTATATTTGTATGTCTATACTAATAGTGAAATCCCACCTTGCGAATTAATGTGCATGCTGTGTACTGCTGCTAATCTTTTTAAGTAAATCCATTTGTGAGACGTTCACTACGAAATGATTTTTTTCACTGGTCACCACTGATCGCAAGCTCTGAGTAGCCAGGGATTTACTCGGCGACCGCGATAAAATCAGCTTGATCGTGGCTGGAGCTGACATCAAAAACCCTTCCCTAACAGGCTTGGGCTATCTCTGACACCCCCAATGTTTTTTTGGGCACGGCTAGCACTTTCTAATTAATGGTCGGCTACCAGCCCCAGAAGCCAGCTTCCTATTAATTGCCTTTTCAATGGATTGCTAATAGAAAAAGTACTGACTTAATCACTGGATGGAATTGCACACACACATTGAAGCCCATAGGCATGCACAGTACATCGATAATAGTCCACTGTACAAATTTGCAGCCATGCGATTAGGTCTGAATTGGGCCCTATGTGAGTATGTTTGTGTGTACAGATGTGTCCCTCTATGTTTTCTGCAGTTTATCATAGCGGTATTGGTATGTGAAATGGGGGCCCTGGGAAGTTGTAGTACCGGGGCCCAGGATTTCTCTTGGCAGCCCTGGGTATCAGGGCGGACCTAACACCACTTACAGAAGTGTCCTCTTTTCATTGGCTTCTTTTCTATCACTGTATCAACCTCTTCTCTCACCCTCTGTCCGCTCCTATTTGTGAAGACATTGGGCAGCAGAAAGAGTTGAATCTAATTCACTGTACTTCTATTTCTCTTAAGGATACCTAATACACCAACAACACTAGCATTTATATCAATACCATCTCTTACCATCAACGGGTATTTCTGTGATTAAGTTTCTGTACCTGGTCAACTAATCTTTATCTAAAAATCATTATTTGATAACACAAGAGATATCAGTAGTATAGACCTTTCACAGACGCTGGACGCGTCATCAGCTGGGCCTATTAAGGAACCCAATAAATCATTTATTAATACATGATTATTTATTAACACCACTAACGGCCACTTTTTTTTGATAATATTACTTGGCAAACTGCCTCTGTATCAACTAAAATACATTGTAAAATTTCAGTGGCCTGTCTTTGTCTTTTTTACCCACACAACTCTTTATGGTAAATTATGCAACATATGTAATTATAGAGTTGACAATTTTTAAAAATATTTGGAAATAAAAGCTAAGTTTTACCTCACTCATTTAACATTATCATCATCTACTTAAAAGTGTGCCTCCAAAAAGGAATCCTTTCTGTGAACGGTGGCTCTCTATCTATGGACCACTGTTTCCCTTTTTTCTAAGTATACTGCTGCTATTGGTACAGTGCAGGTCACATACATTCTTCAAAACTGGGCCCTTAACAGTTTAGCACTTGATCCTGATTTTCAATTGTTTCTTTATGTTTTTATATATTTGCATATTCAAAATTATTTATATACTTGATTCACCTGGTATAGTTTATTTAATCACTGTCTGGACCTTTCTATGGTCTAAAGTCACTTCTCACAGCAGTGTATGGCCAGCTGATTCCCCTTGAACTGCCCAGGACCTTCATCGCATGCGGTCCTTGACATGTGATGTATCGCATGCAACCCCGTTTCCCGCTACCAAGAGAGGGTCAGAGTTGGAGGTCGGACGTGCAGCAGGTCAAACCTCTGACTCCAATCTGATGTGCATGGGACAGTGCATCGGATCGGATGTCAAACACATCCGATTTGGCCACTTTTCACCTGATTTCTCTGCCCAATTAGGCAAAAAGTGCCCAAATCAGACTAGTGCATGGGGACTTTAAAGCAGAAAAGGATATTGATGAAGTTGTTTATGTAAGTCAGCCACCGGTGGAAAAAATATTGTGTTCCTTGATAAAAAGAAAGCCATTGTGATGCCTGGGCATAAGACTAAAAATGCCACATCTTGCATGTAAACTTATTTCTGTACACTCTACCAACTTACCTATACCAAAGAGGTAATGCGATTGAATTTTTTGGTACTCTGGCCATGTTTTCCTTGTATCATTAATGATTATTAGGAGATTGAATGGTGCCCTGATCCATTGTACCTATGGACACCACAACACACAAATGATCACCAAAAATCTTCAAGACAATTCTTGACTTTGAGACTACAATATAGTGGTCTTCTTGTTTCCCCAGGGTTTTATAGGGTACCGCTCATTATCGAGTCACAGCGAGAATTAATGGTATGGTAGTATTCATCATTGTATACTATTACCTCACTGTATATTTCACCGGCTCTTTAACTATTTAGGTGCAACAGATGTATTCACATCGATACTGAATGAATCTGCGCTTGATGTTTTTGATTCTCTTGACGATTTGTTACATTTACCTCCTCATTTCATGCTGTTTGGTTTGCGTTTGTCTATTTATACATCAATTGATAGGGATTTGATATTCCTTATCCCTTTGAGTGGCAACATCTCTGTGAAAGATGTGCAAAACATCTGCTAAAAATGCCATCGCTCACATTTGTTATATAAATTCAAATAAAAAATGTGTAAGAAAAAAAAAGATTATATTTCCTATATAAGGTAAACATTACAGGTCATTATGATGAATACAAGTTTGTATTTGGCAATTTTCACACCTATATGGACAAATTAACTTGGCACTCAAAGAGTTAATAGACCTAGTAAAAGTTATATCTTAACATTATTAAGAGTGCCCCCAACAAAAGAGAGTCCTTTTCCTTTCCCCATTTTTTTTTTTAACAGGTGGTCAAAATTGTAAGAAACTGATTGGAAATTAATCTTATTGAGGTAGCAAAAATAGGCCCACATTAAATTATTTAAAGTTTTTTTAGTTTTTATAGTTTTTAGCTTTTTAAAAACCCAGAACCAAAAACAACTGAGGGTAGCTTTGCAAAATTAGAACTAATATCAAAACAAACAATGAATACACATCCGAAACCAAACCACACGGGTCAGTGCACATGTCTGGGGTCTGTGGACACATCTGTAATCCATTGAGTTCAAAATTCGGAGAGCCGGCTCAGTGCATTTCTCTGTGATACATACAGTATGAGCTGCAATCTTCCCACCTTCCGGCGTGTCTCGATAGTCATCAATAATCATCAAGTGAATGTCAATCTCCCAGGAATCTGTCCAGCAGGGAGGAAGCTGGAATAAACTGTATCTGTTCAGCTTGGGCACACAGTAACTAATCAGCCACCAGGCGATGCTCGGAACACATGCAGTCACCTGGCAATTAGCCACCAGGCAACGCTGGAAGCACATGCTCTACGCTGTACATGAATATGGCTAAATAAGCTGTGAATCTGCAGTTACTGTTTATTTGTTTAAATCAAGTTTTCCATGTTGTTATTTAATTCCTGGAGAGACGTATACAGGTTTGGGATTAAATTCTCACTTTACTGCTCATAAAAGCACAAATCCTCATTTTGGTTAAACTATGTTGGCAATTAAATCTAAGCTGTAGCCTATAAACAGGCACATTAAATACTGTTCTGATCTCATAGAGCAGTGAGTTTACACCAAAGTGTAAAGAAGAATTTTTTTAATACGTTAAGGGGAGGTGTTTTTGAGAGTGAAAATGCTCAGGTAAGGAGAGATTGTAGCTACAGTAAGTTAGTAGCAAGCATGATCTAGAAAACAGACACTGGTTTAATGTACACAGCTATCATTAATAACAAGAAAAGACTTCTCCATTTTCCAGTTCCAGGCATAAGGGTTTAGCAGACAGGCACATGGTGTTCTCAAAGAGGGAGCACGCAAAGATATCAACAACAGGACAGTCAAGGTCAAAGGTAGTCACTTGCAGTGGATTTGCAAGTTACAGTATGCTCAGAGCCGGTAAATGTAAATCATCATCTAGCACTGAGAACTAGGTGGAGTCTCACAATATAAGTGCATGTAATTCAACACCTAGCACCAGAGGCAGAACTCTGGGAGGCAATGGAGTCATCTGCCGCCGGGCTCCTGCTCCCAAGGGGGCACCTCTCCTCCCCTTCGAGTTTGAATCAGGTAATTGAAAGCAGTGGATATTGCTAATGTGGCTTACTCCCCCTTCAAACATAATGTTTGCAAGTGTCGCACCCTGTATTAGATCCCATGACCTTACTGGAGACAGACACCTTACTGAATGAGCTATTTGGGGGGCACCAATACTATCCTTGCCACCGGGCAACTGGGATGAACTTACGCCACTGCCTAGCACTGAGTACTAGGTGGAGTCTCACAATATAAGTGCATGGCTAACTCGCCATTATGATACAGGTACACCCATTTAGATAGTTTAACTATACAATTGTGTCTAGGAACACACTGTAACTTGTAGGCAATGTTCCAAAACCTCTGCGAATCACAACAATGAGTTGAAACAGATGTTTGGTAGTGCATTATTCAATTTTGAATGATAATATGCCCTACGTTGAAGTTCCATCACCCCCTTACTAATCAGAACTTGATAATCATTGTGACCTACTTTCACCAGTATTAATCACAAATGTTGCGGACGCTTGTGATTGGTTGCCGGTGAAGGGGATACTCTGTTATGGTGTGTACACACGGGCACGATATGGCTTCCGATGTTGCAGATATAGTGCACATCGGAAGCCATATCGCATACGATTGTGTACTTTTCAGGGCTTGCAAGCCCGATGCGCTGCCGATGCGCGATCCCGAGAGAGCGCAAATCGGTAGCAATATAGTGAGGGCAGGCAAAACTATATAGTGCAGATCTGCACTATATAGTATTTGTGCCTTTAACCCCTTCCCGACAATTGACGTACATTTACGTCATGGTCGGGAAGTACTTCCCGACACATGGCGTAAATGTACGTCATGGCATTTAACTGTCACCGCGTCTATAGACACGGTGACAGTTTCAACATGTCTGCTGTCCCTGACAGCAGACATGTCCGTGCATGCCCAGGGGGGGCTGCGATGCCGCCCCCCCGTCGGCGATCGCTGTGATTGGCTGTTCAGTGTGAACAGCCAATTACAGCGTTTTCTGTGTCACCGGCGAATAACGTTCGCCGGTGACACGCGATCGGAGGTGATTGGTGCTGTAAAGTACAGCACCAATCACCGCGGGGTGTAAGGGTGACACTGGTGTCACCCCACCTCACCCCGCCCGCCCCCAAAGGCCGTGATTGGTCCGTCGGACCGACGGACCAATCACAGCCATGGAGGGGGGTTTAAACTAACGGTGACTGCACTGCAGACGCCATTCCGGTCTGGAATTGCGTGCAGTGCGGTCACCGTGCCAATCTGCCGCGATATACTGACCAGAACCTTGCAAAATACTTACCTGATCCTTGCAAATATCTTGGCTGCTTCATCGGTGCTTGTAGTGTGCTGGATGCTTCCTGGATCCTGTTACTTGTGACTTCCTGTGAACTTGTGCTGCTGCAGTGTAATAGCGTTAGTTAGATAGAGAGAGATAGAGAGAGATAGTGTCAGAGAGTGCTGTATTTTGTGCTGCTGCAGTGTGATATAGTTATAGAGAGAGAGATAGAGAGAGATAGAGAGAGATAGAGAGAGATAGAGAGAGAGAGATAGAGAGGCCTAGTGACAGAGAGTGCTATATTTTGTGCTGCTGCAGTGTGATAGTTATAGATAGAGAGATAGAGAGAGATAGAGAGAGAGAGATAGAGATAGTGACAGATTGTGCTATATATTTTTTATATAACTGACTGCTGCCCCCCCTTTTGTGCTGATCAGTATAAATTAACTGATCAGCAACTTTTTGGGGGCGCAGGGTATTTTTATATATATATATATATATATATATATATATATATATATATATATATATACCTGTCACTGCTGCTGCTGCAGTGTCATAGAGTGTTAGATAGTGAGAGATAGAGAGATAGAGAGAGATAGCGACAGAGAGTGATAGAGAGTGCTAAATTTTGTGTCTGCTGCCCCCGCTTTTTGTGCTGATCACTATATCTGAGGTGATCAGCAACTTTTTAGGGGTGCAGAGGTTTTTTGTTTTTTTTTATATATACCTGCCAGTTGCACTGTCAGTTGCACCTGCTGCCCCTCACTGGTAATCAGTGTCGCATCACTGATCACCTTTTTTTTTTTTGTGTGTGCTGTGGGGTCTTTTTTTAATTTTTTTTTTTACACACACTGTGATTTTGTGGGTGTCCTGTGGCCGCTGTGCGCGGATCAGTGACGTACATCACTGATCATCTTTTTCGGCACAGGGTTGATCTATTTTTTTTTTTTTTTGATCAAATTCCTGTTGCCTTTCAGCGCTGTTCAGTGACGGACGTTACTGACCAACATCTGTGCTCAATTTTTGGCGCAGGACCTTTTTTTTTTTTTTTTAACCCCTTCAATTTTTTTTTTTTTTTAACCCCTCCATTTTTTTTTTTGTATAAAGTATTTTTTTTTTCTGCACACTACATACACACTACACACTACATACCCCCCGGGTTGAAATAAAGTTTGTACCCCCCCCCCCCCTACACTATACACGTGTTGAAACATTTCACTACCAGTAACACAAAAATAAAAATGGCATCCCAAATGTCATCCCAAATGTCATCCCAGTCATCCAGAAGAATGTATTCAGCGGAGGAGGCATATGCCCTGCTTGCTTCTGACTCTGACACAGCCAGTGATGCAAGCGGGGAATTTGAAGGATTCGCCTTAAGCTCCTCTTCCTCCTCTGGTGATGAGGGACCCCCTCAAAGACGCCCCCGTAGAGCAGCTGAGACCCCCCCCCCAATAATTGATCTCGTATGGACCCCACCACCAGACAATTTTGAGCCCCAGGTTCCTGAGTTTTTGGCCATGCCAGGAATCCAATTTGATTCCACAGGTCTCAGAGAAATTGACTTTTTCAAATTATTTTTCTCTGATGATTTTATAAATTTAATGGTGGACCAAACTAATTTATATGCCCAGCAGTTTATTGCTCAAAACCCCACGTCATCATTTGCTAGGTGGACCCCTGTAGATGCAGTAGAGATGATGACGTTTTGGGGTCTGGTGTTTCATATGGGCATAGTAAAAAAGCCAGAAATTAGGCAATATTGGAGTACAGATGTTCTGTACAGCACCCCATTTTACCGTATGGCCATGCCCCGGGCTCGATTTGAGACGATCCTTAAATTTTTGCATTACAACGATAATGCACAGTGCCCACCCAGAGATGATCCCACCTTTGACCGGCTATTCAAAGTCAGGCCGGTCATTGATCATTTCAGTGCCAAATTTGAAGACATGTACATCCCAGATAAATTCATTTGCATAGACGAGTCCCTTATACATTTTAAAGGAAGGGTTAAATTCCGCCAGTACCTTCCCAGTAAGAGGGCAAGGTATGGCATAAAAATGTATAAGTTGTGTGAAAGCACCTCAGGGTACACCCACAGGTTTAGGGTATATGAAGGGAAGGATTCAAGAATTGAACCGCCAGAATGCCCCCCCTCCCTCGTAGGTGTTAGTGGAAAAATTGTCTGGGATTTAGTGCACCCCTTCCTGGATAAAGGTTATCACCTCTATGTGGATAACTTTTACACCAGCATCCCCCTGTTTAAGGCCCTTGGTTCAAGAGGTACAGCAGCTTGCGGTACTGTGCGCAAGAACCAAAGAGGCCTCCCAAAAACGCACATTGCCCAAGTAATGAGAAGGGGTGAAAGCAGGGGAATATGCACCGAAAATATGTTGTTGGTCAAATATAAGGACAAGAGGGATGTCCTTATACTGACAACAATTCACGGAGACAGTACCACCTCCGTCCCTGTACGAGGTACCAGTACCCACACCTCAAAACCTAATTGTATCCTGGATTACAATAGGTACATGGGCGGAGTGGATCTTTCAGATCAGGTACTGAAGCCGAACAGTGCCCTGCGGAAAACAAAAATCTGGTACAAGAAGCTGGCCGTGTATATCATTCAGATGGCACTGTATAACGCTTACGTGCTATTCCGTTCTACCGGCCAGAGGGGGACATTTATGCACTTTCAAGAGGAAGTCATAAAGGGCCTAATATTTGGGAACCAGCAGGCTGAGGGCCCCAGTACTTCTAGTACTGGCCCCCGTATTGTACCAGGGCAGCATTTTCCTGATGAAATCCCCTCCACTGGAAAAAAGGGCAGGACACAAAAAAGGTGCAAAGTTTGCTATAAAAAGGGAATAAGAAAGCAAACTATTTTCCAGTGTGACACTTGCCCCGACAAACCCGGCCTATGTATAAAGGAGTGTTTTAAAATATACCACACATCTATGGATTATTAGGTTCATAATTTCACCGTGCTTCGGGGGTCTTGCTAATGCCACATACCACCCACCATTCATTCCACCATAATCTGAGCCGCAAAATCCAAAAATCACTCCTTCCCTTCTGAGTCCTGCCATGCACCCAACTGGTATTTTTTGGTCACATGTGAGGCATTGCCGTACTCGGGAGAAATTGGGGCACAGATTTTGGGGTGCTTTTTCTCCTTCATACCTTCTGAAAATGAAAAATTTTGAGCCAGAACTGCATTTTTGTGTAAAAAAATGTAATTTTTCATTTTCACTGCCCACTTGTATCAAAATTGGTGAAACCCCTGGGGGTTTGAAATGTACACTATACCCCTAGATGAATTCCCTGAGGGGTGTAGTTTGCAAAATGGGGTCACTTGTGGGGGGGTTCCACTGTATTGGTGCTTTGGGGGTCTTGCTAATGCGACATAGCACCCACCATCATTCCACCAGAATTTGTGCTGCAAAATCCAAATATCACTCCTTCCCTTCTGAGTCCTGCAACTTTTTGGTCACACATGAGGCATTGCCGTACTCGGGAGAAATTGGGGCACAGATTTTGGGGTGCTTTTTCTCCTTCATACCTTCTGAAAATGAAAAATTTTGAGCCAGAACTGCATTTTTGTGTAAAAAAATGTAATTTTTCATTTTCACTGCCCACTTGTATCAAAATTGGTGAAACCCCTGGGGGTTTCAAATGTACACTATACCCCTAGATGAATTCCCTGAGGGGTGTAGTTTGCAAAATGGGGTCACTTGTGGGGGGGTTCCACTGTATTGGTGCTTTGGGGGTCTTGCTAATGCGACATAGCACCCACCATCATTCCACCAGAATTTGTGCTGCAAAATCCAAATATCACTCCTTCCCTTCTGAGTCCTGCAACTTTTTGGTCACACATGAGGCATTGCCGTACTCGGGAGAAATTGGGGCACAGATTTTGGGGTGCTTTGTCTCCTTCATACCTTCTGAAAATGACAAATTTGGAGCCAGAACTGCATTTTTGTGTAAAAAAATGTAATTTTTCATTTTCACTGCCCACTTGTATCAAAATTGGTGAAACCCCTGGGGGTTTGAAATGTACACTATACCCATAGATGAATTCCCTGAGGGGTGTAGTTTGCAAAATGGGGTCACTTGTGGGGGGGTTCCACTGTATTGGTGCTTTGGGGGTCTTGCTAATGCGACATAGCACCCACCAAAATTCCACCAGAATCTGAGCTGCAAAATCCAAAAATCACTCCTTCCCTTCTGAGTCCTGCCATGCACCCAACTGGTATTTTTTGGTCACATGTGAGGCATTGCCGTACTCGGGAGAAATTGGGGCACAGATTTTGGGGTGCTTTTTCTCCTTCATACCTTCTGAAAATGAAAAATTTTGAGCCAGAACTGCATTTTTGTGTAAAAAATGTAATTTTTCATTTTCACTGCCCACTTGTATCAAAATTGGTGAAACCCCTGGGGGCTTGAAATGTACACTATACCCCTAGATGAATTCCCTGAGGGGTGTAGTTTGCAAAATGGGGTCACTTGTGGGGGGGTTCCACTGTATTGGTGCTTTGGGGGTCTTGCTAATGCGACATAGCACCCACCAAAATTCCACCAGAATCTGAGCTGCAAAATCCAAAAATCACTCCTTCCCTTCTGAGTCCTGCCATGCACCCAACTGGTATTTTTTGGTCACATGTGAGGCATTGCCGTACTCGGGAGAAATTGGGGCACAGATTTTGGGGTGCTTTGTCTCCTTCATTCCTTCTGAAAATGAAAAATTTTGAGCCAGAACTGCATTTTTGTGTAAAAAATTTAATTTTTCATTTTCACTGCCCACTTGTATCAAAATTGGTGAAACCCCTGGGGGTTTGAAATGTACACTATACCCCTAGATGAATTCCCTGAGGGGTGTAGTTTGCAAAATGGGGTCACTTGTGGGGGGGTTCCACTGTATTGGTGCTTGGGGGGTCTTGCTAATGCGACATAGCACCCACCAAAATTCCACCAGAATCTGAGCCGCAAAATCCAAAAATCACTCCTTCCGTTCTGAGTCCTGCCATGCACCCAACTGGTATTTTTTGGTCACATGTGAGGCATTGCCGTACTCGGGAGAAATTGGGGCACATATTTTGGGGTGCTTTTTCTCCTTCATACCTTCTGAAAATGAAAAATTTTGAGCCAGAACTGCATTTTTGTGTAAAAAAATGTAATTTTTCATTTTCACTGCCCACTTGTATCAAAATTGGTGAAACCCCTGGGGGTTTGAAATGTACACTATACCCCTAGATGAATTCCCTGAGGGGTGTACTTTGCAAAATGGGGTGACTTGTGGGGGGGTTCCACTGTATTGGTGCAACATAGCACCCACCATTCATTCCACCAGAATCTGAGCCGCAAAATCCAAAAATCACTCCTTCCGTTCTGAGTCCTGCCATGCACCCAACTGGTATTTTTTGGTCACATGTGAGGCATTGCCGTACTCGGGAGAAATTGGGGCACAGATTTTGGGGTGCTTTTTCTCCTTCATACCTTCTGAAAATGAAAAATTTTGAGCCAGAACTGCATTTTTGTGTAAAAAAATGTAATTTTTCATTTTCACTGCCCACTTGTATCAAAATTGGTGAAACCCCTGGGGGTTTGAAATGTACACTATACCCCTAGATGAATTCCCTGAGGGGTGAATTTGCAAAATGGGGTCACTTGTGGGGGGGTTCCACTGTATTGGTGCTTGGGGGGTCTTGCTAATGCGACATAGCACCCACCAAAATTCCACCAGAATCTGAGCCGCAAAATCCAAAAATCACTCCTTCCGTTCTGAGTCCTGCCATGCACCCAACTGGTATTTTTTGGTCACATGTGAGGCATTGCCGTACTCGGGAGAAATTGGGGCACATATTTTGGGGTGCTTTTTCTCCTTCATACCTTCTGAAAATGAAAAATTTTGAGCCAGAACTGCATTTTTGTGTAAAAAAATGTAATTTTTCATTTTCACTGCCCACTTGTATCAAAATTGGTGAAACCCCTGGGGGTTTGAAATGTACACTATACCCCTAGATGAATTCCCTGAGGGGTGTACTTTGCAAAATGGGGTGACTTGTGGGGGGGTTCCACTGTATTGGTGCAACATAGCACCCACCATTCATTCCACCAGAATCTGTGCTGCAAAATCCAAAAATCACTCCTTCCCTTCTGAGTCCTGCCATGCACCCAACTGGTATTTTTTGGTCACATGTGAGGCATTGCCGTACTCGGGAGAAATTGGGGCACAGATTTTGGGGTGCTTTGTCTCCTTCATACCTTCTGAAAATGACAAATTTGGAGCCAGAACTGCATTTTTGTGTAAAAAAATGTAATTTTTCATTTTCACTGCCCACTTGTATCAAAATTGGTGAAACCCCTGGGGGTTTGAAATGTACACTATACCCCTAGATGAATTCCCTGAGGGGTGTAGTTTGCAAAATGGGGTCACTTGTGGGGGGGGTTCCACTGTATTGGTGCTTTGGGGGTCTTGCTAATGCGACATAGCACCCACCAAAATTCCACCAGAATCTGAGCTGCAAAATCCAAAAATCACTCCTTCCCTTCTGAGTCCTGCCATGCACCCAAATGGTATTTTTTGGTCACATGTGAGGCATTGCCGTACTCGGGAGAAATTGGGGCACAGATTTTGGGGTGCTTTGTCTCCTTCATACCTTCTGAAAATGACAAATTTGGAGCCAGAACTGCATTTTTGTGTAAAAAAAATAATTTTTCATTTTCACTGCCCAGTTGTACCACAATTGGTGAAACCCCTGGGGGTTTGAAATGTACACTATACCCCTAGATGAATTCCCTGAGGGGTGTAGTTTGCAAAATGGGGTCACTTGTGGGGGGGTTCCTAACTTTTAGCATCTTATGGTGCCTAGAATCCTACATGGTGCCTAAAAAATAATCTCATAAAAAGGAGGCTCCAAAATCAAGTAGGTGCTCCTTCTATTATGAAGCCTGTGGTTTGGTCACCGTGCACACTAGGGCCACATATAGGATATTTATGAAAACAAAAGAATTGGGGGAATCAATTTTCAGTCACATTTCTCTAGTAAAATGTACTGTGTTCCTTAGAAAAATGTATTAAAATTGCAAATCTGCAAAAAAAAAGAAATTTTGAAATTTCACCTACACTTTGTTTTAATTCCTGTGAAACACCTAAAGGGTTAACAAACTTCCAAAATGCTGTTTTGAATACTGTGAGGGGTTCAGTTTTTGAAATGGCATCATTTATGGGGTGTCTCACATACAAGTCCCTCAAAGTCACATCAGAACTGAACTGGTCCCTAAAAAAATCAGTGTTTGAAATTTTCTTGAAAATTTGAGAATTTGCTATTCATATTGTAAGCCTCCTAGTGTCCCAAAAAATTAAAAGGAAGTTGAAATAATGATGTCAACATAAAGTAGACATATGGTCTTTGTTAGTTATTAACTATTTTGAGTGGTATGATTATTTGTCTCACAAGCAGAAAATTTAACATTTTGCAAATTGCTAAATTTTCCATTTTTTTACGACATTTTGGTATTTTTCACAAAAAAACACAGACTGCATCGACCCAAATTTACCACTAACTTGAAGTACAATGTGTCACGAAAAAACAATCTCAAAATCACTGGGATAAGTAAAAGCAAAAAAAAGTTATCCCCACTTAAGTGAGACATGTCAGATTTGAAAAAAAGGGCTCTGTCAGGAACGCAAAAACTGGCTCTGTCAGGAAGGGGTTAATCACATTAGCTCCGGCGGCGAGGGGGCTTCTTCTGGGGCTGCAGTGCTGAACGCTGAAGTGCAGTGACCCGGTCCCGGAAGTCCGCCATATAGAGGAGGGCGGGGGGAAGCTGTTGCTGTGCCGGAGCACCATGTCATCTGAGCCCGTGCACAGCACCCTGTGACAGGTATCGTGTCCTCTCCTTCATGCCGTGCGATGCGAGTCCCGATGCGATCAGATCGCATCGGGACTCGCATCGCACGGCATGTCGACCGTGTGTACACACCTTAAGTCCCATCTCCTCACGTTTAATTATTTACTTCCCTGTTTATTTAAATTATTATTTAATGAGGTTGAGCAGATAAAAATAAAAGTGTAGAAGGAAAGTAGATGAAGAGAAGCGGTTGAAGTATGGGGGAGGACCCACAACGAGTAACAGCACATAAGCAAAATAAAATAAATGACAGAAACTCATTAGAAGAGAACAACAATCCCAGGAGAGATATATTCAAATCATTCCGCACCTGTCATCTGTGCAGGCAGGTGGGTTATATTTTATGGTGATTTTTTCCACTTGTTCTACAACGAATCAATAATGCAAAAAAATAAGAATTTAAGTGATAAATTAAGATTTTGGTACATTGCTCATTTTATAATTACATTTAACTGAAAATTGTGTGTAAGCAATATAACGAGCAAGAATATGACCGACATTTGATAATAATATTGGAACATAGAAAAGTATCATGTGTCTAGTGTCCATTTGCGTGTCTCCGAAATACTGCCATCTGCTGGCAGTGAGTGAAACTACATCTCTTTCTCTCTCACACATGCACAAACACAGAGGCAATCACAAGTTCGAAGACTAGCTTTCGAAGCATTTGCTTTGAGCGGCTTACAGTATCTATGTACAGTATTATTAATTAGTAAATCTATGTATTAATTAGTAAAATAATCAATATCATGCATTATTCTGCAATATGATTACAATTGTGTAATGTACGCAGAATACTGTATGCACTTGTTAAGTGTTAACATTATACACTTATTTTCATGAAACAAATTGTATTGTGGCACTTAAGGATTTTCAAATCAATCAAACAGACGTTACAGCTATTAATATGTATTGATGACATGAATCTGTAAACAAATACACAGCGAAGGCTGCGTCATAGCCGGCGACAGGCAGTTTTATTTTTACTTACACTCTTTAATAAACCTTTATATGGCTGTCGTATAAAGTAATTACACAAAGGGAATGGAGAGGAGTCAAAAATCTGTAAAATGATATCATTATTTTTAGCATTTTATTAGTTCAGAATTAACCGTTGGTTTTCCTAAACATATCAATTGGCAATTGGCTATCATTGGGAGAGTTTTCTTCTTCTTCTTCGAAAAAAAAAAAATCTCCTACAGTAGATAATCTTCTGTGCTTACCCCATGTGTATAATTAATATTTTTGTATATCAAAGCAACTTTGATTAAAAAAAATAAAATAAATAAGGGTTTACAAAATATATTTTTAAGGTTTAATTATTATTTATTAGAGATGAGCGGGTCCGGATCTCAGGGATCCGACAGATCCGAATATCGGGATCCGAGCCGGCTCGGGAGTTCCCGCCTAAATTCCGGACCGAAAACGAGGCAAAACGTCATCATCGCGCTGTCGGATTCTCGCGGGATCTGGATTCTATATAAGACGCATGCGCGCCCCGCCATCTTTACTCCAGCATAGGAGAGGGAAGAGGGTGGTTGTGCTCTGTGCTGTGTGCTGTGCTATAATAATAATATATTATTTTGCTGCTGCTCACTCGATTAGGGTCTGCAGGGGCTGCTGTACACAAGTCCAGTGTACAGGGGCTGCAGTGGCCAGTGTACAAGGGGCTGTACAGGGGCTGTGTTCAGTGTGACAGGGCTTGTGTCCAGTGTGATAGGGCCTGTGTACAGTGTGACAGGGTCTGTGTCCAGTGTACAGGGTTTGTGTCCAGTGTACAGGGGTTGTGTCCAGTGTACAGGGGCTGTGTCCAGTGTACAGGGGCTTTGTACAGGGGCTGTGTCCAGTGTACAGGAGCTGTGTCCAGGGGCAGTGTCCAGTGTACAGGGGCTGTGTACAGGGGTTGTGTCCAGTGTGACAGGGCCTGTGTCCAGTGTGACATGGGCTGTGTCCAATGTACAGGGGCTGTGTTCCGTGTACAGGGGCTGTGTATAGGGGTTGTGTCCAGTGTACAGGGGCTGTGTCCAGTGTACAGGGGCTGTGTACAGGGGTTGTGTCCAGTGTACAGGGGTTGTGTCCAGTGTACAGGAGCTGTGTCCAGTGTCCAGGGGCTGTGTCCAGGGGCTGTGTCCAGTGTGACGGCTGTGTCCAGTGTACAGGAGCTGTGTCCAGAGGCTGTGTCCATTGTCCAGGGGCTGTGTCCAGGGTGACGGGCTGTGTTCAGTGTCCAGGGGCAGTGTCCAGGGGCAGTGTCCAGTGTCCAAGGGGCTGTGTCCAGTGTGACAGGCTGTGTCCAGTGTAAAGTAAGAAAACTAAATAAAAGTAATAAATAAAATAAAAACACATTTTTGGAGGATGATGGAGGAGGAAATAGTGGGAGATCAGCAACCTGATAGAAGTGCTGAAGCTGCTACCACCAGTCATGACAAGGCCGATACCTCTTTGTATTTTTTGCTCTTTGGAGCATTTCTCTTTTTTTTGGGATAGTTAATTAAACTGCCACCCTGTCTGCCCCTGCAGTGCCGCTCTGCTTCCAAGATGTGCCAGGTTGGAAGTGTAAGGTCCACATGTATGTGATGCCGACTGCTGTCGCTTAGCTTAGTCATCCAGCTACCTCGGTATACCCTTTTGGCCCAACTACAGTAAATGAAAACAATTTTGTAAGCTGTGAAGTGATCAAAATTGACTAGAAATGAGTGGAAACTAATGTTATTGAGGTTAATAATACTTTAGGGGCAAAAACAGGCCCAAATTCTGTTATTTTGCCATTTTTAGCATTTTTTCATAAAAATCCAGATCCAAAACCAAAACCCACAAGGGCGGTTTTGCCAAAACCAATCCAGATCCAAAACACGAAGGGAGATCCAGATCCAAAACCAAAACCAAAACCCGAAAAAGTGGCCGCCGCACATCTCCATTATATATATATAAATATATATATATATAAACATGGCAGAAGAAGCAGAATCACCGCCGATGCAATATCTTTAAAGGGTGCCGGACCAGAAAACCCACGTGTGGGCATCAATAGACCTCGCAGATGGCCGCACTCCCAATGAAGACTCAGGACACAGGTCACTTTGTCAATAACGTTTCAAGGCTTTATTGCCTCTTCATCAGATTTGATGAAGAGGCAATAAAGCCTCGAAATGTTATTGACAAAGTGACCTGTGTCCTGAGTCTTCATTGGGAGTGCGGCCATCTGCGAAGTCTAAATATATATATATATATATATATATATATATATAGAACAAGGAGGCCGGCACTCAGGACTGGAGGTGATGCCCAGATGGCTTGCTCCGGTGCCCTCTTGCAGGAGGGTGTGAATCCTCAAGGAATGTAGCGTGGGAATAAGCGGCACTCAGAGGCTGTACAAACGGTGAAACCAAGTGGAATATTTATTCCATGTGCAGAGACCATACGTTTTGGAGCTCGCAGGCTCCGTCGTCACTGACGACGGAGCCTGCGAGCTCCGAAACGTATGGTCTCTGCACATGGAATAAATATTCCACTTGGTTTCACCGTTTGTACAGCCTCTGAGTGCCGCTTATTCCCACGCTATATACTGTATATATATATATATATATATATATACTTTCTTTCCAATAGACGCGGCACTCCAGACCAATTTCAAATGCAGAAGTTTATGGAGACAAACAGCAACGTTTCAATACATGGATATTATCATCAGGCTCCTGATGATAATATCCATGTATTGAAACGTTGCTGTTTGTCTCCATAAACTTCTGCATTTGAAATTGGTCTGGAGTGCCGCGTCTATTGGAAAGAAAGTCTGCATAACATTTACTGACGAAGGCACCCGACAAGTATTCCGTTCTGGAGGTTCTGCCCCGCTCCACCACTAGTCTATAGTTATATATATATATATATATGCAAAAGAAAAAGAACAATGCGCTGTAATAATAAGTCCAGAAAAACCTTGCAGTGTCCAACAAATCGTCCAATCCTTCAATTAGGATAGTCTGTAAAGGCACTTAGGATATTGGACCCAGCTGCTCCGTCTCTCATGGGGCAAATGAACCTGTATCCAGCAGGTAAGAGATTTCTAGAGAAATAAAGACGGGCGCTTCATAGTGCATAAATGTCGTTTTTTTTTTTTTTTTGAAAATTTATTCAGACATATAAAAACATGAAACATAGGAATGGGTAAACGTACCAACGGTGGCGGTTCTTAATCACCGCGGTCAAACAGCTTATGAGTGGTGCATGCAAGCACCCACAGACTGGAGCCGGTTACCATCCGTTCCCGGACATACAGCAAAACAGCAAGTGGTGGTGTTCTCCTGTGCTAGGCCACGCCCCTACGCGTTTCGTATCAACTTCGTCAGAGGGCTGGCCTAGCACTGGCTCACCGCCTCCTTATACCCACTCACACAGCTAATTAGAAATAAGCAGATTCACATGTGCAAACTCTGCAATAGCTTTAAAGCTATAAGACATATAGTGCCGTGCTGGGCATAAAATAAACAGTCAAGTTTAACTGTACTACATTTCTTTAAAAAGTACTAATCATGTACATAATTAGATAAAAATTTCATAGATAAAAATTTGGTTTATAAAAAGTAGTAAAAAAGAGAACACATTGTATAAAGAACCCTGATAAATAAATTGCATTAAGATAAACACTCCATGAGTACACAAAACTAATTGATAGAGAAGCCAAGATTGTATTCAATGCGCATACACATGCGGCAATAGCTAAAAATGAGTATATAAAAACACAAAAAGCCAAGATTGTATTCAAGATGCATACACATGCGGCAATAGCTAAGATCAGAAATGAGTCAGCGCAATACCAGATACAGAAAAAAAGGGGCATACACATGAGGAAATCATTCAATTCAAAAAGGGAGCAATTTCCAAACCTTCGTTAAGACCGACAGGACTTAGTGCATTTAGAGCGTATATCCAATACGACTCACGTTTGAGGAGCAATTTGTCTTTATTGCCTCCTCATATCTAACTAGAGTTAGTTTTTAGGCGAGCCAAAACTCTGCGAACCAAACTGTCCCCTAGTCTCCTAGCGATTGAAAATGCAATTTATCTGGCACTAATATGTCAACCAGTGTATCACAGTCACTATCTCTAGCCATGCCACTGAAAGGTTTTTATACATGTGGCCGATGTAAGATGTGCCAATTTGGTATGAAAGGCACAAAATCCATAATTGATAGAAGTGGCAAAGAGCGGATTGTTGACAGCTTTTTAAACTGTAATTCGGTGTATACAGTTTATCTTTTGATTTGTCCATGCGGGAAAAAATATGTTGGACAAACCAAACGTGTTCTCAAGATCAGAATTCTTGAACACTATCGCAACATTAAAAATAAAGTGTCCAATCATAGTGTTCCTCGCCACTTTGAAAGGTGCCACAATAGTGATCCAACAGGCATGCAATTTATGGCTTTAGAGCAAATTAAGCTAGATATAAGAGGAGGCAATAAAGACAAATTGCTCCTCAAACGTGAGTCGTATTGGATATACGCTCTAAATGCACTAAGTCCTGTCGGTCTTAACGAAGGTTTGGAAATTGCTCCCTTTTTGAATTGAATGATTTCCTCATGTGTATGCCCCTTTTTTTCTGTATCTGGTATTGCGCTGACTCATTTCTGATCTTAGCTATTGCCGCATGTGTATGCATCTTGAATACAATCTTGGCTTTTTGTGTTTTTATATACTCATTTTTAGCTATTGCCGCATGTGTATGCGCATTGAATACAATCTTGGCTTCTCTATCAATTAGTTTTGTGTACTCATGGAGTGTTTATCTTAATGCAATTTATTTATCAGGGTTCTTTATACAATGTGTTCTCTTTTTTACTACTTTTTATAAACCAAATTTTTATCTATGAAATTTTTATCTAATTATGTACATGATTAGTACTTTTTAAAGAAATGTAGTACAGTTAAACTTGACTGTTTATTTTATGCCCAGCACGGCACTATATGTCTTATAGCTTTAAAGCTATTGCAGAGTTTGCACATGTGAATCTGCTTATTTCTAATTAGCTGTGTGAGTGGGTATAAGGAGGCGGTGAGCCAGTGCTAGGCCAGCCCTCTGACGAAGTTGATACGAAACGCGTAGGGGCGTGGCCTAGCACAGGAGAACACCATCACTTGCTGTTTTGCTGTATGTCCGGGAACGGATGGTAACCGGCTCCAGTCTGTGGGTGCTTGCATGCACCACTCATAAGCTGTTTGACCGCGGTGATTAAGAACCGCCACCGTTGGTACGTTTACCCATTCCTATGTTTCATGTTTTTATATGTCTGAATAAATTTTCAAAAAAAAAAAAAAACGACATTTATGCACTATGAAGCGCCCGTCTTTATTTCTCTATATATATATATATATATATATATATTTATATATATATATATATATATATTTGCCATCCTAGTAGAAAGGAAGAACCAGCACTGGACCACCAGATGAATTGAAAAAAATCTCTTTTAGTGCAGCATCTTTTTACAGGATTGTAGCATCATAATCCAAGCTCCAAAAACGTAAGTCCGGCTACCAACACAGTTATAGCACAGCTCAAAGTGTGACAATTGCATGGGACCACATGGTTTCTCCACCCTCTGGCATAACACATTGAATACGTTACTGTGACCGGATCTCGGTAGCCGTCTGCCAGTAGGTCCCTGACGGACCGTTTCGGTGCCCTGCACACCTTCCTCAAAGGGACACAGGACCTGATTCTTAGTTGCATGGTATTGCAAAGCTGCAGGTTCATCATAACTCCTCATCTCTGGTCAGGAAGTCTGTGGCCAAAAACACAACCCCAGGCTCAGAGTGTCTATGAACTGGGGGTACCGCAACCGTTTTTTTAGAATAGTTCCAGTTGCCATATGGTGTACATACTAAAAAGTGCTAGGTTGGCCCACAGGCATGTAGGGGACATCACCAGTGGACCTCACTGTCTGTGGACCCCCCACCCTCTAGTGGTGGAACAGGATCATGGATGAATTGGGCGCCTGGTTTATTTCTATGGAAACAACACCAAAATTAGCCCTTGTACCCCTGCCAATCAAAGTGTATGGTCCTGACACTCTCCTCTGTTACCCCTTCATGTCTAATGGTTGGGCAAGGCCTACAGTGGTGACTCCTCTGGTAGTTGGCCACACCCCTTACACTTGAGCCCCGCCACTGCATTCCTGTGGGCCTTCCATTCCTTACTCCGAAACTGGAAACAAATTCTACATATAAAGAAAAAAGCATTGTATACAGTATCAGTAGGTTATTGCTGATCTGCTTTTTCATCAACATATGTGTACAATACTTTAACATATGATTGCCTTTGCTTTGTCCTCAATATTTAAATATAGAAATCAATCATTGATTTATTGTATTTATTGAACAGTGAGATTTAAATTAACTACAGATCTGTGATATACTGTAGCTATTTTAATGCTTTTACATTGTAGCCAGTGGCGGATCCAGAGGAGGGGCTGCAGCACAGTCCAAAATTCAAATAAGGGAGCCACACACACTGCCAGTGAGTTCGTTTGGAATGGCAGTTGGTGTCAGTTACTAGGTCTCCCCTATTTCAATTTTAAACTGTGCTGCCTGTAGCTCACACTCTGGAGCCTCCCCTGATTATAGCATCTTTTTTTCTCCAAGCATAGCACCTTTATTGCAGCACAGTTGCACACCAACAGACTCACACCAACAGACTCATACTATTCCTGTGGACGTTACTGGGGACAATTGTGGCACTATAAATTTGCACAATGGCGAAATGCATAGAACGACTCAGTCCTATCAGTCCACTTTTGTGGCATGACAGTGTAAGAAATGACACTGTAGCCTCCAAACTCTCGCAGTGACGGAAACGAGGGTTCAGGCCACAAGGCCACACCCCAAACTTTTGAAGCAATGTCCCTTGTCACACAAGGCCGTGCCCCTTTTCCCCCGAACTGCATTTAGCCACCTGGTACATTTAAAGGTAGGGATGCAGCTGGTCCTTACTGCGCTGCTATAGCGTGTAATTACAATAGTGGTGTACGGCATAGGTGAATCTTGTGCTTTTTCTTTATTACCTGTGCAAAAAAAGACGCAAATGCAGAAAAACAACCCCAAAAAACTGATTGATGGGGCATATGGTGTGGCTTACTGTATGTGTTTTTTATGGTGCTCCAGGTAAACTATATAACGGGATGCAGTCAAAATCCCAACGGTCAAAATCCCGACAGGGTCAAAATCCCGAATGGGTCAAAATACCAACAAGGACAAAATCCTGACATGGTCAAAATCCCGACATTTAAAATCCCGACAAGGACAAAATCCCGACATTTAAAATCCCAACAAGGTCAAAATACCGACATATAGAATGTACAGGTGAAACAGTCAACATGACTTTCGGTCGACAGGTCGCGAGGTCGACATGGGTTTTTCCACAGTTTTTTGACCCGACATGTGCCGACAGGCGGTATTTCATGCCCTACCATCCAGTAGGGTGCAATGGAAGAATTAAATAGTGTGCCGAGCGCGCCGAGGCACCGTGCCCGAAGCATTGCGATGAAGCGAGCGATGGGAGGGGCTGCGGTTCACTTCCAACTGTGTCGACATTCGGGTAAAAAAAAAGTGAAAAATCCCATGTCGACCTAGCGACCTGACGACCGAAAGTCATGTTGACTGTTTCACCTGTACATTCTATATGTCGGTATTTTGACCTTGTTGGGATTTAAAATGTCGGGATTTTGTCCTTGTCGGGATTTTTAATGTCGGGATTTTGTCCTTGTCGGGATTTTGTCCTTGTCGGTATTTTGACCCATTCGGGATTTTGACCCTGTCGGGATTTTGACCGTCGGAATTTCATACCGAATCCGTTATAGGAATACATATGCGGACACATCTGAGTGGTAAAAGAACAGGGGGCCTTATTTTGGTTCATTCTTTCTGACAAAATCCTTCTTAGATGGGCAAAACCATGTGCACTGCAGGTGGGGCAGGTGTTACTTGTGCAGAGAGAATTAGATTTGGGTGGGGTTTTACTTCAAAGTGAGATCTATATTGCAGTGTAAAAATAAAGCAGTCAGTATTTTCCCTGCACAGAAGCAAAATTACTCACCCAAATCTAATTCTCTCTGCACATGTTACATCTGCCCCCCCTGCAGTGCACATGGTTTTGTCCATCTAAGAAGGATTTTGTCAGAAAGAATGAACCAAAATAAGGCCCAGGATCTGTTAAACAAAGATATGATTTCTCTTTAAAAGTCTAAGGGCCAGATTCTCTAAGCCTCAAAAGTGATAAAATAGAGAGTGATAAACAGCCAGCCAATCAGCTCCTGCCTGACGTTTTTCAAACACCTTCGTTGACATGGCAGGTAGAAGCTGATTGGCTGGTGGTTTATCAGTCTCCAGTTTATCACTTTTGAAGTTTAGAGAATCTAGCCCTAAGTAATAAAATGTGTAATAAAACTTGTATTTTTCCATTTGCTGTAATGTTAACCTTGATTTAGAGAGATAACTAAGCAAAGCTAGAACAGCTGGTGCCCTAGATACACGACCAGCCACATGTTTCCAGCATAAGACGCGCTTGTTTACTGCTTAATACATAACCATTAGATTGTTTTGCTAGAAAGAAGTTCATTCTGCATCTGAACCCCAACTGTCATTTTCAAACACAGTCTGTACTATACTTTATCGCTCTCAGTGTTGTCTCTCTCCAATGCTTAGCACATCTACTCCATACTGGATTGTTGCATCATAAATACTAATAAATCTGGTTAAATCCCTTGCAGATATCCTGGGTAGTGGTGGTGTTGTTCATTTACAAAACCTGCCCTACTTCAGTTACAGTAATACCTTCCCATCACCTGTGATTGGTTTAGAGTCGCGATTAATTATCAGGCATGAAAATGGCAGAACATTATATCAGGTTTCCTATATCTTTGAGGAAGTCATCAGATAAATAAAGTTATAATGAATTCCTTGCTAGTACAATTAGAGATATTACATTTGATATATATATATATAACTAAACATTGTTAGATTCAGGGTCATTTTCGATTCGAGTTCGACTATATAATCCAAATCAAATCTAAATTGACCCTGAATGGAAGCGTGTGTACACAGCATGATAGAGAGAAATAAAGCACCGGCCAATCTGCTACTAACTGCCATGTTACAAGCTGTGTTTGATAAATGACAACCAGGAGCTAGTTGGTTGGCATTTTAGCTCGCTCTAATTGGGCCTACAGATGGAGCCGGAGCAATCATTGCAGGGGCTGGCGGCATTTTGTAGCTGAGGACCAGGGCTTTCCAACGAGCCCAGCACCATGTCTCTAGCCCCCCGGGAACCGGAGATATCGCCTGGCAAAGCTGTAACATTTTTTCCCCATAGGATAATATGGTACCCGTCAATTCCGACCCCCACCCCGTTCTGACGGCTGCCAGTTCCCCAACTGGCATCACAGTGGTTGATCTCATTCAATTCCAAATCGCTGGGCCTTCAATATGATACCAGGCTGGTCCATATCCATCAATTGGTTCCAGAGATATTGCGTGTAAACCGATTTTTTTATTTTTGAAATGTAATTTCATGGCTGTTCATGTTCTTTGAGGGCAGATTACTCTGGAGCCAAACGTTTCAGTTTCACTGGACCAAATTCATTCGAAGCCCACACAAAAGTTCTTCAATATGATACTTGTCTCATGTAAATGGGTCCGTTGGTTCTGAATATATAGCCGGTTAAATGCAGGGACTAGGATGGTGTAAAAGGGGCCAACCTGGGAATGCATTTTCTGGTGTGAAAAGGATATTACTTCAAATAGCTGGGACCTGCAGTGCTCTGAATACAGCCAGGCTCTGCCACTGTCAGTAGCTATCACTTCTGCCTGGCGGCGGCTGTCCCCCATTTACCGCGAGCATGTATTCCCCTTGGCAATAAGCATGTAATCCCACATGGCAACGAGCATGGAACCTCTGGCAACGAGCATGGAACCCTTGGCAATGAGCATGTAGATAATTTTTAATAGGCATTATGGTGTTTGGCATAATACATAATGGACATAATGGCATGTAACATGTAATGGACATTATGGTTTAAATGGTTAATGCGCGCCTTTGGTGGACAATGTCCCTGTTTATGAAGCGTATTGTGAATTTTGGCTTAATCTGTGTGACATTATGTGAATTCTGGCTCAATCTGTGTGGCATTATGTGAATTTTGTCTCAATCCGTGTGGCATTATGTGAATTTTGGCTCAATCCGTGTGGCATTATGGGAATTTTGGCTCAATCCATGTGGCACTATGTGAATTTTGGCTCAATTCGTATGGCATTTTATGAATTTGGCTCAATCCATGTGGCATTATGTGAATTTTAACACAATCCATGTGGTATTATGTGAATTTTGGCTCAATCCGTGTGGCATTATGTGAATTTTGGCTAAATCCGTGTGGCATTATGTGAATTTTGGCTCATTCCATTTGGCATCATGTGTAAGGGGAAAGTATTATGGGGTCTAGTATTTTGTTGCATAATGTGTAGAAGATGTATATGGTGTGGTACACTACACTCAAGGACACGCCCCCTGTTGAGTAGCCACACTCCCTTTTCCGGAGCGCGCCTTCGGCGCGCACACAACTACATCCTTCACTTTTGTCACCATGGTGGGCCTGCATACTGTAAATGCCAGGGCCTATTTTTAATCCCATTCCCACCCTCTCTCTGCCGCTCTCTTAGCATGTACACTGGCGCCACTAACACTGCCCCTCCCCCACCTAAACCCTCTTTTATCATGGTTCCCCCCTGTCATTTTATCCTGGATCCGCCCCTGGCTGGCGGTGGATTCGGCACGCGCCAGCCCCCACCATACTTTGTAAGGGGACGCGTGCGCACGAGATGCGCGTGCGTCACCTTACAACGGAGGTCCCCCCCGCTGCCCCGTCGCCTCGCCGCTGGTCCCAGCCACATTCCCCCACCTCCCTGCTCCCCCCCCTAACCCTGCCCGTCTCCCTGAAGCAGAGATGGGCAGGGTTCCCATCCCCTGCCGACGGTAAACTGGAACGCGTGTGCATGTGGGACGCTCGTGTGTCCCAGTCAGATGTAGCTTCTGCTCGCCAGCGGGACGGTCTGGCATGCGCCGGCACTGGACGAGCGGAGATACAGCTGTATACTCAGAGAGATGGGAGCTTTGTGCTGAGCTATCTAGCATCGCACAGATCGTTCAGCACAGATCGCTAGGTCCCAGATATGGGTGCTGAGCAGGGCTGGATTAAGGGGGGGCACAGGGGGTCATTACCCCTGGGCCCCCCTCTATCTAAGAGCCCCCTGTGATTGGCATGTTTTTTTTTTAATAACATTTTTTAGCTAAAGGTTTTGTGCATGGGAGTGGGGTAGTGCTGCAGTTTCACCTATCTGCCAATGTGCTGAGCATCGGGAGCCAAGGCACACTGACTGCACAAGTGTGCAGTGCATTAATGGAAGTTGACTAAGTCCTATGAGACTTTGCACAAGAGGTCAGAGGCTGAGAGGCTTGTGATGAGCTCTGCTTGGTGGCGCTCATCATATGCTTCTCAGGCCCATGGAAAACAGCAGCAGCAGCCTCATCATGGGAGGCAGCGCCGAGTATGTCAGGGCGCCTACAGTAAGCAAGGGTACTTGTGAGTTATCCGGGCTGACGATTTTGTCCTTAAGTTTAGTTAACTTAAGGACACCCGACCGACGCGATGCCCGCGATTTAGCCCCAAATCGGGGGCATCGCGTCGGTCGTGGCCGTTATAAGGGACCGCGACGCGATGCCCGCGATTTCCCATAGACAGTAATGTTAAAAGACGCGATCGACCAGATTTACCATAGACAATAATGTTAAAAGACGCCATGGACCCGATTTCCCATAGACAGCAATGTTAAAATAAAATGACAATGTGAAATTGGCCAATATGGGCATTTCACATTGGATATGTTTTAAAAAAAAAGGTTTCATGGCCCCCCACCACCGTTAACGCCACCCCGCTATTGAGACCAACCCGAAGCGTGGCGAGCGCAGCGAGCCCGCGAGGGGCGGCGGTACGCGTCCTCCGACCTTTTCATACCCCTACTATCCACTAGGGCGTGGAGTGAGAATAGAATAGTGTGGCGAGCGCAGCGAGCCACCGAGGCCCGAAGCGTGGCGAGCGCAGCGGATACCTTCACAGGTATCCGCATCCCCTTGCGGGCTTCACAGGTGTCCGCGTCCCCTCGCGGGGCTCGCTACGCTCGCCACGCTTCGGGCTCGGTGTATTCTATTCTCACTCCACGCCCTATTGGATAGTAGGGGTATGAAAAGGTCGGAGGACGCGTACCGCCGCCCCTCGCGGGCTCGCTGCGCTCGCCACGCTTCGGGTTGGTTTCAATAGCGGGGTGGCGTTAACGGTGGTGGGGGGCCATGAAACCTTTTTTTTTAAAACATATCCAATGTGAAATGGCCATATTGGCCAATTTCACATTGTCATTTTATTTTAACATTGCTGTCTATGGGAAATCGGGTCCATCGCGTCTTTTAACATTACTGTCTATGGGAAATCGCAGGCATCGCGTCGCGGCCCCTTATAACGGCCACGACCGACGCGATGCCCACGATTTCGGGCGCAATGAAAAAATCGGCAGCCCGGATAACTCACAAGTACCTAAGCAAGGTACAGAAGGTACAGAAGGACAAACACAGGCTTTTCATGGGGTTATATATATATATATATATATATATATATATATATACATTTAAAAAAATATATATTAATCCCCCCCCTGCAGTTACCCATTGACCAAGTTTATACTGCCTTTACTCTGTGTTTTGACAGGGTAATATTCTAACATGCAGTTTGCAGCCAGTAATGACAAGTGGGAGGGGCCCCCCTTTTTAAAGTGCCCCGGGCCCCCCGAAGGCTTAAACCGGCCCTGGTGCTGAGCGACCTGCGCAGGGCATCGCTTTCGCTATGGGCATACACACACACAGCAATCTTTGCTTCATTTCTAACAGATCTAGGGAGGTATTCTAGTTTTTGATGTTGCGCGTCTGTGCAGACATAGGGTGCGGCAAACTTTTGGTTCGCTGGGGGGGGGGGGGGGGTGGAGAAGGGCGGAGGGGCGCCAGGCTGCCCCATCAACGCTGGGCATTCTCAGGGTAATGAGGTGGTGACGCGGGTGCGGGGGGCTGGCAGCTGACATCACCGGATGTCAGCTGCCCGCCCATTTCCTTCCCAGCATGCACGCATATGGAAGTGACTTGAAAGCCACTTTTATATGCGTGTACCTTCCACAACTTTCGATGATCGGCGACCATCGAAAGATGTGGGCGGTTACCCGCGGCATACGAATGGATGTTTATGCTAAACATCCATTCGCAGCCTGTGCAGGCGAACTGAATTTGCGAGGGGAAGCGCGGACATTCGCCGGGTGGGGTTTGGTGGATTTGCAAGGCTGTGAATTAGTCAGATCATTTAGAAAATAGGAAAAAATTGCTACGTGTGTAGGCCCCATAAGCTTTCCTAAATCTCCTCAATAATCGAATAGTAGACATTTAAACACATAAATAGCCAGCCCACATCGGTAAATTTAGATAGCTGATGGAAATCATAAATGTTTCTACATAACTTTAATTATGAAATCAATAAAATTTAGAAATGCTGTTACACTGTCACCGAATGGCCCGTTGACGCTGCAAATCGCCAAGGCCGTACAAAAACGCGCATGCTCAAACCCTGACCATCAGGATAGCGGCCAAATTCATTTCACTCCGAGTGAACCCAGAATCGGACCCTTTATTCTTTACATTTAAAAAATTCAGTTTGCTGTTTGATTTGTCCATTATATTAGCGGCCTGATTATTTATACATGCTGGAAATCGTTCCGTTCCATCTGCTGAATGACTGACAGCCCTGCAAATGGTCTGCACCACAGAGGTACAGGGTTCACCTGTTCATATTCCTGTGTGCTCAGGTGTATGGCGCCTTTATCAGAGGGGGGCTTCACGTCATGCCCACAGATCAGTCCGCTGTGTCAGATCAACTGCATGCTTCATGTCCTTGACTGTAAATCCGGCTTCAAATCTGATTTTGGTTTCCTTCACGTCCATGGCACGAAAAGTGCTGTCAGATTAGACCTATATGTTAGGCTTTGTAATATTCTTGTGTAGCAAAAGGTTTGACAATCTCGGCCTATTCGCAAATCAACCAGTTGATCTCATATGGGCCTTATTTTGGTTCATTCTTTCTGACAAAATCCTTCTTAGATGGGCAAAACCATGTGCACTGCAGGTGGGGCAGATGTAACATGTGCAGAGAGAATTAGATTTGGGTGGGGTTTTACTTCAAAGTGAGATCTATATTGCAGTGTAAAAATAAAGCAGTCAGTATTTTCCCTGCACAGAAACAAAATTACTCACCCAAATCTAATTCTCTCTGCACATGTTACATCTGCCCCCCTGCAGTGCACATGGTTTTGTCCATCTAAGAAGGATTTTGTCAGAAAGAGTGAACCAAAATAAGGCCCATAGTCTTGAGAAGGAGGGGGGGGGGGAGTTGTTGCGGTACTTGTGTATTATCTGGGCGCCCGATTTTATCATTGCATGCCACTACTTAAGGCATGCGATGCGATTTTTCATTGTAAAGACCTGATTTTTAATTGTATAGTCACCCATGGGTGATTTCATACCCCCACTATCAAACTACGCATGGAGTTGATTTTATATAGTGTAGTGAGCCACCGAGCCTGAAGCATGGCGAGCGCAGCGAGCCCCGCGCGGGGACGCGGATTACTTTACATCTATTCTGCGTCCCCTCGCGGGGCTCGCTGTGCTCGCCACACTATATAACATCAACTCCATGCATAGGTGGATAGTGGGGGTATGAAATCACCCATGGGTGACTATACAATTAAAAATTGGGTCTTTACAATGAGAAATCACATCGCATGAATTGCATCCGATGCGATGCAATGAAAAAATCGGGCGCTCAGATATTACACAAGTACCTTTGTTGCCTTTATATGTGTTTTTATGGCTGTTTGCATGTTTTCTATTTGGATCAGTCCTGTCCATGTCGTTTATTGTACAGTAAGCAGTACTATGCCTGTAATAGTAAATCACTTAACTAGTTCTGCAGAGCAATGCGGCATGAAGGGTTTACACAAATGGCATTCACTGCATTTAGGGAGCTGCAACGGGACCATTATATTAATTGGGGGCCTGTCACCTGCTCTCCATAGCTGTACTGATCCCAGGATCTGCATTGCCGGATGCAGACTTCCTGTTAGTTCTGACGACCAGTCTAAGTAAGCTTAACCCCTTCCCGACATTTGACGTACATTTACGTCATGGCCGGGATGTACTTCCCGACACATGGCGTAAATGTACGTCATGGCTTTAAACTGTCACCGCGTCTATAGACGCGGTGACAGTTTAAACATGTCTGCTGTCCCTGACAGCAGACATGTCCCTGCATGCCCAGGGGGGCTGCGATGCCGCCCCCCCCGTCGGCGATCGCTGTGATTGGCTGTTCAGTGTGAACAGCCAATTACAGCGTTTTCTGTGTCACCGGCGAATAACGTTCGCCGGTGACACAGGGATCGGTGGTGATTGGTGCTGTAAAGTAGAGCACCAATCACCACGGGGTGTAAGGGTGACACTGGTGTCACCCCACCTCACCCAACCCGCCCCCAAAGGCCGTGATTGGTTCGTCGGACCGACGAACCAATAACAGCCATGGAGGGTGATTTAAACTAACGGTGACTGCACTGCAGACGCCATTCCGGTCTGGAATTGCGTGCAGTGCGGTCACCGTGCCTATCTGCCGCGATATACTGACCTGATCCTTGCAAACACTTACCTGATCACTGCTTGTAGCGTTCCTGGATCTTGTGACTTCCTGTGTTGTGCTTTGCTGTGTTGTGCTGCTGTGCTGCTGCAGTGTGTTCGAGTTATAGATAGAGAGAGATAGAGAGAGAGAGATAGAGAGAGATAGAGAGGGCTAGTGACAGAGAGTGCTATATTTTGTGCTGCTGCAGTGTGATAGAGTTATAGATAGAGAGATAGAGAGAGATAGAGAGATAGTGACAGATTGTGCTATATATTTTTTATATATATACAGCTGTACTGCATGTGCAACTGACTGCTGCCCCCCCCCCCCCTTTTGTGCTGATCAGTATAAATTAACTGATCAGCAACTTTTTGGGGGCGCAGGGTTTTTTTTTATATATATACCTGTCAGTGCTGCTGCTGCAGTGTCATAGAGTGATAGATAGTGAGAGATAGAGAGATAGAGAGAGATAGTGATAGAAAGTGCTATATTTTGTGTCTGCTGCCCCCCTTTTGTGCACCCCCAGCAACTTTTTGGGGGTGCAGGGGTTATTTTTTATATATATAACTGTCAGTGCTGCTGCTGCAGTGTCATAGAGTGATAGATAGAGAGAGATAGTGACAGAGAGTGATAGAGAGTGCTATATTTTGTGTCGGCTGCCCCCCTTTTGTGCACCCCCAGCAACTTTTTGGGGGTGCAGGGTTTTTTTTATATATATATAACTGTCAGTGCTGCTGCTGCAGTGTCATAGAGTGATAGATAGTGAGAGATAGAGAGAGATAGAGAGAGATAGAGAGAGATAGTGACAGAGAGTGATAGAGAGTGCTATATTTTGTGTCTGCTGCCCCCCCTTTTGTGCTGATCACTATATCTGAGGTGATCAGCAACTTTTTGGGGGTGCAGAGGTTTTTTTTTTATATATACCTGCCAGTTGCACTGTCAGTTGCACCAAAGGTTGTGCACCTGCTGCCCCTCACTGGTAATCAGTGTCGCATCACTGATCACCTTTTTTTTTTTTTTTTGAGGGTGCTGTGGGGTCTTTTTTTAATTTTTTTTGATCACATTTTTTTTTATCAAATTCCTGTTGCCTTTGAGCGCTGTTCAGTGACGGACGTTACTGACCAACATCTGTGCTCAATTTTTGGCGCAGGACCTTTTTTTTTTTTTTTTTTTTTCTGCACTACATACACACTACACACTACATACTACATTGAAATAAAGTTTGTACCCCCCCTACACTATACACGTGTTGAAACATTTCACTACCAGAAACACAAAAATAAAAATGGCATCCCCAAATGTCATCCCAAATGTCATCCCAAATGTCATCCCAGTCATCCAGAAGAATGTATTCAGCGGAGGAGGCATATGCCATGCTTGCCTCTGACTCTGACACAGCCAGTGAGGCAAGCGGGGAATTTGAAGGATTCATCTTAAGCTCCTCTTCCTCCTCTAGTGATGAGGGACCCCCTCAAAGACGCCCCCGTAGAGCAGCTGAGACCCCCCCCCCCAATAATTGATCTCGTATGGACCCCAACACCAGACAATTTTGAGCCCCAGGTTCCTGAGTTTTTGGCCATCCCAGGAATCCAATTTGATTCCACAGGTCTCAGAGAAATTGACTTTTTCAAATTATTTTTCTCTGATGATTTTATAAATTTAATGGTGGACCAAACTAATTTATATGCCCAGCAGTTTATTGCTCAAAACCCCACGTCATCATTTGCTAGGTGGACCCCTGTAGATGCAGTAGAGATGATGACGTTTTGGGGTCTGGTGTTTCATATGGGCATAGTAAAAAAGCCAGAAATTAGGCAATATTGGAGTACAGATGTTCTGTACAGCACCCCACTTTACCGTATGGCCATGACCCCGGACTCGTTTTGAGTTAATCCTTAAATTTTTGCATTACAACGATAATGCACAGTGCCCACCCAGAGATGATCCCACCTTTGACCGGCTATTCAAAGTCAGGCCGGTCATTGATCACTTCAGTGCCAAATTTGAAGAGATGTACATCCCAGATAAATTCATTTGCATAGACGAGTCCCTTATACATTTTAAAGGAAGGGTTAAATTCCGCCAGTACCTTCCCAGTAAGAGGGCAAGGTATGGCATAAAAATGTATAAGCTGTGTGAAAGCACCTCAGGGTACACCCACAGGTTTAGGGTATATGAAGGGAAGGATTCAAGAATTGAACCGCCAGAATGCCCCCCTCCCTCGTAGGTGTTAGTGGAAAAATTGTCTGGGATTTAGTGCACCCCTTCCTGGATAAAGGTTATCACCTCTATGTGGATAACTTTTACACCAGTATCCCCCTGTTTAAGGCCCTTGGTTCAAGAGGTACAGCAGCTTGCGGTACTGTGCGCAAGAACCAAAGAGGCCTCCCAAAAACGCACATTGCCCAAGTAATGAGAAGGGGTGAAAGCAGGGGAATATGCACCGAAAATATGTTGTTGGTCAAATATAAGGACAAGAGGGATGTCCTTATACTGACAACAATTCACGGAGACAGTACCACCTCCGTCCCGTCTCCTCCGTATCCTGGATTACAATAGGTACAGGCGGAGTGGATCTTTCAGATCAGGTACTGAAGCCGTACAGTCCCCTGCGGAAAACAAAAATCTGGTACAAGAAGCTGGCCGTGTATATCATCCAGATGGCACTGTATAACGCTTACGTGCTATTCCGATCTACCAGCCAGAGGGGGACATTTATGCACTTTCAAGAGGAAGTCATAAAGGGCCTAATATTTGGGAACCAGCAGGCAGAGGGCCCCAGTACTTCTAGTACTGGCCCCCGTATTGTACCAGGGCAGCATTTCCTGATGAAATCCCCTCCACTGGAAAAAGGGCAGGACACAAAAAAGGTGCAAAGTTTGCTATAAAAAGGGAATAAGAAAGCAAACTATTTTCCAGTGTGACACTTGCCCCGACAAACCCGGCCTATGTATAAAGGAGTGTTTTAAAATATACCACACATCTATGGATTATTAGGTTCATAATTTCACCGTGCTTCGGGGGTCTTGCTAATGCCACATAGCACCCACCATTCATTCCACCAGAATCTGAGCCGCAAAATCCAAAAATCACTCCTTCCCTTCTGAGTCCTGCCATGCACCCAACTGGTATTTTTTGGTCACATGTGAGGCATTTCCGTAATCGGGAGAAATTGGGGCACAGATTTTGGGGTGCTTTTTCTCCTTCATACCTTCTGAAAATGAAAAATTTTGAGCCAGAACTGCATTATTATGTAAAAAAATTTAATTTTTCATTTTCACTGCCCAGTTGTATCAAAATTGGTGAAACCCCCGGGGGTTTGAAATGTACACTATACCCCTAGATGAATTCCCTGAGGGGTGTAGTTTGCAAAATGGGGTCACTTGTGGGGGTTCCACTGTATTGGTGCTTTGGGGTCTTGCTAATGCGACATAGCACCCACCAACATTCCCCCAGAATCTGTGCTGCAAAATCCAAATATCACTCCTTCCCTTCTGAGTCCTGCCATTTTTTGGTCACACATGAGGCATTGCCGTACTCGGGAGAAATTGGGGCACAGATTTTGGGGTGCTTTGTCTCCTTCATTCCTTGTGAAAATGAAAAATTTTGAGCCAGAACTGCATTTTTGTGTAAAAAATTTAATTTTTCATTTTCACTGCCCAGTTGTACCACAATTGGTGAAACCCCTGGGGGTTTGAAATGTAAATTATACCCCTAGATGAATTCCAGAGGGGTGTAGTTTGCAAAATGGGGTCACTTGTGGGGGGCTTCCACTGTATTGGTGCTTCGGGGGTCTTGCTAATGCGACATAGCTCCCACCATTCATTCCACCAGAATCTGAGCTGCAAAATCCAAAAATCACTCCTTCTCTTCTGAGTCCTGCCATGCACCCAACTGGTATTTTTTGGTCACATGTGAGGCATTGCCATACTCGGGAGAAATTGGGGCACAGATTTTGGGGTGCTTTTTCTCCTTCATACCTTATGAAAATGAAAAATTTTGAGCCAGAACTGCATTTTTGTGTAAAAAAATGTAATTTTTCATTTTCACTGCCCAGTTGTACCACAATTGGTGAAACCCCTGGGGGTTTGAAATGTAAATTATACCCCTAGATGAATTCCCAGAGGGGTGTAGTTTGCAAAATGGGGTCACTTGTGGGGGGCTTCCACTGTATTGGTGCTTCGGGGGTCTTGCTAATGAGACATAGCTCCCACCATTCATTCCACCAGAATCTGAGCTGCAAAATCCAAAAATCACTCCTTCTCTTCTGAGTCCTGCCATGCACCCAACTGGTATTTTTTGGTCACATGTGAGGCATTGCCATACTCGGGAGAAATTGGGGCACAGATTTTGGGGTGCTTTTTCTCCTTCATACCTTATGAAAATGAAAAATTTTGAGCCAGAACTGCATTTTTGTGTAAAAAAATGTAATTTTTCATTCTCACTGCCCAGTTGTATCAAAATGGTGAAACCCCTGGAGGTGTGAAATGTACACTATACCCCTAGATGAATTCCCTGAGGGGTGTAGTTTGCAAAATGGGGTCACTTGTGGGGGGTTCCACTGTATTGGTGCTTTGGGGGTCTTGCTAATGCGACATAGCACCCACCAAATTCCACCAGAATCTGTGCTGCAAAATCCAAATATCACTCCTTCCCTTCTGAGTCCTGCCATGCACCCAACTGGTATTTTTTGGTCACATGTGAGGCATTGCCATACTCGGGAGAAATTGGGGCACAGATTTTGGGGTGCTTTGTCTCCTTCATTCCTTGTGAAAATGTTGAGCCAGAACTGCATTTTTGTGTAAAAAAATGTAATTTTTCATTTTCACTGCCCAGTTGTACCACAATTGGTGAAACCCCTGGGGGTTTGAAATGTACACTATACCCCTAGATAAATTCCCTGGAGGGGTTTAGTTTGCAAAAATGGGGTCACTTGTGGGGGGGTTCCTAACTTTTAGCATCTTATGGTGCCTAGAAACCTACATGGTGCCTAAAAAATAATCTCATAAAAAGGAGGCTCCAAAATCAAGTAGGTGCTCCTTCTATTATGAAGCCTGTGGTTTGGTCAACGTGCACACTAGGGCCACATATAGGATATTTATGAAAACAAAAGAATTGGGGGAATCAATTTTTAGTCACATTTCTCTAGTAAAATCTACTGTGTTCCTTAGAAAAATGGGTACTTGTGAGTTATCTGGGCGTCCGATTTTTTGATTGTATGCCTTAAGTTAAGGCATACAATCAGATGCGATGCGATGCGATATCGCATCGCATCGCATCGCATGCGATCATCGGATGCGATGACCCGATTTTTCCATAGGAATCAATGTTAAAATGATTCCTATGGAAAAAGGGGTCCTTTTCATACCCCTACTATCCAAGTGGGCATGGAGTTGGATATAAACCTGTGGCGAGCGTAGCGAGCCACCGAGCCCGAAGCGTGGCGAGCGAAGCGAGCCCCGCGAGGGGACGGTATTCCGTGTCCCCTCGCGGGGCTCGCTACGCTCGCCACGCTTCGGGCTCGGTGGCTCGCTACGCTCGCCACAGGTTTATATCCAACTCCATGCCCACTTGGATAGTAGGGGTATGAAAAGGACCCTTTTTCCCATTGAATTCCATGTTAAAATGGACTCAGTCCATTTTAACATTGATTCCTATGGAAAAATCGGGTCATCGCATCGCATCGCATCGCATCCGATGGTCGCATGCGATGCGATGCGATGTCCCGATCCGACCCGATTTACAAATCGGACGCCCGGATAACTCACAAGTACCGAAAAATGTATTAAAATTTCAAATCTGCAAAAAAAATGAAATTTTGAAATTTCACCTACACTTTGTTTTAATTCCTGTGAAACACCTAAAGGGTTGACAAACTTCCAAAATGCTGTTTTGAATACTGTGAGGGTGCAGTTTTTGAAATTGCATCATTTATGGGGTGTCTCACATACAAGTCCCTCAAAGTCACATCAGAACTGAACTGGTCCCTAAAAAAATCAGTGTTTGAAATTTTCTTGAAAATTTGAAAATTTGCTATTCATATTGTAAGCCTCCTAGTGTCCAAAAAAATTAAAAGGAAGTTGAAATAATGATGGAAACATAAAGTAGACATATGGTCTATGTTAGTTATTAACTATTTTGAGTGGTATGATTATTTGTCTCACAAGCAGAAAATTTAACATTTTGCAAATTGCTAAATTTTCCATTTTTTTACGACATTTTGGTATTTTTCACAAAAAAACACAGACTGTATCGACCCAAATTTACCACTAATTTGAAGTACAATGTGTCACGAGAAAACAATCTCAAAATCACTGGGATAAGTAAAAGCAAAAAAAAGTTATCCCCACTTAAGTGATACATGTCAGATTTGAAAAAAAGGGCTCTGTCAGGAAGGCAAAAACATGCTGTGTCAGGAAGGGGTTAAACGGGATGTGTTTATTTGGTCTACAGCATGGTGGTCGAAAGTCATTAGATCGACATCATTAGGTCGACATGTGTCTAGGTCGACATGGTTTCCCCATGTCGACATGGTTCTAGGTCAAAAGGTCATTAGTTCGACAGGTCATTAGTTCGACATGTCATTAGTTCGACAGTGTCTAGGTCAACAGTCAAAAGGTCACTGTTTTTGAGCTGACATGTGCTGGCAGGCAGCATTTCATGCCCTACCATCCACTAGGGCGTGGTGGGAGAATAAAATAGTGTGACAAGCTTAGCGAGACACCATGCCCGAAGAATGGCGAGCCAAAAAAGTCAAATGTGTTGACATTCAGGTAAAAAAACCTGTGAAAAACCCCATGTCGACCTTTTGACTGTCGACCTAGACATTGCCGAACTAATGACCTGTCGAACTAAAGACCTGTCGAGCTAACAAGCTTTCATCCTATAACCATGTCGACCCTTTCCCATGTCGACCTAGACACCATGTCGACCTTTTCCCATGTCGACCTAATGACTGTCGACCATAATGCTGTAGACCAAATGACCCCAACCCACTTAAACATGGTAGTGAATAGGCGTATTGGTCATTTGGTCAACACAATTTAGGTCGACAATCAATAAGTCGACCACTATTGGTTGACAGGCCATAGGTTGACACATGAAAAAGGGTAGACATAACTTGGTCAAAATGCCGACACAAGCAATGGGTTGACATGGAAAAGGTCTAAATTAGTTTTTACACGTCTTTGTTGACAAATGTCGATATGGACACCTTATAAGTGTGCCCGTTCCCTTACTTCGCTCGCCATGCTTTGGGCACTGTTATTATCTAACTCTATGTCCACATGGATGGTGTATGAAAAAGCACTTAAAAAAATAAAAGGTAAAAAAACTTATGTCGACATATTGCTTGTGTCAACCTTTTGGAAATGTTGACCTAAGCTATGTCGACCATTTTCATGCGCCAACTTATGGCCTGACAACAAATACTGGTCGGCCTATTGACTGTCGACCTTAATTGTGTCGATTTGCCAACGGCATCCCATGATTAGATGCTGCATCTTTGGTCGCAGCGCTCAGACTGCGCATACAGATGCCTCCTGCTGCATTTTGGGACTAATTCAGACCTGTTTGCTAGGCTGCATTCAGTCACAGCCTGGCAAACAGGTCTGTGGCCTGTGGCGTAAGTTCATCTCAGTTGTCTAGAGGCAAGATAAATATTGGTTCCCCCCAAATAGCTCAATCGGTAAGGTGTCTGCTTCTAGTTGAACAGGTCTTGGGTTCTAATGCCGGGTGTGACGTATTCTATGTTTAAAATAAGAAAAGTGCGACATGTATAGTCCTGCTAGGAGGGGGAGTCAGTAAATGAAGCGATATCAACGGCTTTTAATTGATTCAAACTCGCAAGGGAGGAAAAGTGCCCAATTGGGAGCAGGAGCCCGTCGGCAGATGACTCCATTGTCTCCCAGAGTTACGCCTCTGGCAGGCGCTGAGGTCATATGGGCTTTCCTGATTGCACAGAAAGGTCAGGGGCAAACGCAGGATTTTCAGAAGGGGGTTTCCAGAGGGGTGGGGCAAAGCCGGGTCAGTTAAAGTATTATAGATAGACCAAATGTATATAAATAATAATACATATATATAGTGGAGTGGGCTTATTATTCATAATTTTCTGGTGAGAGGACAGCTTGCTTGACTGCAGATATCTACAGTTCCCGGAAACAGATTTCTTAGAATTTAATGGACTTAAAAACTAGAGAATCCCACCTACCAAATGCTATTGGGGACTAGGGGATCAGACTTCAGGAGGCAGAGCAATCTGCCAACGAGCATATAAAACTACACACCAGGTGTGTGGAGCTGGAGCAGTAACCAGCTGCTGGAAGGCTGATATCTCTGGTTCTGGGAACAGTAGAGACAAGGTTCTAGTGTCGTTCAAAGGGGGGAGTCACAGCTTTTGGAATATACCCTCAGAAAAACTCTATGTCAGACAGAACCTGAAATATCTGACTGGGAAAAGCAATTACCACGCTTGGATGGGGACCACTTCTTTGAAGTCAGATATCTCCGGTTCCCAGGGGCCGATTTTTAAAATTCTTGTACCCATGGAAAGAGGGGAGAGTACTCAGAAACCCCCCTGCGTGGGCTACTGAAAGTATATACCGCCGATATGTTTCGGAAAGCAAAGTGTTCATTCCGAACTGGTAATACTCAAAATAATGATTAAATTTTACAGATTTTTGACTCCTCTCCATTCCCTTTAAAAAGAGGGCTTTTAAGTCAGGCAACAAGGAGGAGTTAAGGTCTGTGCAGAGGGAATTGAGGGTGAAGATTAGGGAGGGTAAATTGAGCTATAGAAGGAGGATGGAGGTACAGCTCCAGCGTAAGAATGTTAGGGGAGTCTGGAGAGATCTAAAAACTATTTCCGGGTTCAAAGATGTGGTATCCCAGCCTAAGGAGGATTTTGAGTGGGTGAATAATTTGAACATTTTCTTCAACAGATTTGATCAGACTGTCACCTCACCCCCGGTAAACTGTCACCACCAACAGCGGGGCCCTCTATCACCAAAGCCTGGGCATAGTTCCACCTCCACCCTGTCCTTTACAACAAATCAGGTGAGGGGAGAATTAAGTAGGTGTAATGTAAGGAAGGCTGAGGGCCCAGATGGTATCAGTTCACGTGTCCTTAAGTCCTGTGCTGGTCAGCTGTGTGGGATAGTAGCGGCCATCTTTAATCTAAGCTTGGAGCAAGGGAGGGTTCCGATGCTGTGGAAAACCTCGTGTGTGGTACCTGTGCCAAAGTCATCACGTCCTAAGGACTTCAATGACTACAGGCCGGTGGCGTTGACATCTCAGCTGATGAAGTCCCTAGAGAGGCTGGTCCTTGGCTATCTTCGACCTCTAGTGAGATCTTCTATGGACCCATTGCAGTTTGCTTATCAGCCTGGAATTGGTGTGGATGATGCTGTCATACATCTGATGCAGAGGGCCCTGCCTCATCTGGAGAGAGCTGGGGCCACCGTGAGAATAATGTTCTTTGACTTCTCCAGTGCTTTTAATACCATTCAGCCCATGCTCCTGGGGGAGAAAATGGTTGACTCGGGGGTGGATCATCATCTAATCACCTGGATCCTGGATTACCTTACAAACCGTCCACAGTATGTGAGGACCAAGGAGTGCCAGTCCGATACTATTATCTGTAGTACAGGGGCGCCGCAGGGAACAGTTTTGGCACCATTTCTCTTTACTCTCTATACTGCAGATTTCACATACAATTCATCAACCTGTCATCTACAGAAGTTCTCTGATGACTCTGCTATTGTGGGCCTTATCGTAGATGGGGACGATAGGGAGTACAGAGAACTTGTGCAGAACTTTGCTACCTGGTGTGTGTGGAACCATCTTCAACTTAATACGAGGAAAACTAGGGAGCTGGTAGTTGATTTCAGGAAACGTCAGCATACCCCCCCAACTCCTGTGAGCATTCAGGGAATGGATATTGAGATCGTAAGAACTTACAAGTATCTGGGTTTTCACCTTAACAATAAACTGGACTGGTCTGATAATTCTGCTGCTCTGTATAGGAAGGGGCAGAGTAGACTTTATCTGCTGAGGAGACTGAGATCCTTTGGAGTGCAGGGAGCGCTCCTGAAGACCTTCTTCAACTGTGTAGTGGCATCGGCCATATTCTATGGAGTGGTCTGCTGGGGCAGCAGTGTTTCAACAGCTGACAGTAAGAGACTAAACAGACTGGTAAGGAAGGCCAGTTCTGTCCTAGGAATGCCTTTGGATTCTGTAGAGGTTGTGGGTGAGAGGAGAATGATCAACAAGATGATATCATTATTGGATAATGCTTCACCCGCTCAAAAACGTTTTGACAGATCTGTGTAGCACTTTCAGTGATAGGTTGCTTCACCCTCGATGCTCAACGGAGAGATATCGCAGATCGTTCCTTCCGGCTGCAATTAGAATGTACAACTGTCATGGTCTGAAGAAGACCTGCATGTTCCTAGATTCTTGAGTTATATTGTTTGGATCTTATCTTATTATGTGTGTTCTTAATATTATGCTACTACTCTTATCTGTACTTAAACCTTGCTGTAACACTGAAATTTCTCCATTGTGAGACGAATAAAGGGATTCTATTCTATTCTATTCTTTGTGTAATTACTTTATACGACAGCCATATAAAGGTTTATTAAAGAGTGTAAATAAAAATCAAACTGCCTGTCGCCGGCTATGACGCAGCCTTCGCTGTGTAGTCGCTTACACTACAATCCATTCTATCAATAAATATTAATAACTGAGCTCCATATCATTGATTTGGAAACGGCTCATTTGTTTCATGAAAATCAGCCTCTCATTTCTATACTTAACACATTGACAAAGTATTCTGCACACAATACACAATACACAATCATAAAGTAGTATGGTGCATTCTATGGGTTATTTTACTAATTAACATCAGAAATACGGTAGGGGGTCATTCAGACCTGATTGCACAGCTGCTAAATTCGCACTACTGAATCATCCGCACCCAACAGGATCGACCCCTGTGAGTATCCCAGGACATACCCGGCTGTGATAGAAACAGTTGTATCCAGCGGTGGCTCCAGGGGAGAGGCTGCAGCACAATCCAAAATTCAAGTAGAGAAGCCACACCCACTGCCAGTGAGTCAGTTTGGAATGGCAGCTGGTGGCAGTTGCTGTGCCTCCCCCATTTGAATTTTGTACTGTACCGCAGCCCCTCCTCTGGAGCCTCCCCTGGTTGTATCCGTGCCGGAGCAGATGTCACATGACTTCCCCTCAAATGCCTGGACACGCCTGTGTACCTTGCGTATGACCAGCGATAAAAATGGTAACAGTATTTTATCTCGGGAAGGCCTTGTGCGTGCGTGCACACTATGATCCGTAAGCGTGTGCAGTCTAATGATAATCACCTAAGGGCAAATTTGCTGCTGCTTGATCAGGTCATTAGGTTGACTCAGTGAAGGTCGACAGAGAGTACACCTGAAATAGGTCGACAGTGTTGGAAGGTCGACACAAGCATTAGGTCAACAATGGGAAGAACTACATGAGTTTTTCACTTTTTTGGGTAGCCGACATGTGCCAACAGGCGGTATTTCATGCCCTACTATACACTACGGCGTGGTGGAGAATAAAATACTGTGCCGAGAGCACTACACTTTGATGTGCCCGTCAAAGGCCCATATTCAATGCGGCCAGCTAGGGGGTTTAAACGGCGGGGATCGGTGTAAACAATCGACCCTCAACGTTTAACCCCCGAGCTGGCCGCTCACCCTATGTTCCGGGGAACCCCTGCTGTTAGGTGATGACAAGGATTCCCACCAAACAGTGAGCTAATGCATTTAGCCGCGAGCCTCGCTGTTTTATCGGCCGCACACGCCATTTCCCCGTTGCTGCAGAAACCCAGCGATGGGAAAACGGCGTGTGCAGGGGGTCAGGTGAATACTAACCGTGCAAGCTGTCACAGCTAGCAAAAAGCATTGAATATTCCCCAAAGTGTACCGCGAAGGGACACGGTACAATTTGATGGTGTCCATGTCGACTGTATCGACATTCAGGATAAAAAACCTCATGTTGACCTCTTGACTATCCACCTTCCCATTGTCGACCCAATGCTTGGGTCGACCTTCCAACCCTGTCAACATTGGCCCTGTCAACCTTTAGAGGTTGACCCAATGCAAGTCGATCAAAATGTGGTTGACCCAATGACCGATACTCGTGTAAGGACGGGTGATGAGCGGTGAGCGCTCCGGCATCATTGCCGGACCTTGCTGGTCATCGAGCTGTTTTACCAGCTGAGTGAACCACTTCCCACAGTTGGGGAAAATCGATGGGCCGGGTGAGAATCAAATCATGCTGCATTCTCATTGCCGCAACTGCAAAATCCCGGGTTTTTCTTGCCGGATTTTTGGCGGGTACAGAGCTTCTCAGCTCAACAGACCCCCTTCATACTGCACCTCAGACCCGGGAATTTCCCGTGTCTGCCCCTTTCACACTGCTTTCCATGGTCTGCCTTCCAACAAGTGTGTGGAATGTAATTGCAGCTTTGATTGGGTGTTGGGAAATTTTTACAAATTGCTGTGATTGGCTGTTTTAAAAACAGCTTTTATTGGCTGGCTGTCACATATCACATGATTACATCCCCCAATGAGCTTGGCATCATGTGTGAAAACCTGGGTCTCGCCTGTTCACACTGCCATACACCCCTGTATTACCGAGGGAAACCCCTGCAGTGTGTAATTCCCAGGGAATAACACCCGGGAATTTCACAAAGACCCTTTCACAATGAGACAGGACACAGGAAATTACTGCTCGCCCTGGCAAAAACCCGGATTTCTGCGGCAGTGAGAATGGGGTATAAGTGCGTATGCACCTTAACACTGATTCTTGCCTTTATTAGAATCCAAATGTTTTACGCCTGATGGATTGACTCAAGTGTATCTCCATTCAGGCGCTCAGCCTACGGCACTGACATTACAGTAATGTTATTCAGTCATTTTACCGGGCTGGTAACTACTTAGATACAGTACCGATGCTGTAACACTTATTATGTTCCCGTATGATTAGCAAATGTCCCTAATGTTCTTGCCCATCATACCGCTTACACACATGTAATTAAACAAATTACCAGTGTACCAAAAACCTAATTTATCACTTAAATTCATATTTGTTTTGCTTTATTGATTCGTTGTAGAACTAGGGGGGGGGGGGGGGGGGGGGGGGGTCACTGTATAATATAACCCAGCTGCCCACACAAGTGACAGGTGCGGAATGAGTTTAATATTACTGTCATGGGACTGATGTTCTGATGAGTTTCTGTCTTTTATTGCATAATGTTTTGACGCTTTTACCTTCTATGTGTCTTCTCCCCGTCCTTCACCTGCTTCTGTTTGTCTATCTTCCTTCTCCAATTATATAATTTGCTCAACGTTATTAAATAGTAATTCAAATAAATATGTGAGTTAAGAAATAAAACGAGAAGACGAGAGTTACAGACCATCCAATTCTCCTCCAACCAATTATAAACGTGCACTCAGGGAATGTATTTGGGATTGATACTGGTGGAAAGAAGTCGCAAGCAATATCAAGCGCCGATCAGTAAGGGGTGATGAAACTTCAACGTACCCCATTTGCAGAGCTTATTTTCTCTGTTTTGGTGCGGGATATGGACACGTTGGAACCGACGTGCCGACAGGCGGTATTTCATGCCCTACCATCCACTAGGGCATGGTGGGAGAATAAAATAGTGTGCCGAGCACAGCGAGCCATGCGAGGAGACGCAGTGCTACGTTTCAGTGTCCATGTCGACTGTGTCGATATTTGGGTTAAAGAAAACGTGAAGAATCCCATGTCGACCTTTTGACTGTCAACCTTCCCAATGTTGACCTAATGCTTGTGACGACCTAATGATCCTGTTGATTTAACTCATGTCGACCTTCAGTCATGTCGACCGTCATGCATGTTGACCTAGTGGTGTCGACCTAATGCTTGTCGACCTCATTGCTGTCGATTCAATGAGTCATACCCTTTAACCCCTTCAGTGGTGTTTTTTTTAAAGGAGCGCTCCTCACTGGGCGAGTTTTGTATGGGGAGCGCTCCCTGAGCTGCCTGAGATCAGTGAGTGAACTCGGCAGCGCTGCCCGGCTCTAAACAGTGGCAATCACGAGGATTTTCCGGGCTTGCCAGACTGGGCACTAAGGCACAGCCCGGAAAATTCTCGGGATTGCCACTGAAGGGGTTAATACTGTGCATGATCCTAAACAGAACATATAATGAGTTTAATGAATTTGCTCCCCCGGTCCGATATTTGGGGTTTTGCAGGAATATGCGCATACGCAAACCCCTGGAGCATCCCCCTTTGGCGAGTTTCACACTTGCTGGCGCCTGCCCCCGAATTCGGCCATCTGTGGCCAGAATAAAATTCAGTCTAGGCTGTCTTTTATATTAGTGACGGGGGGAAAAAAATCTTCGATGATGAGAGACCATCAAATGTTTTTGGTACTTGTGTATTAGCCAGGCACCCAATTAGCATACGTACGCAGGCGTAGGCTAAGCTACGTTGTCACCGTAGTCCAATGTGTGACTAGCGTAGTTAGCGTAGTGACTCCGCGGCAGCCCGGCTCTGTCCCCGGCATCCATGGCTCTGTCCCCGGCATCCATGCCAAGCCTAGTGAGTGCCTCTCACACAGCACCGGTAACCGCCAGATCCTCTTCGCTGGCGGACGCCGGTGGAGAGGGGATCATGCGGGCGCCAGTGGAGAAGCGCTCCAGCTGTCTGAGACGCAGGTGTGTCATAGACGCTCCTGCATCTCAGTAATTATTAGCACGTGCACCTCATGTATAAAGGGGGTATGCGGGCGCAAGTGCGTCCTATGCACAATAAAGGAGGTATTTTCAAACCCCCAGTATCCACGCCAGCCGAAGCTTGGCGAGCGCAGCGAACCCCGTGAGGGGACGCATTACGCGTCCTCCGGACCTGTTTATACCCCCACTATCCACGTCGGCGTGGAGTTGATTTTAAAGAGTGTGGTGAGCGCAGAGAGCCACCGAGCCTAAAGCATGGCGAGCGCAGCGAGCCCAGCAAGGGGATGCGGAATACATGTGAAGTAATCCGCTGCGCTCGCCACGCTTCGTGATCGCCACACTTTTTAAGTTCAACTCCATGCCGACGTGGATAGTGGGGGTATGAACAGGTTGGGAGGACGCATGATGCGTCCCCTCGCGGGGCTCATTGCGCTCGCCACGCTTCAGGCTGACGTGGATAGTGGGGGTGTTTCAGGAACACATTCAATTTCTGACAGAGACGCTGGCTACGCGGCCGCAGGAACACTACGCTGATTCTGACAGGGATGCTCGCGGGAACAATATGCTACTTCTGACTGACTACGCTAACTACGCTGGTTCTGACTGACTGCGCTAACTACCCTGGTCGCGGGAACACTACGCTGATTCTGAAAGCGCCGCTACGCTAACTACGTACCGGGCGCCCGGCTAATACACAAGTACCATATTTTTTCTCCCATGCGGCCACATGCTAGTTAGCTAATTCGGGTGGTGGGGGCCAATGTACACATTTCTAGTGCAATTCACTTGCAACTGAAGGGGCATAATTGTCGAGCTGCAATGGATGGATATTGTGTAGGCAAAGTTTCGTGAGGGTGTGTTGATGGAGCTTCAGGATGTTGATGTGAAGAAGGGTGTATTGTCACAGTCAACATTTATGATGCGCTGCCTAAGCATCTATTTAGGACTTCTACCTCTCGCTTGATATGATTATTAGAGGTTTTGGAGCATTGCAGACAGGTTATATTGCACAAGGTTAAAATGAACTACTAATCTGCAGGTGTAACCATCAATCATAGCAGTAAGTAAGTCCTGTGCTCCAACTTAAATTGAGAGTCTACCTAGTAATCAGTGCTAGGTGATTGTTTACATATGTGTGCTCTGGGAATACAGTAGCCTGCAAATCATCTGCAAATGACTACAGCTTTTGGCCTTGACTATACTGTTGGTGATTCCTTTGCATGTTCCCTCTTTAAAAATACCATTTACTGACTTTTCCAATCTGCTACCCTTGTTTGTGAAGCCCTGATGTCTGCCCTATTGTAAACTACTGTTTACTGGAAATTGTATAAGGTTGCCCATAACTTAATGTGACGTGCCTCTAGCTTAACCTAAAATAAAACACACCGACACGAAATAAACCACACAGACCATACATAAATACACGGGCCACCAAGTGGTAGATTTCAAAAAGGTCAACAAGCATTTATTGATTGTGACCATGTTTAAACTAACTTTAACTCAATTTTGGAGCTGCAACTTCAACATCAATTTTAAACTAAATTTAAACTAAATTTGGAGGATGGCAGAAAGAAAGGAGTTACCAACGCCAGCCCAGTCAACATGATCTTGACCCCAAAATTCCAGGAGGGGCTCACCAACACCTCCTACCTGCATAATCTGCATTGTGGGGGCTCCACCACCCTTAAACCTGGCAGAGCAATGAGCGCTCCCGCGCAGGACCCCCCTTTGTCCACCCACATGGGAAGGCCACACCTACCAACAGGGGGTGCCCCACAATGACCGCTTATGCCATGCTTTGACTGCTGGCTAGTAGCGACTTCCCGCCAATCTGGCTGTAAAAGCCTACCAGAATCACACCCAAAAATTAAGAGTGACCACAATGTCCAGAAAAATTCCACGAAGGGCAGGAGTGGCTTCCAAAAAGGCAAGAGGAATCGGAAACCACCTAACTGGTAATATATATACCCACTAGGATGTAACTGCCCTTTGACTCCTCATAGGACACTACCCTATCACCAGACTACCCCAGTAACAACCCACCTGAAACTGAAACTAGCCTTACACTTGCTTCTAACTGATTGTACCAAACGATGGGGCTCTTATGTGGCATCGTGCCTATTCAGTTCCCAGTTTTAGACTTTTGCTTGTTATTCGGGAACCTCTGTGCATATAACTAACAACTGTTTGCTTTCTGGATTGCACTTACTACTAACCCATTTACTAGCTATCCTTACCTGAGCATGTATCACTCCCCAATTCCCTGAGGAAGCCACCGAGCTAATACAGGCAGAGAAACGCGTTGGACTTTGGTACCAGTTGCTCTATTTTGTGGAGATCATCTTGCAGTGGGCGGATCTGGAAATGGCTTATCTGGAGTGCTAACCAGGAGGAAGCCGGGTGCCAGGAGCCTAACTAAGCATCTCCTTCTATTAGGTGGCCACCTGTATCAATTCTGCAACACTGCCTATGTTTGTTCTATTTACAGATCACATCAAAAAAGTGGTAATTATAACCCATTGGTATGCTGCTTGCTTACTACAACTGGCATCATTTGCTTTGCTGGACTAACATCTAACAGCTATTTACCATCTTGGCATCGATCACAATAGCTTAAGCTACTAATTGGACGGCTTTTGGCTATCACAATACAGCCGCTCATTTCTAGCTGCTTAGATTTTGAAGTTCATACTTGAATTGCATAATAATAACAAACTGTTAATATATTTATGTACAAGTGATCCTAGTTAGCTCTACAAGCACTATGACAAACTATTAGGGCACCCTACCTGTTGCAATATTAACTCCTTGAGTGGTGGGTTTTGCTGGGGCAGGACAAACCTACCAGGACAGGTTTGTCCTGCCCCAGCAAAACCCACCACAAATCATTAGGAGCTCCCCCCCCCCCTCACCTTCGCTCCACCATTAATACGCCAAAGCTTCCCTGCCGCCGCTGCCCCAGCCGCCTGTCAGTCATCATGCAGGCGGCAGGCTCTGGGTTGTTTTGCGGTGGCTCGGGAGGATTTGGTTGTCTGAGTGCTCCCGAGTCCCGCCATCTGCTCCGAACATCCCCAAGCCTGCCGCCTACGTCATTGCTGCAAAATAAATGGCACAGGCGGCTAGAGGCTGGGGGAGTGGCACGGGTTAGAAGAGCTCCGGCATACGATCGCCGGAGCACAGGTGATTGAGGGGGCTGGGGGATGTAACGGGGGGCTCAAGAGGTGGTGCGCCAGTGGTGCACACCTGGACACCACTGGTGTGCACCTATTTCATATTTTTTGTATGCCCGGAATTTTTTTGGGACAGCCACCTGCGGCAGCGCAGCTGAGCCCGGAAAATTTCCGGGCATACCACTCAAGGGGTTAATACCTCGATTTGGGGATTTGTTTTATGTGTATATTCATATATATGTAATTTCTTGTTTTTATGAAATATTACAATTCTTTTGCTATTTCAGCACAGTGTTTTATATTTTGTTTTGGTTTTACAGTTTGGTTCCTCTCCTCTGCTGTGTTCAGTGTGTTTATAGTCTACATCTTAGATTTAATTACCAGCGTAGTTTAACCAAGTTCAGGAATTGTGCTTTTATAAGTAGTAAGATGACAGCATAATCCCAGACCTTTATACTTCTCCACAGGAATCAAAATAACAACATGGAAAACAATTTATACAAATAAGTAGCGATAGCAGATTTGCAGCTGATTCAGCCAGATGCATGTATTGTGTAGAGCATGTGCTCCCAGTATCGCCTGGTGGCTGTCCAGCATCGCCTGGTGGCTGATTGCCAGGTGGCTGTCCAGCATTGCCTGGTGGCTGATTGCCAGTGGCTCCCCAGCATCGCCTGGTGGTGGCTGATTAGTTAGGGTGTGGTTCCACGCTGTCTCTGCACAGTCTATTCCAGCTTCCTCCCTGCTGGACAGATTCTTGAGAGATTGACATTAACTTGATTTTGATAATTGATGACTAGACACACCTGATGCTGTGAAGATGGCAGTTCATATATATGCTCTTCAAATTTTGAATACAGTTTATTACAGGTGTGTCCTGAGACATTATAGATATGTTTTGGATGTGTATTAATTTGTGTTTTGGTTTTACTTTTGCTAACATCACCCTCACATGTTTTGGTTTTGGATCTGTATTTAAAACAGATGTGCAGAACAGCTAAATTCATCATATCTGGGCCTGTTTTCATTCATATAGTATTAGTAAGCTCAATAACATCGATTTCCAGTCAGATTGAGCGCACTGAGTGAAATGCTGTGTGAGCGTCTCTTCTGCAAAAAATAAATAAATACAAAAAAAAGTAAAAATAAATAAATATTTATAGGGTGCTGATAAAATGCCAATGATATGCAGTCATCTATGCTCCTTACCCAGATTCAAACTAACTGTTCAGTTCTGCTGTGTACTGAATTACGGAGCATGTTCCATCAGGTACAGTAATCAGCAGGATCTGCAACAGAATTCATTCGCAACTTGATGTGTGCACAGTGCAGTTTAGGAAAAGTGACATCCGGTGTTCCTTATGTGTTATTACACAGTCTGGCATTTCTATTGCTATGTTATCTTACTATCTAACTTAATAAAGCTTGGCACGACAAGGTCGAAAAGTGACCCATCAGAGTGAGAGTTGCAAAGCGCATCACATGGCAAATGGATGCTATAGGTAAGAGGGCATTTGTAGTATATGGTAGGTGTAGACAAGGAATGTAAAGGAGAATATGGAACAAGCATATGAAGAGATGTTGATAGATAGTAATTCAGGGCTAATCGGGTCACAGACATTAGTCAGGACAGGTGGCAGACAAGGATACATTTGTAACAAGCAAGGTCAAGACAAGAAGCACAATTGGGTCATATTGTTCAAAGTAAAAATAACTTCTGCCTTGGAGGGAGATAAAAAGTAGCAGATTATTGTGGTCTCTCTCCTAATGCTACACTCTGTTTTGATAGGATGGCTGTGACATCACTGTCCCAGTCCATAAACCAACCAATCTCCATTATACACTGGTTTGCCTTTTCAGTGATTGCTGCTTTAAAAAATATAAACATACGTATTCACCGGAATTTCCGCACATCCTGCATCTCGCCCCCTAATATGTTTCCTGCATATCAGTGAGCTAAGTTCAGTCGTACATGGTTTTAAATATATTAATGTCCAAGAGTGACTTACCTTCAATACTTATCCACACCATAACCAATGCAGTATTTACGTTTTCTTTTATTTTTGAATGATTTCTCTATTATAAAGAATTTATGAATCACGTCTCACAGAACATCTTTACGGTTTGCAGAGCAGAATCTGACAACGTTGAGCAAATCTTTAGGTTTATCTGTTGGAAACGTTCTCTCCATTTAATATCATCATATATATATTATTTCTAGAAGGTGATTTTTGGTGACGATCCCTTTTTCTCCCTTCGTACTTAACCAAAATCAATAACTGGAGTAACATTTGAAAGATTAAGTTCTCCGTTTCTGACAAATTGTTAATTTACTATTGCACATTGTATTATATGTTTACAAATCAAAGTTAAAAATTGACTTGGCCCCAATAAGCTCCGCCCCTCCACCTTCCCGCTACCCTGGATCCGCTCAGTATATGAAAAACAGGGGATTCCACATGCTAATAAGACTAGCAGCACTGGTACATTTCTGGCAGTGCTGCTACCAGACCGCTGTGCAGCCCCCCCCCCCCACCTGCCAGCTAAAAAAACAGAGCCTGCTCAGCTACTTGGAGCTCCTGCAGCTCGGCTTCGTTGCAGGATGTGCTACACCAGTTGGAGGCTGGCTGCTGACACCAAGTACCGACGGCAGCAGAGCCCCAGAGCTGGAGGCACTTGCAGCAAAACGAGCCCCCTTTATCTTTGTTAATTCGGTTGTACTATTTTTTACCTATAGTTTCATTTCTATTTTATACAGTATATGACCATATTTTATAGATACTCTGTGTACATTCTTTATGTGCTCCTATATGGAACTAATACAGGTTTTTTAACGCTTTATCAATAAATAATTGTTTTTATATCTAGTATTTTGTTGTTGTCAATATATATCAATATTTATTATTGTTTGGGATGTTTATTAGGTAGTTCCCTGCAGCCCCTAAAGGGTATGTGAAGCGGGCATGAAGGAGATAAAATGAATGCTATTATAGCGATGGGGTGAAGATGGCAAGGTTTAAATACCCGAGTAGCATCATTTAGCCTTGTCTACTACCTGCAGAACCGGACATTGTGGACTTTTTCCAATCTTGGGGGCAGGGCCTAAGGACATCAAATTCCAGCCCCGCCCCTGAGTGGCCTACAGTGCCTTCTGTCCAGAATAAGCCCACAGAGGAGACAAATAAATTAGGTAAGTATCTACTTGGGTTATTGCTACCGGATTCATCAGTTCACTACACGGTGCCATCTTTCTATTCAGTTGTTCTACTTACCTAATTCGATTGCACAGTTGCACGCACAGATGTAGCCGCTCTCTCTCAATCAGGAAGAGAACAGACAGGGATCGCACGCTCTCACGCACCCCATTGCCAAGGATGGGGCACACGAGCATCTCATATCCGCGTGCCCCATTCTGGTGGACAGTGGGGATGGCGCACTCTAATCAGAGCAGCTCCACCTGTAAATAGGGGATTCATTGTAAATTGCTGTGTACTTTCCCTAATTTTTGTATTAACAACCGGGTCAGGTCATTTAGGCCCTGTAGAAATGAAGTCAGTTATTCCCTAGTACGGAAAACATTAAAGAAAATTCATACATTGAGCGTAATGGGAAAGGATTAGAATAGGTTAGAAGCTGTGACTTTGGGGGTCATTCTGGTTGGCAGAGAAAGTTCAATGCTTAGCGATCCTTCTATTGCCCCCCCCCCTCCCCCCCGCCGCTGCCATACTAATATCCCAGCCATTTTGTGAATGGATTTGTGAATGTTTAGCATATCCATTAATTCACAGGGTAGCGTGCGAGGACGAAATCCTTCGATGGTTGCCGAACATCGAATGATTTCTACCCTGCTCCCAAATCTAAGTCAGTCTGTGCACATGTCCTTATGTACATCAGTCCCCTTGTGTGAACACCCCAGGACTGAATCAACTAGAACCAGGCCCTTTGTTTCCTTGTGTCCCATTGGTCTAACAAGGCTGCTTATGACACTGAGGAATTCTGTGACCCTATAAAAGCATGAGGACAGAGACTCTGGGGGGGTATTCAATGTGGGGTCACGGCTGTCGAGCTAGCTCGACAACTGTGACCCTGTCCCGTTCTCGGTCAGCTTGACCAAGAAAACGAAGACGGGATTCAATGTCCCGCCTGCCGTGGAGCGAGAAAGGGGCGTGGCAGTGAGAAGTGGCTACGGCCAGGAGCTCAGCAATTCCCAGCCTTTCTCGGCAGAACGAGCCCGACTGCTTGTGAAGTCGGGCTCATTCTGCGAGAGCCCCTGCTCAGTGCAGTTGAGGAAGACAGTATTGAATAGGGCCCGGTGGCCATCTCCCCCTACGGGAGATGGTCGCCGGTTATTGAATATCCCCCTCTGTGCTGCTTCTATTATCCTTATTTACAGAACATATTTACATTTTTCCAACTTAACATTTCGGCACAGTGCATTTTTTTTGTCTTTTGATTCTTTTCGGTGCACATGAGGCTATTTACTCAGTGTAGAAATCCCATTCACCTCAGGGGACACGCGTATTAAAAACAAAGCGACGCGTTTCACAAGTAAGTGCTTCCACATGCTTGGATTGTACAAGATAACGTTTTCCTAGGTTGTCATGGATACAGATACAGTAGAATTGATTACAAACTTTGAAACACACTTCAGATGCATATGAATGAATGTATTATGGTTTACTTTGACTTTACTTACGTTCTAACACAAGTTAGAAAATGACATTGGAGACACCAGTGCGTATGAAGGTAAAATGACAAATTAAAAAAGTGGGACATTGCTACTCTCTAAATGCAGGTAGAGTCTCTCGTATCCGGAGATCTCCGGATACCGTGTTTTTTTTAGAATATTTTGGAACATTTTCATTTTTTCTCCCCTGCCCCTTTTTTCATACTTACCTAGTACCCCGATGTCCACGGCGGCCTTCAGGAGCTTCTTCGGCGTCTTCAGCGGTCCCAGGAGGGCATTGCGCCGGTGATATCAGCAGCGCGCCTGCAGTCTCGCGCAATGCACTCCTGGGACCGCTAAAGAAGACTTTATTATAGAAAAGGAAAAAGTTTGTCTTATGGTGGTGCACCATTTATAAGAAAGAAGAGTCATTAAATATACCTTTTATTGGCTATACTAGGTGATTCATCGCGCCCTACGGGCGCCCTTCACACCGTCGTAAGTGGCTGCGCCCCCTTAATTTGTGAACATTTGTATATGAGAAAGATGGTTAGAATTGTATGTAAGATGCCTGTATTGCAACTTCAGTTATAGGTGAAATGTGTTAAATAGAGAGCATATGATTTGGAAGGGGATGTGTATTGTTTTGTTTAATTAAAAAGCGGTTACAGAGTAAGATGTGGATGGTACAGTGACATGTGTGTGGGGGGGGGGGGGGGCTGTGTGTGCATGTTGTTTAGGTGTGTGTGTGCATTAGTATAGTAGAGTGTTTCTGAGCCAGCGGCTCCCCACTGGCGGAGGTCACGACACAGGAAAACAGGAGGCTGGGTAGTGATAGGGGTGTGTGGGAATAAGGGGGACTAAAGAGGAGGGTGGGAGATACTGTGCTGCTTCTGCCAGTGGGTGAGGGTCCAGCGTGGCAGCACAGGAGTACAGGATGGTGGCCCTTAGTCAGTGTCTTCTCCTACAGGGTGGGAGTTCGGGTGCATGAGAGCAGGAGGCTGGGCTATGAGGCATGATAGGGGCATGTGGGCAAAACAGCGTCAGCGACTCCCCAGTGGTGGAAGTTACGGTTCAGGAGAGCAGGAAGCTGGGTAGTGATAGGGGTGTGTGAGTATACGGGGGACTAAAGAGGGGCTTAGGGGTGCCGTGAATTGCGGGAGGGGCGCGGGGGGTGCCGTAAAGGGAGTGAGGGGGCGTGAATTGCGAATCGCGGGAGGAGGGGTGCGCGGGGGGGGGGCGTGAATTGCGGGAGGGGGGGGGCACGGGGCAGGATGAATCACCTAGTTGGTTATATATTCTTGTAGAAGTATGGTAGGATGTTGCTGTCATTCAGAATGCATTTACATAAACAGTAATAGTAGCAGTAAAAGGTCTGACTTAAAACACCTACAGTAAAACAGAACAGGTGTTATATATTATACAAAGAATTGGTTGATGATGTGTAGGTTGACGTGCACATAGTTCATAGTTGTCACTGGAAAAAAATTGCTACAAGAAAAAAATCAACACAGAAAGTTCAACACATGTAAATGTTGACATAAGTGTGGCACTTCATCAGTGTCCATGTCGACACATGAAAATGAATATGAAAACATTCAAAAAAAGAAAAATAAATCTTCAAAAACTCATGTCAACCTTTTTCATTGTCGACCATAGCCATGCCAGTGTTTTGCATGTGCCATTTAATCCTGGGGTTGCCGTAAATCACGCGCGGGGGTGGGGGAGGGAGGAGGTGAGGGGTGTCCGTGAATTGCGGGAGGACGGGTCGCGGGGGGGGGGTGTGGGTGCCGCGAATCGTGGGATGGGGGGGCGCGGGGGGTTGCAGTGAATCGCGGGAGGGTGGGTCTCGGGGGCGGGGGGTTGCCGCAATGACAGGAGGGGGGGTCAGGGGTGGGGAATCGCGGTAGGGGGGGTCGTGGGGGGCACTGTGAACCACGGTAGGGGGGGTCGTGGGGGGCTCCGTGAACCGCGGGAGGGGGGGCCCGGGGGTTGGCGCGAATTGCAGGAGGGGGGGGGGGTTTCACGGGGTGGGGCCGCGAATTGCGGGGGGTGTGCTGCAAATCGCGGGAGGGGGGTCGCGGGGGGTGCAGCGAATCTCCACAAGAAAAAAATCAACACAGAAAGGTCAACACATGTAAATGTTGACATAAGTGTGGCACTTCATTGGTGTCCATGTCGACACATGAGAATGATTATGAAAACATTGAAAAAGTGAAAAATAAATCTTGTCAACCTTTTTCATTGTCGACCATAGCCATGTCAGTGTTTTGCATGTGCCATTTAATTGTGGGGATGCCGTGAATGGGGGGGGGAGGGAGGGAGGTGCATACCCAATATGACCCTCTCCAGGAGGGACACATTGCTCTGTTTCTGGACTTTCTTCTTAATTTATGGATTACCATCACCTGTGCTTAAACACCTTTCTTATCAATTACCCTGTTTAAAATGACAGGTGATGACAATCATAAATTAAGATGGAAGTCCACAAACATAGCATTCTGTCCCTCCTGGAGAGGGTCATGTTGGGAGGTATAGAGGTGTGGGGCGCTCACCTGGTGTGTCTGGTGTGTAGCTGTGTCTTTGCTGTGTAACATGGAGAGGCAGAGGGTGTCTGGCACTGTCTGTGGGCTCACTGGGCTGGTTCTCTGTCATGTGAGTCAGTCATGTGAGTCTGAGGCTCCACCCAGGGTTATATCTCCAGACACACTTTGAGTGACAGATGTAGCCAAATATATAAGAGATTATTAAAAAAGCGAAATATGACACACAACATAAAACATAAACACAAGTGAGAACAGTGTGATTAAAATGCACGTGCGAGTTCTGAGAGCGACTACCAGTGTTGGTTATATTTATGACACTGTTGGTATTCCTTCTTATAGTATACAACAATTAATGAGGAAAGGGTGTCTCAAGATTGGGATGTGGTGTGGATTGTACCCAGGTTCTGCAGTCCTTTAATGGTCACACAATTTGACTACTGCTCCTTAACCCCTTCCCGACATATGACGTACATGTACGTCATATGACGGTTGCGGGGGAATCAAGCCAGCTCACGGAGTGAGCTGGCTTGAAAGAGAGCAGGTAATGGCTGTATATTACAGCCAGGTACCTGCTCTCACGGCCACGAGCGGCGAGTTCGCCGATCGTGGCCGTTTAACCCTTTAAGCACCGCGGGCAAAGCGCCCGCAGTGCTTAAATAGCTGATCGGAGGGGGGGCGCCCTAATAAAAAAATATTAAAAGTTTAAATCACCCCCCTTTCCCCATTTCACAAATAAAAATAAATAAAAAATAAAAAAAATAAAAATATTTGGTATCGCCGCGTTCCTAAAAGTCCGATCTATTAAAATGTAACATTAGTTATCCCGCACGGTTAAAGGCGTAAACGGAAAAAAATTCCCAACGCCAAAACTAAGTTTTTTGGTCGCATCGCCTACCCAAAAAAATGTAAATAAAAGAGATCAGAAAGTCGCACATATCCCATAATGGTATTAATTAAAAAGTACACTTCAACCCGCAAAAAATGAGCCCTCACCTAGGTCCGTAGGTGGAAAAATAAAAAAGTTATAAGCCGCAGAACATGGCGACGCGACGCAAATTAGAAAAACCGTAAAATTTTCTATTGTTTTTTTTAGTGGTAAAACGTAACGAAAACTATATAAGTTTGGTATCACCGGAATCGTAACGACCCATAGAATAAAGATAACCCATCATTTTAAACGAACTATGAACTCCAAAAAAACGTAACCAGCGCAAAATTGTGGAATTGCGTTTTTTTTCCTTTTTACCCCACATTGAATTATTTCCTGATTCCCCAGAATATTATACAGTATAGTAAATGGTACCATTAAAAAGTACAACTTGTCCCGCAAAAAAAAAGCCCTCATGTGTCTATATAGCTGGAAAATTAAAAAAGTTACGCTTATTTGAACGCGAGGAGGAAAAAAAAAAGAAAAGTTAACAAAAAACGCCCCGTCGGGAAGGGGTTAAGGTATCCTTATTTAATAATAAGACACCTGAGGAAGACCTGCGAAGCGTACGCCGGCCGACCAAGCCGTGCGCACGTTCTCAGAGCACTACCGCCAGAATTGTGTGTGTGTGATTGCTATACTAGTCCTTTTCAGGACTAATGTTTCTATTACCTGTGTACTAATGTGATACCAGTCCTTTTTAGGACTCTAATGTGCCTTACAGCTCCATTAACAGCAGCCCCCCTGTAACCGCAGTGCTAACAGCTCAGGCGGCCAGCGGCACAGGAGGTACGGCTGATGCGTGTCAGTCCGCGTCGCAGCACTTGTCCCTAGTACAGGGAGTGCTAGCAGATAGCGGCATCAGGTGCACGATTACCTTTAGTACCCACACTGACAGCAATCTCCCCGTAACCGCAGCACTAGTAGCCCAAGCGGCCAGCGGTACAGAGAGGGACAGTCTATGTCTGTCAGTCCGCTTCGCAACACTGGTCCCTAGTACAGGGAGTGTTTGCAGACAGCGGCAACGGTATAAGAATACATTAATACCCACCTACAGTGTATGCCTCCGTATGCGCAACTAGAGACAATACATAGGACTAGGTAATGACCACCATGTATTGATGAGTAAACGGCAGAGGCAACACATGTAGTGTTTTTGTTTCTGCAACCAACTACAAGCTAAAGAAACTGCCTCCTGGTAGAAAGTACCTTTGGTATATGAGTGATACCACCGATTCTACTAGTGCCTCTGCGCTGTAAAATTTGGTGGTGTCTTATTATTAAATAAGGATAACCTTAAGGAGCAGTAGTCAAATTGTGTGACCATTAAAGGACTGCAGAACCTGGGTACAATCCACACCACATCCCAATCTTGAGACACCCTTTCCTCATTAATTGTTGTATACTATAAGAAGGAATACCAACAGTGTCATAAATATAACCAACACTGGTAGTTGCTCTCAGAACTCGCACGTGCGTTTTAATCACACTGTTCTCACTTATGTTTATGTTTTATGTTGTGTGTGATATATTTAGCTTTTTTAATAATATAGCCAATAAAAGGTATATTTTATGACTCTTCTTTCTTATAAATGGTGCACCACCATAAGACAAACCTTTTCCTTTTCTATAATAAAGTCTTGTCAAACTTTGTCCGTGGTAGCACACCCCTAGAGATATAGAAATATTTGTGACCCAAACAGTAGGGGGCCTATTGTAATTGACTACATACTTACCTTTTTCTTGTGCAACTGATTTCCAAAACCCCTATCCACCGCTAAAGAAGATCCTGAAGGCTGCCGTGGATGCCGGGGGAAGCTGTGGGACCATCGGGGGACCACGTAAGTATGTAAAAAAAAAATCCCGAAACCGTAAAAATACCTTATCCGGAATGCTCGTGGTCCAGAGCATTTCGGATAAGGGATACTCAACCTGTATAAGTAACTTGCAACCCGCGCTGCCTTCACGACAGAGCAATTTTTAATTTATTGCTAATTTACTAATTTCCCAAGATTATTTTTGAGGGGAAAAAAAAAGTTTTTCACATTAATGAAAGAGGAACAGAAACATGGGGTGTAACTGAAATTTTCTATCAGTAAAAAGCGGTTACATAAATTGTTCTGGAGAAAAATAAAGGACATCATTGGACCGGTTTAGGCAGCTTAAGGCGTAAAAACTCTTGGTATGCTGTTTTTGCTTCACTAAAATCGTCACTGTCCGGCTCCCTTTTACTATAGATTAATGCTTCATACACCAAAACCTTCGTCGGCACATTTGTGAAAACCGCATCGCAATTCATCCAGTGGATTTTAAGATGAGCTTGAACAAACAGACAGACGCCTACTGATGGCTTTATTTTTATACGCTATAGAGATGACTTCCGAATCCAATGTGTTTTTTTTTTGTCTTAATGGCCTGTCTTATTTCTACTCCTGTGAAAACTAAACAGAAGCAGCTATAATGAAAGGGATGTTTACTCCAAGGCTGGTAAATGGAAGAGACAGAATAATGCTTATGCCAGTGCATCTTCCCGCACCGAGAATGTACAAAGAGACGATCGTCTCTATAATGATGCACTGTGTGCTTTTCCAGCAACGGAATAAATTACCTTTAAACACCTTTCTTTGTTTACCGCACTGTCTGTTGCTAAATCCCATCTTATCTGATTCTTGTCCACTCAGCCCTTCATTTTGTTTCACACGGATTCCAAGTTTCCCTACTTTGATTTGTAGCTCCTAATTTTGCCATCATAACACCACACAATAAAAAAAAACACAACACAGTGCGAAAAAAAACACAACACAGTGCGTAATTTAAAATAACCATGTACAACATCTTTATTATTTCTTTTTTTTTTTCGTTTCACCAAAACATCAAACAAAATCCAAATTCCAGATTATACATTGTAAATAAAACGAGTAGAGACTTTTTGTTTTGTTTTTGTTTTTTGTCCAGGAAACATTACCATTCTGTTACATTGCTGATACAGTACATTTCCCCTACAGTTCTTGGATAATGCGGTGCAAACTATTGCATATATAAAGAGAGACATTTACTAGATAGTGCGAGGATATAATCTACTTTTTTAGGTCCATTAGTGCAGTTGAGTTTTAATAATCATTATCGCAGCCTGATGTACAGGTCAAGCTGTCCCATAGCATATTATATCTATGTAATCCTGCCTTTAACATTCATAATAGAGAACTTACATTGTATAAATAAAATATACAGGTAGCACTAGTGTTTTTTGTGGGGTTTTTTTTAGTATTCTTATTGGGAATTCAAAAATGTGTAACTTTAATGAACGTGACTTACGCTGAGCGTATAGGGGAACAGAGGTTGAAAAGGAGCATTGATATACGATGCATAGGATATACTGATTTATCAGTTCATCTCTGTATCATTTATAATATATATGTCTAGTGTCTGTGTGTAACCGAAACACTGCCATCTGTTGGCAGCAAGTAAAACGACATCTTTCTCCCTCACATTAGCTACCTTACTAGCTTTCAAAGCATTTGCTTCGAGCGGGCTATTCACTTTTATTAATTCTTAAATAAAATAATAAACTAAAAAAATGGATTGTACAGAACAGTCGGCGGTTACGCTACATCTATTCCATTGGTTGAGGCTGACGTGTATAAGCCCAATCTACAGGACATGTAGGAGTTCTTGTCTTGAAAATCTTACTCAACTTTCCAAAGACCAGTAAAGGAACCTATTGATTCCACTATCACCTTATATCATTGAAATAATTCATCCCGCAAAAGGAGATGTCTTTAATGTACTTCAGTGCCGGTTCCAGAGTTTGGGCTGCAGCACAGTCCAAAATTCAAATGTGCAGCAACACCAACTGCCAGGTGCTGTGCCTCCTCTATTTGAATTTTGAAATGTGCTGCAGCCCCACCACTATAGCCTCCCTGCTCCCAACCCAACTTCCATTGACCGATATGAATTTACCATGTCTCTGCAAATGCAGCCAGAGTTGCGGCAGATCCACGTGCTTTCCTACAAGATGTAGGAGAACGTACACATAAATTAGCCATATCACGTCACAAAAGAGTTCTTGTGCCACAGCCACTATACCTTGTACACAGACATGACTGTAAATGGCCTTTAGGTGAGTACAGCCACGCACTAACAGTGGGTTTTCTCATGGGTATTTAAAGCTACAAACAAAATAAATGTGTCCTTTTAAAAAGTTTTTTCAACATTTTTGGTGGTTTCCAACCTATCATACATACAACTTAAGTGCCCTCACAAAAACATGGTTGTAAAAAAATGTATATTTAACTATTAATTACATTGAAATTAGGAAAAAAAAAATCCCTTCCCTATAGTTTTCTTGAATAATCTGTAACATTCAGATATAGCAATGTCTACATTCAAACTCAATTCATCAACTAGTACTGTCTAGAATGGAAGCAGAAGTCCTATCTTTTATGCTGGCCACACATCAGACCAACTTTCCTTCAACCATCCAACTAGTTGGTTGGTTGGACTGAAAATCTGGTACTGGATGGGGGCAAATGGCAATAAGCAATTTGCTCACAAATGCGGGAGAAATTGTTTAAATCAAATAGGTCCAACTACAGTACATTGTCTGAGTGACAGTTGTTGTCCATTTTCCGATTTGGGAAACAAATGACTTAATTACAAATTACATTTGCTCCTATCCAGTACCAGGTTTTTATTCCATCCAACCAACTAGTTGGATGGTTGGAGAAAAGTTGGTCTGATGTGTGGCCAGCATTAGTAACAGCTCCAAACGTATCTCTAACACTGAATTGCGTACAGGTTAGTTTGATAAAAGGTTAGAACATAACATCCCTAGTCCCTATAACAAAATTTGGAGGAGCACCCGGTTCTGCTCTGCAAACCCATTTGTGGCAGAATGGGGCTTTTTCTGATCATACGCAGCTTCGGAGTATGTGCATTGAAGCTTTGTACCCAGGCAGGTGCAGAAGAGGATCCTATTCTGCTCTTTAGTGGGCAAACGGGAGTCCTCAGGAAAGTAACTCCCCATTGCTGGTCTCCCATATTAGCTACACACTGGCAGTGGTGGTAGTTTTATCACGGGTCTGACCCATTCAGCGCACTTACCCATGTCTGTCAAAGAACATGGTTTTTCTAATACTTCTAAACCTCCTAGAGCAACGCTTTAGGACACTATGGTTGAGATTGAAGATGTAGTGAAAAGAGTGGAGAAATGCGCCAGTGGAGAAGTTGACAATGGCAACCAATCAGCGGCTACGTATAATATTATAGAGTGCTCTTGATAAATGTTCATTCAAACCTGATTGGTTGCCATGGACTTCATACTGTACGTCTCAATGCTCAATTTTCTTACGTGGTCTACAAGGAAAGTGAAGAACCTACGAGGATCTATACTGTACTTGACTGCATGTTCAAGCATTTGTTTCCAGTCAATTGTCCCTGGCATTTGATGAAACGCCAGTGGGTAAACAGGCTAGGAAATAAAAAATATATTGTCTTACTATGCAAAAATGCCCAACCCAGATCTGACTACCCCAAGATCCGTTAACATTTGGCTCAAATTTGCATGTTCACATTCAGCAGAAAAATGTATTTATTTTACATGAGATATAACTTACTAGGGGTGTGTTTAGCCAATGTTACAATACTTTTATTGAGGTTTTCCTGATTGATCTGTCTGTCATTATGCACAGAGCAACAGGCCACACCCACTCGTGCGAAAGACGTAAACTCTATACTTCAAAGCAAAATGCATCTATAAGATGAGGTAGACCTCATATCACTAACTAGTTTATATATGAATAAAGTATAAGGGCTATATTTACTAAAAAAGCAGAGATGTCGCCCATAGCAACCAGGCATATTCTACTTAACATTTACCTAGCACCTTACATAGTTAGAATATTATTGGTAGTCTATGGGCAACATCTGCATATTAGTAAATATACCCCTATTTGTGCACAAACACCCTATTTAATTATTTGTGCACACATATACTGTATAAATGACACATGAACGTGAAATTTGGCAAATATGCAAATGAGTGCATTGAATGGTAAGGAATATATACTATTTTTAATAAAATATAGTAATAAGGTAAACCTATACATTGATATTTGGCTTATGTTACAATATTAATTTATGAATATAATTGTAATACTATACCAAATAGAAAAGTATATATTTCATAAATCTAATTTTGCTACAAATATAATTGTCTTGGGAAGAATAGTCATCTTTATGATTTATAATAAAAATACATACGCTGGCCCACTGATTAGTAACAAAAACCATTTTGTAGAACCTTAAATTAGTTTGCGAGACATTACTGTATATAGAATTGGTGGTTGCAAACGGTACACACAGATAATATAACTCTATAATATAATATTCTATGGAAAAGGAAAAGTTCCCAATGGAACTTAGTGCAGAATCTGTGAACACACAGTAATAGTTAATGACAAATTAATTAATTAATTTGTTCATCTATGTGTGTATAATACAAACAGTGGTTTGGCGGCACCTGACCACTCTGGCGGTGGTCCTCCCGTTATATGTCTGAGCCCATAAGTGTGGGTGTGTGGAACCGCTGACCCTGGATGACTTCTACACCTTTCCAAACATCCGTAGGATGCTTGGAGCGGCTGCATAGCCTGCCACAACTCAGCTGGAATATCCAAGGGTCCCGACGTTCGGCACAACAATAATTAAACAGGCAGTAAGGGTATTGAACCCCCTGACCTTGTAGGCAACTGGGTATTTGCCAGTCTAGCCACCTTGAAGTTACCCCACTGAATACAGATATAATGTCATACATTTGTCAAAAATAATTTTTTGATAAAATGAGGGGTGGACCTTTTCCTATATCTTCCTATATATATTATTTTTCAAAGAAATACTAAAGTTCATATATTTATGGTCATACAAGACAAAGTAAGGCAAGGGAACTACAAAGCAATCAAGAAAGACACGAACGTGCACAACTCTTTGTGTACACAGGCATGCCCCATTTTTATGAAGGCAGCACCCCGAATTTCATAGACTAGCTGGTCTTACTATTCTCAAACCAGGCAACTAGATTTGTTATTGTTTGGGCAAATATAGATGACTTGGATTTGTATTTCACTTAGGGTGTACACAGTGCTACTGAAAAACTGTTGATTCCATCCGTGTACCGTACTCATAAAATGTATTCAATCTCTATATTGTTTGGGCAGCACAGATAGTATAATGGTTAGCATTACTGCCTCACAGCACTAAAGTTGTGGGTTCAACACCCATCATGGCCCTAATTGTGCTGAGTTTGTATATTCTCACCATGTTTGCATTGGTTTTCTCCCACAATGCAAAGTATACTGATAGAAAAAAATTATATATATATATATATATATATATATATCGAAGTATTGGAGTCGGCACTCTTAGTTGTATCCGTGGGTAATACCCCTGGTGCCTCTCTGCGTGTGCAAGCACACGATATACACGGAGGAGCAGTTGATGGTACTCAGAGTATTTTTCAAAAGGAACATGGGACACGTATAGTGAGTGTAGCAACGTTTCGGTTTTTTAATAACCTTTTGTCAAGCTTGACAAAGGTTATTAAAAAACCGAAACGTTGCTACACTATACGTGTCCCGTGTTCCTTTTGAAAAATCCTCCGAGTGCCATCAACTGCTCCTCCGTATATATATATATATATATATATATATATATATATATATATATATATATATATATATATATATATATAAAATAATTACTGAAATTGATTTTATTTTAAATACATTTGCCAAGGTTTTCATGAGTACGTTTTAGCTATATTTTATAAGTTATAAAGAAAATATAAAATCTTTAGATTTCAGATAGTCTTAGCAGATCTACTGGAGCAGAGATTGACTTATCACACGTAAACTTCTGAAATGATAAGCAATCACCGGAACCGCGTATCTTCTTTCTGCACAATTATTTTTCAAGGTGAATAACGGGAATGAAGCTTAAGTCGTTTTTATGTTCAAAGGTCAGACAAGACTATTATATAGTCAAAAGAATAGAACACTTACAATGTGTTAGTTACTAAAGGTCAGACTATTTGTCTTATGTTAAGATGTGAAGAACTTTTCAATAAAACAATTTGGGAGATATTTTTTAACACCTAAGAGGACTTTGGGGTTGTAAAAACTTGCAACAGTTTAGTGTTTTCGAGATCACATTCAAATAATATAAGTAACAAAAATAGTCTTTTCAAACTCATTACTCGATCAAAAGTCTTTTTTTAATACATTGTGTATAGTTGAATACATTTTAAAACACTACAATCTTAATTTCAGAAGAAAAATACTTAGTTTATATATTTTGTTATGCTCCACCTGTTTTATATCTACTGTTTTTAAATAATTATCAGGGTGGTAGACAGATTTGCTTAAAACAAAAAATTGGTGTTGATAATACTGACCAATCAGATTAATCTACTATAGTCTTGAAAATGGTAGCTAGAATTCTATAGGGGTCCATACAGAACCCAGAACTTTCAGTGGTCTCCAGAGTCTGTGCATTGCTGCCATGCTATTGGCTGCAGGGTGCTGCTCCAGAAGTGCGGCTAATGGGGTGGGGGCGATGGTGGGCCCACAGAGCCTCTGCTATTGGACGGGCACACCGCTCGCCCACACCTAGAATGACATTCACAGCAAATGTACGGGCCAATCACCTGTACACTTGCTGTGGGCGGGGGATGATTTCACAGCTATGCGGCCAAATTCAAATGCCCTCCCAGCTGGGCGTCCACAGCCAATTGGCAAGTGTGTATACTTTCCTTGGTCAGATGCTTGGCTGATGTGACAGCGGGTCCATGACATGTCAGTTAGGTGTGTACTTAGCTTTAAATAGTGGAAGGAGCAGGTTCCCCAGCAGCGCAAAGGGGAATAATAGAGGCAACAGTAAGCCACAGATTGAGAGTTGTCATACAACAAACTCTGGAATAGGAAGGTGATGTTTTTTTATTTTTTTTATTTACTGTCTGTGTAAATCCCAAGACTAAAATTAAACAGTGACAATGACATATTATAGAGGCGGAGCAGCATAACAAAATAACAAAATACTAAATCAAACTGTTACATGATTGTTTGTTCTTAAATCAAATGCATAATGATTTTCAGTTACATTTATTTTTACGTACTGTGGTAAATGACCAATAAATGGTATTTTCCAGGGGATCCTTGCCCTGGGCAGAATTGCTCATTTGCATATTTTCTTTAGGGAGTTGCTAGAAAATAGTTTTGGAATAAGACTATGAAAAGTTTTCTTTGAACAGTACTGTCTTAAGAACTTTTTCTAAGTGAAGTTTATATCAACTGAACTTAGTTTGACCTGAATTTCATAAGACTACATAAGTACATTTTGTTCAGCAGTGTGTGTAGACCAATGCCTGTCGTTTAGAAACAAAAATAGCCAGTTTTTATACTTTCTTTGAAAGGCAAAACAAGCTGGTGTCAGAATATAGTTCTATTAAGAGAATATATATTTATAATATGTACAGTATATGTATATATACATTTATTTTATATTGAAAGCTTTCTGTAAAACAGAAAAGCAACCGGCGCTGGGCATCATGTAAACTCACAACGTATACTATAAATCGACGCACAAGAAGCATAAATAAGGGAAAAAAAAACATACAAAATAACAAGAGTAAAACGTTAAATACAGAAAAACTTGTACAATGGGTATTTTTTTGTTTTAAATAAAAAAATAAATAAAATCATTACATATGTATTTTCACACACCAGTTGTACAAACAATAAATTATTTCTTTCTTTTTTTTTATTTTTTTTTTCTCTTTTTCAGTGTTGCTTTGCAATTAAAGGAGAATTAGAGCTGAAGTAATTGTTAGAGATGAGTAAAAATGTCAAAACCGCTCTGAGAAATATTCAAATGTAGTTGTAAAATTTGACGCGTTTCGCTGCTGGAATTTACCCTCCAGTTTTCCCAATCCATGCAGCAGAAATTCCTGCTCCCTTCATACACTATATATCCAGAGAAATTTGAAATTGAAAGTACAGATATATCCAGAATCATCGTTGCTGCGCCATGGCCGCATTTGCCTGTTTGGTGCGCCAATGTCGCACCTGCGGCAGAGATTTGCTAAGCCATCTCCGCTCATTGCGTTTCTATAAGCCACGGTGCGAATTAGATGCACAAGCATGGTGATGGAATTGCACAAATTGGCGCGACAACAATGAGCATGTCTATATCAGTATAGCACAGATTAATAAGATGTAGCAGCGGTCATCGCTCGTCCTTGTTTGTCCCGCCAAAGTCGCACTCGCAGCACGGAATTGCCAAGCTGTGACATCACTGATGAATGCGTTTCTATGAGCTGCGGGAGCAATTACACACAAGCGCCGAGATTGCCACAGAAGTCACACATGGCGGCTGCCGCAACTACGATGAGCGCGACTACATCTGTAGATCATCATTCCATGCCAAAACTTATTTAATACTGAATTTCACTGCGACTTTGCTCATCTCTAGCAATAAATTACTTTTAAATACCTTCAAATAAGGCCAATGTGCTCATTTTGATGTGCAAACTGGAAATCATCTGATACTCGTTATAAAAGGCATTTTAAATCTTGTCTGCAAGAGGGCAGATATTCTCTTTTTGCTTACACCTTGCTCCTGTCAAAATGTTGATTAAGCAGGAGCATAGATGCTTGGATTGTGAAAAATCCTGCTGTTTCATGGATAATTCTAAATATGCACACCAAAATGATTGGTCGCAGAAAGAGAGAGAGAGAGAGAGAGAGAGAGAGAGAGAGAGAAAGAGAGACACTTCTTTCGGAGCCAGTTTAGCCTGATTCATTATGTTAAAGTCCATTATTATAAACTTTTTTTTAAAATGTTTTGTGTTTACTTATTCTTTTCAAATGAAGTTACTTCCGCAAAGGGAGCGGGGAGAACAGCGCACTTGTTAAATGAGAGGCCAACTGTATTTTCTAATTTACTGTGATGCAGCAGTCTTTTTATAAGCCTTTGGTAACCGGACTCCCCCAAGTCACCTAACAATGTCCTTGTCATTGAGACAAATGATACTGTTGAGGCCACTTTATACAGAGTTTGCCGATATTCACAAATTCCAAGTATTGATTTCTTGCAATGTTACTATGCAGAGAATATCAGACGTCTCCCAGAATTATTAATGCGTCTAAGTACACAATCAATACCGTTAAGACTAGGAAGGATTTTTTTTTTGTGTACAAAAGTTTATTTTTGTTGAATAAGGGTAAAATCAAAGTGTTTTTTTATATTTAATTTTTAAAATTTCCAGGTTTAATCTCATATAGTGATTACCTGAGTATATGTGTCTTCTAAATATAACCCTTTCTCAGCATCAGATTTTGGCCTAGAACCATTACTGTAAGATTGCTCTGCTGCATTTTTTTTAGGATTACATAGGCGGAGATGAATCAAACATTGGAGACAGAGTGATAAAGTACCGACCAATCAGCTCATAGCTGTCATCTTAGAGGCCGTGTTTGAAAAATAACAGAAGCTTATTAGTTGGTACTTTTTTCTCTCCACTTGATCTCACTCCACCGTTAAATTCTTCTCCGTCAGAATCTCCTCTGTTGTAAATTAGATACAGAGGGCTTCGGCAAAATAATCTAACATATATTTTTTTAAAGTTGCGTCTAATTTAAGTGGATTGACTCCAGGGGGACCCTCTTTAGGGCCCCTAAGCATAGGGGAGATTTGGCAGTAGAAATTAAAACAACATTAAGGTTGTGCTACAAAAGTTACAAATAAGAGGCTATAACAAATACAACAGTAATGGACCCCGTGTGTCCCTTTATACTTCTAAACCTCTCCGGGAATCCAGACCCCATGGTTTGAGTTAAATATTGTAACATTCTATTTTACAGCACAATTTTTCTATACAATATTTTTTTATTTAATTTTTTTATGCATACTTCCCCAAGTAATTGATAGCACCTCTTGTTTTTGTATTTGTAAGATGATTACTTGGAGAAATACACAATACGCCCAGAGGGCTTCATTATAATGGTTGTTATGCCTTTTTAAAAAAGAACTAATGGACTGTTGAACGGAAACAGCAACCCTTATTCACTGTAATCTGTGAAAGCCCGGGACTAGTATTTGACCCGAACGTAACACGGCTTAATCAAAACACCTACGCAATTTACGTGCAAAGCTCCTCATGAAGAAAAAATGGCATGGCATTATTTTTGTCAAAGCTCGTCATGGTCACTAGCCAAAAATAACCTGTTCATATATTTAAAAAAAGGTTGGTCCAGCTAAAGAGAAAGCCCCAAAACTTTTTTGGACATCTTTTTTTTTTCCAATTGATATGCCAATGCCCTTTAAATTTGTGGTTTCGAATGAAACAGATATCTGTACCTTACACTTTGGTAGGTTCTTATGATTTGTAAACAAACAACTTTGAAAGATCACACTTTCGAAAATGAAAATCTGCTGTCACACTATGTCGGCTTGTCTGCAAAAGTAAAAAAAATAAAAAATAAATGACAAAAACTAAATAAAAAAACAGGATGAAAAACAACAACAAGCTCTTATCTCCAGTAACCTCCCACAGCTGTTTTCAGAAACAATTGATCATTAAACCAGCTGAAGATCTACTTTGGTCAACCACTATGCTTAACTCAAGAAGCAAGTGATATATAAAGTGGTACACAAAAAGACACATATGTACAAAACACCACAAACGTAACCTACTACATGCCGTCCACAAGTATATGTTAGCAGATGTTCCTCAAAGGCTTTCTTCTCTAGAGGTAGGTGACACAAAGGAGGCAATGGCCAAAACTGCATCAATCTGATCACCTACATGATGTGGTTCTTCAGATATTCTTCTTGATGTTCAAGGTTTGATGAAGAGCCCATGTATCGTTTCAAAGAATGTCTCCATTTGTGGCCCAAATACTGTACAGCCCTTAAGTCGTCTTGGTACAGCACAATCAAAGCCTAAGCCAACATCTGTCTTGATGGACCTACTTTTACACAGCAGTAAATCCTGTGTCGTTTAAGACAATGTTTTATCCTTTGGCTAACACTTTTTGAGTAAGCACTGCTTAAATGCTGATGGTCTTTGAGAAAGAAGACACCCTTTAGCTAATTTCCCTGTTCCATCTTGGCACTGGACAGTTCTAGTGTGCCAACCAGTGTCACATGTTCTAGAACAAGAAAGCCAAGGGCCAGTCACCCACTCTGGCTCGGAACTTTGCAGAACAACATTATTGTTGATGCTGTTTGCGCTTGAACTTTGCTTCCCTGGTACAAAGAAACTGTAACGCACATCGATAGGTTTACTGAAGTCTGTGGCAAGAATCTGTACGATTAACACCTCCTTGGTGGATGAGTGTCCCATGCTGTGGATTGAGTCATCCGCATGGCTCCAACCACTGTAGTTCATGGCAAATCCATTCATCTCAATGATGGTTTCGGAAGTGGATATCATGTATTTCCCATTAATGATGTATTCCCCAGTCTTCTTCTTTAGTGCCAAGTAAGCCGTAAACTTGGTCTGATCTTTGGCCTTGTATTGTCGCACCTTTATGTGAGTAGCTCCTTCCGGAATCTTGACAATGTCTGTATAGCCTTTGCTGTAAAACAAGAGTACAGAATACATGTTACTAATAGTCCACAAAGAATGAGGAACGCATGAAATACAAAACACAGGAAATCCCCTGTAGAATTGCAGTGCTGAAATGATAACATCAGATCCTGGTCCAAACAGTTTTACCAAATAAACTTTTCTGATTGTTTTTTTAAATCTTCAAACAAATGTATACATAAATACAGTACAAGTGTCACCTAATCAGTATCATATTTATTATTGGCCACATAAGCGGGCATTTTGATTAACTGTTTTATACAGTTTAGCATATAGCTTTCACCTGCTGCCCTTATCTCTGCCTCCAAGTAATTGGGTAAAGAATACACCGCCCCCATTTTGGCTCATATATTTGTTATATTGGACAATATGTTTACATGAGGGGGCTATTGGCAGTGTGTGATTGGTGGCAGCTTGTGTCTGGCACTGGGGGCAGTGTGTGTGTGTATGTGGGGGTGGGGGGTGGGGTAGTGTGCGTGGCTATGGTGGCAGTTTGTGTGTGGCTCGGGAGGTAGTGTGTGTGTGCACTTCGGTGTGTATATCATTATTAGTTAGTGTGCTGCTATGGGACAGTGTATCTGTGTGTGAGGTTATTGGGCTGTGTGTGTGTGTGCTGCTGTGGGGTAGGGCAGTACAGTGTGTGCATACCTCCCAACTGCATACCTCCCAGTTTTCATGGGACAGTCCTGTTTTTTGGGGAATGTCCCGCACACCACCCGGGGCAGGCAGTGTCTGTGTGTTGGGGGGGCTGGGAGCAGTTGTGGCTATGGGGACAGTGTGTGTGTATGTGTGCAGTTATTGGGAAGTTTGTATGTTTGTATGTATGTGTGGTTATTGCGCAGTGTGTGTGTGAGTGTAGCTATGGGGCAGTGGTTTTTGCTGTATGTAGCATAGGTGTGTGTTTGAGAATTTGCATGCAGTTGACTCAAGCGAGGGGGGGCACCAAATTGATATTTCCCTTAAGGTCCCCTGAGTTCTAAATCCGGATCTGCATCTGCTACCACAACTATGACCTGAATATATACAATAAATCAAGTAGAGAAAACAATCATATTCTCTACCCTGGAGTCTTTACAAAGAAGATGATTCTATGATTTCCTTCCTTTCCGGCATTAGTTTCCTGTGGCTTCTTACCTCCCTTCCTACATACAGTAACTACAAAATGTGCCTGTGTATGATACAATCCGCTGTCACTAGCAGGATACCAGTCTGGTTTCTCCATGACTGCCACCGAAAGCTACAAAACGGCAAAAGAGTTTTCAATGCGGCTCATGTTGATGCTTTTAGCCTATAGGACATATTGTAGAATCACGACTTATCCAGATCTTAACGAGCGGCTGATTCAACTTATGAAAGCTATTTGGCATGAAAGGAATGCTTTTAGTGGTAGCTTTTTGAATTTTATAAGAAAGAGGACTTCTAAATAATACATCTACAGCAATCTCATTTTAGATGTATCTGGGTTTTTTTTTTGTTATCACATAAATCATTTCTTTAGAATTTTATTTAAATGCTGCTTTCTGCCGGAACAACTGATGTCTGTGTAATTCGCTGAATGATTGCCTACAAGTAAAATGAAAATAAATATACAAGGGGTTGCGCAACTCCCGGCGTTGAATACAAACTCCGCTCTACTCGCGACAATCACCCACATTTCATTAAATCCATACCCGCTGTTAGAGAAAACCCCAACTCTTCCGGTGCCGGCAAATCTAAATATAGGTGGTTTTAATTCGATTTCCTCTGCTAAGACACTTGTTCCCCAAAGGCACCCTAAGGGGTAAATTTAATAAGATGGGATTTCTATTGAAGATGGGATGTTGGCCTTAGCAACCAATAGAACTCCCAGTAATTTCACCTATAACAGTCTACTTTTTAAGGCTGTCCATCCCTGAGCACAGGTGGCTTAATTGGTACCAGATATGTGCGGTTCAGTTCAAACGCACATGAATGTCTGAATTGAACTGAAACCTTGTCTAGATCCTGATTAGATTTAATTTGAGATCTTCCTCACATTTGGAATTTAGATTTTAAATCCAAATTTTGGGTTTTGCAAAGACTACTCAATTTTATCATTTTTTATCAATGATATTAATGGTTTATTTTAGTAAATTTAAACCTAACCAAAAACTGAATCTGTACCAACCACCTGAGGGTAGTTTTGCCAAAACCAAAACACTTTGATGAATTACAACCAAAACAAAACAAAAAACAGGGCTCTGCACACACCTCTTATTCATATTTATCTACACTGCAGTCCACTTTAGGAGGTGGGATTGAAATGTCTTGCCATTATGCCCTGCCCCCCAAGACAGGGAAAACTCCACGATTTGCATGTCCGTGGTGCAGGGATGGAGCTGAACAACATGATCCAGTTATTTAACCCCACCCCCTTCTCTCGCCTCCCGTAATTGTCGTGATTATCACACAACTCTGCCCGCTTCACTAGCAAGCAGACGTGGATGCGGGAGAACCCTCCCAAAAATCGGGAGACTTTCCCCAAAATTAGGAGCCTCCCATAGCTTCTGGAGTGTAGGCAAGTATGATCTAATAAAGTACCTCCGTAAATTTGATTTAGTCACCTGTGCTCAAGCATAGATATCCTTAAAACCTGGACTGGTGTGCCTTGAGGATCGAGTTTGGGAACCAGAGTTCCACAAACGAGTTGGGGCAGCCGTTATGTGATCTGGAACACGATTTATGACACGGCTCCAATTGACTAAGACCGAATAACACAAAGAAATGGCGGCTGTCATCTCGCAGACTGAATACTGTATCGATAATCCTGCAAATCTTTTTCATTCACTCGGAGCCAGTGACATCATTGAGCCGTGAACAAGAGCCTCACAATCCACAAACATCTGTTTAATTCACAGCGAAACATTCTGGTCCTTTAGGGAAGAATAACATAGATCATTTTCCCTTTAAAAACATTTGATTCCTATTCATAACCTGATAACGTTTTAATATTTGCTATTGCATTGTCTTGTGTGCAGCCCACTTCTCCTGCAGTGATCATATTAGCCAGAGCCTAGGAGAGGCACAAAATCCTGAATAATCTTATCTCCAAAAACACACACAGAGGGCTCTTCTATGGGGAAATTAAGTAACTAATAGATAAATTGTGGAGCGCCAAACAGCTGCATCTGCTAACAAGAACAGCAATGGATAAATGCACCAAAGGACTCTTCAAACATAATTTGAACAGATCACCAGTTTAATATGGAAAGCTTTTGTGTAACAGGAGCAATACTAATTCCAGAAGGCGGAATCTGTTTATCTGTGTGAGACCTACTGTTACTTTGCTGTTAGTACGTACAGCAATGATTTCCGAAACCACCATGGTTTTTCGACAGGATGCTTATTGTATTTGTACCATGATGTGAGAAAGATGTGATAAATTCCCACCAAACTTCTAAAAAAATATACACAACTTTTACATACCTCACAACACCTGAGGAGAGCCAATCACGGGATGTGGACACGGGAGTGTCCACATCGGCCAGATAAGGGGTGGTGAGACTGTCCCAGCGTCAGGTTATGCTTTAGTCAGATGCATACCTCCCAACAGTCCCGATTACCACGGGAATGTCCCGGTTTTCGGGGACATTCCCGCGGCCGGCAGTGTCCCGCGGTGAGGGGGGGCTGTTGGGAGTCCCCCTGTCGGCTGCTGAGCATGTGCACAGTGCACAGCATCTATTCCTGCAGCCAGGGGGCTGGGGGCATGGCTAGAGGCTCACAGAGCCTCTGGGTCACGCCCCATAGCGGCAAAACGGGGTCCTCGCGGGAGAGTCGCGAGTATAGGCCACGCCCCCTTTAATTAGGGGCCCCCCCCCAAATTTCGGACCGCTTCCGGCGTGCACCCATCTGTCCCTCCTCCGTCTCTTTATAAGTTGGGAGGTATGCAGATGGGGCATTTCAGTCGCCACCAGTAGTTATGAAAAGGTCGTAGGACGCGTTCCGCTGCCGCTCGCCACATTTCGGGGTAGTGTGGATAGTGGGGGGGGGGGTGCCTAAAACCTCATTGTATGTCATACAATGATATCATTGTATAGCTAATGTAATGGCATCGTACATGCGGGAGGTGCGATGCGATGCGATCCACCGGGGCTAAGAGAGCAGTGAATAAATTACATAGCAGTGGCGTAACTATAGCACCGCAGCCCCCGCCACCACGGGGGGGGGGGGGGGGCGCTGTGCATACGGGGGCGCCGGGGGCTGTGGTGCTACACCTCCCCCCAATCCCCCGCAGGCTTACCTATTTCGCTGGTCCCGGCGGCTCTGTTCTTCTGCTGAGGACCACCACAAAATGGCCGCCCCCATATAGCAGACAGTTCTCTGAAACTGTCTGCTGTATGGGGGCGGCCATTTTGTGGTGGTCCTCAGCAGAAGAACGGAGCCGCCGGGACCAGCGCGAAAGGTAAGGCTGCGGGGGATTGGGGGGGTTTGAATGGGCGGCGGGGGGCGCCACCCCTCCTAACGGCGGGGGGGCGCCCAAAACGTAGCTACGCCGCTGTTACATAGGAAAATCGGATCGCATCGCAAGGCCATTAGAATGGCCCATGCGATGCCATCCGATGCAATTTTCCAACGGTGCCGTACGTAAGAAACTTGGGCGCCGTGATAATACACAAGTACCATAGACTCCTTAAAGGGATGTATGACAAGGTAAGTATCTAATTTCAGGATTGGTGACCATCACTGCAGGGAATGGTAGAGTGGATAACCCTCATTTTGTTATGGACACCATTTATGCCACCTTAACATCTACTGTAGCACCATACAAGCTTCCACACAGCCTATATACTATGGAGAACACATCTTGTCACATTATTCATTACTGATCATTCAGCAATAGAGAATGTATAGAGAAACCAAGAGAGGGGCTTAAAAAAAAAACTAGTCAACTAAGCAGCAGAAATCAAAGCACCTTTGTGACACCAACCTTATTCAAAAAGGTTGCGCAAAGCACAGTGCCATATTTCTTTGAGAGTCCTTTTCAGATCATGGGAAATACTGTAAGTCATTAAGAAGCAGGGTATATTTTCCCTGAAAGAGCACCGGTGGCATTGAGCACATTGTTTTGCTAGGAACATGAGATGGACCAATAATACTGTAGCTCAAGTTGCTAGAACAATAATAGGTTGCTTCCTTAAGAATATTACATTGCGGTCTCTTGTATGTAAGTATGTAGTGGCCTGTTTCATTTAATGCATATCTTAGTAATCCCAGCCACACGTTCATATGTTCTTGAGATGAGGAAACACATTAGAATTTGCCCGCTCGGTATCTGCCAGTACAGATCAGCGATTTTGTTTCTTGCTACATCCGCACTGCAACTCCTGGGCTCCAAGTCTGGAAATAAATTATTTGTTCCCTCCCTACTTAAGCAGCCAAATGTTTGAAGCCAGGACTGTGTTTTAGGCAGAGTGCCTTAAAAATAGCATTTCCCTTTCTCAACAAAATACCTTTTAATTACATTTCCACCAGCTCAAGTTTTTCCCAAAATAGTCTTGTCCCTTAATGTACAATTTCTGTTGTAGTTAAACAAAACTGTAGCCTACTGATATGGAGGATTCATGGCCCATTATTTGGGAAGTAACGTATACGAACACAGCTTAGGGTAGGAAGAAGCTGATAACTTACAAAGATTTATAATTGAATATATATATATATTATATATATATATATATATATATATATATATATATATATATATATATATATATATACACATAGGCCCACATGGACCAGATGACATGAATCATGCTGCAGGAAATGCGAGCTGTAATAGCAGCATTGTGCATCAGGGGCATGGCCCCAATGATGTGATCGCAAGAAACACGCCCCCATCATAGCCTCTTCATGTCCCACCATTGCCACGCCCCCTTTCCTGCACACCAGGTGGCTCCGCCTCCTGCTTCACTGAGCTGCCTGTTTTCTCCAGGAGAGAGCATCCAGTAAGTCAGCAACCATGATTTGGTGACATCCCCATTTACGCTTTATGACACTGGCTATTTTTGCGTCAATGCAGTTGTATGGAACTTGCAAGTTAGTATAGCAGTGCCTATGGGGGTGAATAATGTGCCAGGCTAAATGAGTAAAACTGCTTCGAAGGAACAATAATAAAGTACATTTAATTTTTCGAGAACATGATTTATAAATCAGATGCAATTTGGGGCAAGATGACATTTATAGGGGAATTCTTTGATGTGCTTTAAAACCCAAAGTCTTTTTCCCCTCATAAAAATGTCAGTGCATTAATCTGATGTCTTTATATGGTAATTCATAGGCGTATTTCTACCAAAGCAAGAAAAACAAGTAACAGATGGGACAGAAACGCTAGATTCCGCATGTATTATGTGTAAATTATGAATGGCATTATTGTAGGCCCAATGGCAGTGGCGTAACTATCGTCCCACAACCCCCGCGGTGGCGGGGAGGCGCTGAGGGTATGTGGGCGCCGGGGGGGGGGGGGGGGCTGCGGGACTACTGTTACTCACTGGTTGCCTTCTGCCGCCGGTGGTTTTATTTGCACCGGGTCCCAGCTCTCCCGAGTCCCGGCTACTGCTGGAGCCGCAGCGCTTCTAATACAAAAAGGTGACACTTGGAAAATGGCTGCCCCCATACCGCAGACAGTTTTTCGTCTGCAGTATAGGGGCAGCCATTTTCCAAGTGTCGGGACCCGGCGCAGACGGATGCGGCCAGAGGTAACACACACATACACACAAACACGTCACACACACAAACACGTCACACACACACAAACACAACCCCCCCCGCCGTACCCCGGCTGGGGGATAGGTCGACATGGTTCTAGGTTGACATGGCTTTAGGTCAACAGGTCATTAGGTCAACACAAGCATTAGGTTGACATGGTCTAGGTCCACAGTCAAAAGGTTGACATGGGGTTTTTCAATGTTTTTTTACCCGAATGACGACACAGTCAACATGGACACTGGTTAAAGTGCACCGCGTCCCCTCACATGGCTCGCTGCACTCGGCACACTATTTTATTCTCCCACCATGCCCTAGTGGATGGCAGGGCATGAAATACCGCCTGTCGGCACATGTCTCAAAAAACAGTGAAAAATTCCATGTCAACCTTTTGACTGTCAACCTAGGCCATGTTGACCTAATGCTTGTGTTGATCTAATGACCTGTCGACCTAAAGCCATGTCGACCTAGAACCATGTCGCATACCTCCCAACTTTTGATGATCCTGCGGCGGGATCCAGCTGATGCGCACCGTAGGCGCGCCGGGAATTTTGAGGGGGGGGGGCTAATTTTGGGGCGTGGCCTATACTCACGGCTCTCCCGCGAGGCCACGCCCCCATTTTGCCGCTATGGGGGCATGACTCAGAGGCTCTGTGAGCCTCTAGCCATGCCCCCAGCCCCATGGCTGCGGGAATAGACGCTGTGCGCATGCGCACAGCGTTTATTCCCCGCTGCCTAGCAGCCGACAAGGGGGACTCCCAACAGCCCCCCCTCACCGCGGGACACTGCCGGCCGTGGGAGGGACAGCGGGACAGGCCCTGATAATCGGGACTGTCCCGCTGAAATCGGGACTGTTGGGAGGTATGATGTCGACCTTGACCCATATTGACCTATCCCCATGTCAACCTAAGGATTGTCGACCAACTTGCAGTAGACCAAATGACCGTATCCCCTGTAGGAAATGTAAGTCCTGATGACCTCGTTAGTTCCCTTGGTTTATTTAAAACATAACTGAGGAATAACCAAGCAGAACTTTAGAAGAAAAACAGAAGTTAAAATGAATGAAAGGGGTGTTCATAAAGTGTTAGCTCACCGTTTGTTCTTCTTACCCCCAAGCATTCCCAGACAGACTGTCATAAAGCAGGAGCAGATCATTCTCGTGCACCGGTTTTAAAAAAAAAAATCTGAATTCTGTCCGTTATGTAAAAAGCGGATAATAATGTTCATTTTCAGAAAAAAATAAAATGCTCTACTTGCCCTTCAGCATATCTAAAGCAATTGATGTGCTTCTATTTATCTCAGCATACTGGCTCTTCTATCCTCTTAAGGAAAGCAGACATTGATTATAACTGGGGCACATCTCATACCACTCAGCTCAGCTCATAGCTGTTAACGTGTTAGGAAACATGGGGCCTGATTCAGCCCTGTTCACTAAGCAGCGTATAATCGCTGTCTAGCCAGCAGGTAAACGTCACCTCGCAGCACGCACGCCCCCACCATGATTCTGGGCCCGCGCGCAAGCGTGCACATAGATGTTTATGCAAAACATCCATTTGCAGTGTTACAGGGAAATCCGTCGAGTAGCGGGGGTGCGCATTTGTACGGCTGGCGGTGAAGGGGGGGGGGGGCGTTACATGGCTCGAAAAGCAGTGTACTACCGCTGCTTTGTGAACCGAGCAGAATGAGGGCCCATATCACGATTTGTACTGAATTGCATCAAAATATATCAGCCTCTCGCTGTGGATTGGGGGACCAAGATTAGGCAATTGCAGCAATGTGTCCCCCTTCCCCCACACCTCTGTTATGGCACAGTTCACAATTGCAAAAAATGCCTAAGAGCCTTGTATAAGTATACCTTATGGCAAATGTATGTGTGGATTCATGACTTATTTGTATGTGTGCTTTGAGCCTACCCTCCCGGAATGGCCGGGAGGCTTCCAAAAATCGGGTCCTCCTCCCAGCCCCCCCGAAAAGGTGGGTAACCCTCCCAGATACTGGCGCCACCCCCATCTCCCCCATGGTAGAGTTAATCTCCCCTGTTAATAGTGGCTTTTCTGTGGATAAGGCGTGGCTAAATATGCAAATCGCATCTATTAGCCCCTTCCCCTCCTCGAAGACCCGCGAATGCTGGATTTGCAGTACTGGGGGCGGGGCTTGATGCATCTACATCAGGACCCCCCCCCAAGGGCTTCTGACAGTCTCCTCTCTGGGCTTCTCCAGGAGAGGAGACTTTAAAAGTAGGCAACACTGGCTTTAAAGCATTAAAAGATGTGGAACTGCTCCTACATAAGTAAGTTATACCAGGTTATATCGAGCAGTGTTCTGTAACATTTAAATGCCTATTTAAAATGGAATGGATTGAGGTCCACGGTAATTTAAAGGAGTCTGCGGTGCTAGTAGTGCGTTCAGTAAAGGCCAATTTGCAGTCTAAGGAATTCACTTTCTATTCAGATCTAAAATGTAATTTAACATTAGAAGCGCTCAGTTCTCCATCAGAGCCTGTACAAAAAAGCACCAGCAAATTAAGCGTCTTTCATGAGCAAGTGAAGGGAAAATGTTTGCAGGGTATAGATCCCATATAAGTTGCATTAAAAAACTCTGACTGAGTTCATTTTAATATCTTCACTGCATTGAGAACTTAAAGTGAGGAAGACGGGCGTAACGCATTAGATTAAAGAGAACCTTCGCAGATACGGAGCAATGTGATGTGAAGAATTCTCTGCGACGTCTATTAGTAATACGCCGAATGACAGAAAGAGACCTCTAAATACAGTCCGATCTATATTCCAAAAAGTTCTTCAAAGATAACTTAACACACTAGGTGTTTTTAATCACCGCGTATGGATAACGATGATGGGGAAAATCGCTGGGATGAAAAATGCTCATTGCATACACGCTGAGCGATTTTTCCCAGGGTGGACGACTTTCCATAGCAGGACACTATGGAAAGCCATCCACTCCACTGGTAATACCAGCAGATGAACGGCAGCCACTGGCAATGATGCGGGAGTGCGCATCACCGCTCGTTCGCTGCCCTGTACACACTGGCCGGCTTTCAGCTCAAAGTCGCCCATTGTGTATGGGTATCTGTCTCCTATATGAGAACGTACTGTCATTTTAGTGGGCTGAAGATAGTTTACATTGAAATGTCCCAAATATAAATGCATTGACGATAAAGTATTTCAAACGAAACAAACGTTGGACGTTCACATCGAGCAACTTGTTGATTGCAAAAAGTCCATGTGGATTGGTCACTATCTGGCTGTATATTTCTGACAATAACAAGATGTATACATTATCTGGCCTATTTAGTTCATTTATCATTAATCCCAGACAGACTCACTGGGATGCCGGTAAAATCCTCAATTAACTCTATTAATCCCGGACTACAAAAGAGTGTGCAGAACTGATGGACCTTCTTCTGCTGTACCATGGCACACTGATGGACTACAGAAGATGATTATTAATGCATTGGGACTGGTCAGAAACACATGGCTGCTATCCTATAAGTTCCAATGAATTTTCGGCTCATAAAAATGGACGCATACCATGATTAATGACCAATGATCACATTTCTGACCTTTTTTATTGGATGAAAAAAGTCCTGGAGGCTGCTTATTGGGGATTATCCTTTGCGTTCCTCAGGCACACTGATCATAATAACAGAGGGTATCAGGGCTAAGGGATGCTGGGGACGGGACTAATAGGATATACCCGGCAGAATCTATTAACGAAGCAACGCTGCTAATAGGACAGCGCCTATAGGGCTATATTATCTATTTTCCACAATTATTCCCCTACAAAAATATGAATAATACGACATGGACTTCTCAACCAGACCACCAAAAGTTAGAGGACCCATGGCCTTCTCATCCGAATATTAATGATGAATATGAATGATACGACATGGACTTCTTAACCGGACCACCAGAAGTTGGAGGAACCATGGCGTTCTCATCAGAATATTAATGTAATGCTACAAAAATATGAATGATACAACATGGACTTCTCAACCGGACCACCAGAAGTTGGAGAACCCATGGCCTTTTCATCAGAATATTAAAGATGAATATGAATGATACGACGTGGACTTCTTAACCGGACCACCAGAAGTTGGAGGAACCATGGCGTTCTCATCAGAATATTAATGTAATGCTACAAAAATATGAATGATACAACATGGACTTCTCAACCGGACCACCAGAAGTTGGAGAACCCATGGCCTTCTCATCAGAATATTAATGATGAATATGAATGATACGACATGGACTTCTTAACCAGACTACCAGAAGTTGGAGGAACCATGGCCTTCTCATCAGAATATTAATGTAATGCTACAAAAATATGAATGATACGACATGGACTGCTCAACCAGACCACAAGAAGTTGGAGGACCTATGGCCTTCTCACCAGAATATTATATTATTTGTCACCGGTTAAAAGACGGCTTAGTTCCTATCTGCTCCTATGTCCAATCTCTGCCTTCACAGCTCCCTCTCTCCATATGGAGTAAGTTTGAAACAGATCATTTTGCTTTCACTTTCTGTTTAGAAGCGATTAGGTCTGTTGAGTGGCCTCTAGTGGTCACTGGTGTCACTTCACAGGTAAGTGTTTAAACTTTCATACATATTTTTATAAATAGATATTCTGCAGAACGTTTCATACCTTTTAGTTGTAAAGGTTCCGACCACTTTAGTGCAGCTGGAATTGTCTCCTCCGCAAACTCCGCATTTGTCAAACTGAAGCTTGGACCCTATAATCCCATCACACCCTGTGCGGATGCATTTTCCCTTGACGCATACAGAATTGCTGTACGGTCTACATTCTGTGCCATCGGTCACCTGTGGAGCCAAGCCAAAACAGAAAACGTCCACGTTGAGATATTATCACAGCAGATTCGATGTTACTTAAAAGTGAGCGGAGCGCTTAAAACTACTTAATATACTTTTTCTATAGAGCAATTACCAGTTTTCAAGAGCATTGAAGCCTAGCAGCCGGTGGTAGTGGCGTACAATGTATATAACACAGCGACTCCGCATCAAATTTTTATTTTTAAAGAAATGTCCATTAAATGTAAAACTTGACAGTACAGGTACTTTACCTACATAAGTCGCTGGAAAGTTTTGCCACCCACGGCTATGATTCAGCAGTTAATAGGCATTAAAAGCATATACCAAAATGCATAAATTGCATATAACCCCCCCCCCCCCCCAAAAAAAAATATTTAAGTTCCCTAGGGAGCAGGTAATCGCCCACCCACCAATGGTACGCTCATTCTGCCACCACGATGCAAGAAGAGCACCATCGATTGATTTTTCCTCTATTCGTTGTTAAAAGTAAGCCAGGACTTACATTTCATTTGAACGCTTTCCGACGAATTGGGTGTGGGCACAGACGCCATGTGACATCATCCGCCCACTCCAAGCATGCCTGTGTTTGGCGTTTCTATGGTTGCACCCACCTTATGTGCACGCCCATAAAACACCGGGTGCCCACCCTGAAATTACCCTTGTCTGTCAATCAGGCGGTGAGCACCCTGGCGGATGAAAAAGTTAACTGAAGGCGCTCGCTGCAGGGGGTTTGCACATGCCCATTGTCGCGCATGCACAGACCCCCGTCATCAGGGTCGGGGCCGAATTGGGACCTGTGGGAACAGGTCTGAATCAGACCCATAATCATCTCTATTCGTAGCCATACCAATGGATCAGTCTCTGGGCCTAATTCAGAGATGGCGTCTCCGAATCACCAACCAATGAAGTGATGTATCTATAATCGTTACATCCTGCACAGGAGGTCCATGTTGGCAACCCCATCACTGTACAGTTTACCGAGAGAATAATGCAGCGCCCATTTTGCTGGTGTTTTCTGCATACTCAGCAGGAAACAGTCTACTACTTATGTGCTGGTCTCCGGGAAAATGGCTGCCGCAGCATTTACTTGACGATACTGGAGGGGTAAGTATAATTATATGGGTGCAGGGTTTGCAGTGTGGGTCCAGGGGCCTGTGGACACCACACACCCTACACCCTACATAGATTCACCAATGGCCCTTGTGGTGTAAAGGCATGGCAGAGAGATAGGAAGTTATTTAAAGAAAATGAATTTCACGTTAGATTCAGACCAACCTGTGGCTCTACAGCTGTTGTGAAACTACACATCCCAGCATGCCCTCCAACAGTTTTAGCATTCCCTAATAGCAATAATGTGGCAGGGTATGCTGGGATGTGTAGTTTTACAACAGCTGGGAAGCCACAGGTTTGCCAGGCCTGCTGTATATTGTGAAATCCTTTGCAACTTATAGAATGTATTAGAATGTATTACTAAAATTGCTCTTCATAGCGCCAGCTCCTATAAAGCGTCATTTTACTGTATTCCATCTGACATTATGGTCTAATTCAGACCTGATCACAGGACAAATGTGTTCTCAATAGTTATTTTGTTTCCGTGCAGTGTAAATACTGGCTACTTTATTCCTACACTGAAATTTCAGCTTGAGCACACCCCATCAAAATCTAATTCTCTCTGCACATGTTACATCTGCCCCACCTGCAGTGGACCATGGTTTTTCCCATTTTGAGAACAAATGTGCCCTGCGGTCAAGTCTGAATTAGGCCCTATGCACTAAAGAACAAAACATCTATATGATAAATCATTTGCTACTTACATATGTATATATTTATAACATTACCTTTTGTGAAAAGACAACATAGTATCCTGTTCCCTTTGCTTGGCATATGAGCTTACACACATCTCCGGCCTGGATGCCTGCATACTTGGGAAACCACTCCACAAAGTTCTTTGAACCTTTGGCATCGGTCTGATAGCCGTTCCTGGCCTCGCACTGCTGCTGTCGGAACGATTTGGCTTTAAAAAAAAAAGGTCAAAGTTGTGTCTGTTATATTTTCAATTTCTTCTACATAGTATGTTACAACCAAGTTAATCATTGTTACTTTAAGCACTTACAAGATTGGTACCAAGATAAATTTCTCTATTACTGTACATCTGACATATTAGCGTAATGCATACTTGTCTTCCAAAGCTCCCCTTGAGGGGGGCGTGTCATGCTCCACCCAAAGGGGCGTGTTAGTTCCATATATGGAGAGATTGTGAAAAGAGATTGTGAACGTGGCACCTAGAAGCGTGGGTGTGTACTGCTACATCTGAGAGGAATCTTATAAAATGACTTATATACAAATGTAGATGAGCCCCAAAGCAGTTAGTAAGAGATACTATACTTGGTAAAGTGCTGGGAAATGGTGCTGCTGATTCAATGTAAATGTATCGGTCTCTCATTCCTTTTTTCCCCAAAAATGTAACAGTGTAATGTGGGTTAGGAGAAATGAGGGAGATTGATATGCTAATGAGGGAGAGAGGGAGATTGTTGTTATTTCAGGGAGTCTCCTGCAGAATGCAGGAGGGGAGGTAACTATGATGTAACGGTGGGTACTCTTTACTTAGAAGGGCGCCCACGATTTTGATCGTGGGCATCGTTAGTAAAAAATCTCGGGCATCTCGGGCATTGAATGCACTAAAAAATCGGGTGCGATCAACCGACGAGATGCCCGCGATTTCCCATAGGGAACAATGTTAAATGTCTCAATTGACCCAATTTTCCTGTTCAATGCCTCAATTGACCCGATTTTTCCATAGGAAACAATGTTAAATGGGCCACAGAGGCCAAATAGGCACCCTGAAGTGTATAATGGCCACCCGAATTGTTAACGCCACCCCACGATCAACGTCAACCCGATGCGTGGCGAGCGCAGCGAGCCCGCGAGGGGCGGCGGTACGCGTCCTACGACCTTTTCATACCCCCACTATCCACGTCGGCGTGGAGTTGAGAATAGAAAGTGTGGCGAGCGCAGCGAGCCACCGAGCCCGAAGCGTGGCGAGCGCAGCGAGCCCCGCGAGGGTACGCGGACAGCTGTGAAGCCCGCGAGGGGACGCGGATACCTGTGAAGGTATCCGCGTCCCCTCGCGGGGCTCGCTGCGCTCGCCACGCTTCGGGCTCGGTGGCTCGCTGCGCTCGCCACACTTTCTATTCTCAACTCCACGCCGACGTGGATAGTGGGGGTATGAAAAGGTCGTAGGACGCGTACCGCCGCCCCTCGCGGGCTCGCTGCGCTCGCCACGCATCGGGTTGACGTTGATCGTGGGGTGGCGTTAACAATTTGGGTGGCCATTATTCACTTCAGGGTGCCTATTTGGCCTCTGTGGCCCATTTAACATTGTTTCCTATGGAAAAATTGGGTCAATTGAGGCATTGAACAGGAAAATCGGGTCAATTGAGACATTTAACATTGTTCCCTATGGGAAATCTCGGGCATCTCGTCTGTCGCATCGCACCTGATTTTTTAGTGCATTCAATGCCCGAGATGGCCGAGATGGGCGCCCTTCTAAGTAAAGAGTACCTAACGGTGTAATGTGAGCTAGGTGACATGAGGGAGATTGTTACACTAATGAGGGAGAGAGGGAGATTGCTGCTATTTCAGGTTCTGATTCTGGTTGACTCGGTAACCTGCGAAGCTCACAGCTTACCGAGTCCCATAGTGCCCGCCCTGCCAAATCCCTCACCCCCGCCGTATCCCCTCGCAACCAGGCGAGTGGCACGTCCCGCAGCAGGATAACTAATTTGATGGTTGGCGATCATTGAATGCTTTCTCCTGGGCCTGCAAATATGTCAGTGGAGACTGACTTAGGTTTGTGGGCTCCGGACTGAAGACAGGGTTGGCGGCTGACATCACGCGGGGAACGGAAGAAACTGGAACCGGAGCCTGAGACCCTAACTGGAGAAATGCTGGAGAGACTCTGGTCCCTTTTCTGGCTTTTCCAAACGTAATTAAATATCAGCTATATCTGTATCAGTATCAGTATAGGCAGAGAACTGAGGAAGCGTGTCATTTATTATATTGCTTCTCTGCCGCTGTTCATCTTTATGCGCCGTTTGGTTTTTTCAGTCCTTTAAATCACCCTGATACACGATTCTCCTATCTTGCGTTTGGTTATGCTTGCGAAGCAGACTGCAGACGCTAATGAGACTTCACAGCATTATCTATTATCATTGACACATTTCACAGCAGGTTCCCACTCACAACACTGTGTTAATATTAGATCACGGATTTATAATATCTTCACCTCCCTGTTCACATCTCCAGATAAAGTTAAATTTAATTTACAGTATGAAATAGAATCCCCCCCCCACCCCTCTCCGTGTCTGTGAGATCTCACATCCACTGAGGCAAAAATCTATTTCACTTACAGTATTTTTAATCTTATATGCTAGTGACATCATCTTGCATTGGTGCTGAGCGATGATGTCATTCAGGGGCGTAACTAGATATTCATAGGCCACACAGCAAAAGTTTGTAAGGGTCCCCTATTTAGCAACTGATGGTGATAAAATGTATGTAATACATATAACTTGGACAGTAAAGATGGGCCCAATTCAGCTCTGGGCCCCGTAACAGCTGCACCCAGGGTTGCCTACACTCACTGAATGGCCGGGAGGGTCCCGGAAATCGGGTCACCCTCCCGGCCCCCCTGGGTCATTTTGGCCCAGTCCCCCGCAGTGTAATGCCTGAAATACCGGAACTGCACGGTGGGAGGCGTGGCTAAAATGATGCAAGCACTCTAGCCACGCCCCCAAACAAGTCAGCCCATCCATAGCTCTGCCCCAGAACCGCCCCTTTTCCGGTCTGGCGATGGTCACACCCCCCTGCCTCACTGAGCTGGCTTCCCTCTCCCGGAGAGGGCAGCCAAAAAGTCAGCAAGTATGGCTGCACCCCTTGCACCTATGGTAGTTACGCCCTTATGTCTCCATAGCGACACACACCCAGTGCTTCCTCACAAATCACAACACCAGGGCAAAAGATACACAGTACATAGCAGGAAATAAAGCCTTAGGCATTATTAAAAACAAATAGATAATTATGTACAGTGCATAATACACAACAGCACTGTGCAAGCATTATCGGTTTTATGGAAATATTTTGATGTCACTGATCTACGTTGATGCAGATGACATCACTGGCTGGCTTCCCGGCCAGGATGCTGTCTCCAGGCATTCTCAATGTGCACATGGGTGATGCCAGATACACAATGCACTATCTAGCTATTTGTAATCCGGTTCTGTGGAGGCACCGGATCAAGGATTTCTGTACGTCGGAGTGCCGGATCTACCGTTTTTTATTATTTTATGCAATAACGAGTGACATTGACTCCCCAAATGAGTCTATTGTCACGCAGACAAGTCGCGGCAGTAGCAAAGCTAGCGCCATGTTTCTCACAGCTGATTGGTTTGTAATTTATCTCTGTACATGATGTCACACCAAGGGCCAGATGCACTAAGCTTCAAAAGTGATTAAATGGAGAGTGATAAACAACAGCCAATCAGCTCCTGCCTGACATTTTTCAAATACAGTCTTTGACATGGCAGGCAGGAGCTGATTGGCCGGGTGTTTATCACTCTCCATTTTATTACTTTTGAAGCTTAGTGCATCTGGCCCCATGGCTTAAGCTTTGCATAGGAACAAATTGTAAGGAAAATGTCTTACCGTTAGAGGGACAGGTGTTAACGTTACACGACCGGTTGATGGCTCGCTTCCCTGTGCAGTATCTACCGCTGTTTCTCGGGGCAGGGTCATTGCAGTGACGATATGCAAACTGAACTCCTCCTCCACATGTACGTGAACACTGTCCCCAGGGACCCCAGGATCCCCAATTACCATGACTGGTAATCTGCAATATACGGATGATGTCATTAGAATAAGAACAGGCAGAATCACCTTTGGAACATTTGGAAAATATATAATTGATAGAATCCTAGATTCAATGATAATGGGTCAGAAGAACAGACAAGCAAAGTTGTGGCAAAAATTCATATTTCTAATTCTATTTCTGCTGCCCGTCTGACCTCCGCGACGGCCTCACCTCCCGGAGGTGGGGAGCAGGGTCGCGTGCGCTATATCACATGTGAAAGTACCGCATGTGATGTATCGCATCCTGGGTGGCTCAGGGGGGTCCGATGGCCTATACACTGCTGCGAAATAAGACTTGGAGAGAGATAAAGTGGACGGAGATGACGTACCAACCAAACAGCTCTTAACTGTCATTTTTCAAACCCAACTTGTAACATGGTAGTTAGTAGCTATTTCTCTAACACTTTATCTCCGCCTGCATTATCTCTCTCCAAGGCTAGTACATAGGCCCCTTTGTTTGGAAAAAATTACAGTTGGGAACTGCTTAGCTGGTACTTTATCTTTCTCCATTTTATCACTCTCAAAGGCTTAGTACATCTGCATAAATAATAATCGTCTCTCTTCATGGCAGGAAGATCTCTGTAAACTTAAATAGAAGTGTTGTCATTGTGCGCATTATTAAGTGCTAGGGTGTGTGCTCCATCCGCTCTGCACACGTTCCTGTTCCACCTGCAGTACCACATGGTTTTATCCATTAAAGAAAGAAATGTGCTTGGCGATCCAATTCGAATTAGGCCCATATTAACGATTTGACTGCAAGTACAAACAACAGGGCTGTTAATGACCATTAACGTATCGTTAATGATATAAGCGTAGACACCAGATGCAAGGCAGTATCGTTAATAAAATCGTTATCGTGAATATCGATGATGATTATCCTACATTGTGTACACCTTGAGTTTACATTATGGTTGAGCTGCTGCTTCAGGCCTTCCCCTACTGGAAAAAAAAATCCATGTCCTGATGAAGTAGGGACTTTCTCTACGAAACGCATTAAGATTAATTTATTAATGTAAAACTATTGTGTTTCTTATGATGGTGACTCTATATTGGACCAATCATTTGATTTTAGGCATCACTCTGGGATTTGCATCCTTGGTGGATGGCTACGCTATTTTTGTGTTTGTTGGGCTTCTAACCTACCCTTGCTATTGGATCAAAAATTATCTTTCATTCATGTACGGGAGTTAGGTGCCGATTCGGGTTGGCTCGGTAAATTGCGAAGTTCGCAGGTTACAGAGCACCTGAGACTCCGCCTGACACCGTCCGAACGGTGCCTCCACTGCAGTAGAAATCCTTTGATGGTCGACGACTATCGATTGATTTCTCCTGGCTTTCGTGAATAAAATCAGTGGGAACTGACTTTTATTTGCGAGTGCCGGGAAGAAGAAGGGGAAGGCGGCTGACGTACTGTGACAACAGCCGCCCACCCCCGGCAGACATCGTCCCATCCGCATACCCTTAGGAACGCCCATCTTTTTCATGGCGTAGTTTTGGATACTAGCCATTATTTATTTAGAATTTGCCATTTTCCCTGAAATGATAACTGTAGGATAATAAGTGACATACATACCGAATAGTATTTCTTCTTGGTCTTATCAACACACTTGCCGTGCAGACATATCCTTCCCTTTCCACATGGCGTTCCCTCCACAGCTGGCAGCTTCTTTGTCAAACAAACCATCTGGCCCTGGCGAACCACCGCGCACCACAGCCTCGAACAGACATCCATTCCAGGACACACCGTATACGTGGGCCCAAAGGCAAGCTTGCACTGGCGGATGGCATCGTAACTCTGTCCCGGCAGCTCCTCGGGTCCCAAGATCGGATTCCTCGGTTGGTCTAGCAAACAGTTTCCTGAAAAATAGATTTAAAAAAAAAAAATGAGTTAGGGACATAGACTACGCCATATCTCATATTAGAGATAACTACCCATTAGTAGTGGTCCATGGCATACGGAATGTGTAGACCCATAATCAAACATAAAATAGAATGGGGTCTTGGGAATGGATAGACCATCATCAATGGGCCGTTTCGGATGAGATGGCCCAACAGGGCCCCATAACTGTGATATCCCATGCAATGGTCATACCTCCATTGAATGCTGAATTTATATCAGGCCTTATATAATCTGTTCTAAACACAGATTGTTTTTTGAAAGATATCCCAGGTCTTTACTGTGCTAAAGAATAATGGGTGAATTCAGGGGCGGAGTGGACCTCCGAATCAGCCCTGGCATTTGTGCAGTCGGGCGCGTGCACACGTCGGGCATGCGTGCACACACACGCAGGGTATGCTGTGTGCTGCTGATCCTGGCATGCACAACTCACAAGTGAGAGGCATGACCACGTGTTATGCACCCATGTCCCCTGGATACAATCGTTAAACAGAGAGAGCCACTGGACTCACCGCTCTCTCACCACTATCGCCGAACGGGAGGCAGTGCTGCCACTGACAGTTTTAAAAAATTGGCCCTGGATGGCCAGTCCGGCCCTGGGTGAATCACATTTCTGCCAACCAGCGGAAATTCTATACAAATTATAATAAAAAAAAATTTAATTTTTTTTAACATGTATTATTTTTGCAGCATGTAATTCCTAAAAAGATCCTAATAATGCACTTATAGATCTACTATAGAGCCCGATTAGTATAGCAAAATGACAACTTACGACGGTAGTCTGCGGGGAACCACCCAGCACAAGCCAAGGCTGCGCCACACACTGAGTCCCTCCCTGTGATGCTAAAGTGCCTGCACTTCGCTAGGAAGCCAAACACTCGCAAACTACCGGCTGCCCCCTAGCTGCAAAGGCAGGTACAGGCTAGCCATTTTTCAGGTCGCATTGACTGTGTGTGATGAGCCCCACAGGCAAATTAACGCACCCCTCCCCCGCATCCGGACTTCTGAGTGCGAGCACTGTGAGTGCTCGTACACAGCGGCTGCACATGTGCATAAAAACACTATGCACATGCGCAGTCGCAAACAATCGGTCCCCGTACCAACGCGCAGGGGACCGATTGATTAAGAATAACTCTTATAGTTCTTAAAAAAGTATAGATCTATGAAACAGGAAATGTAATGAACAGGAAATGGCTTTGCTTTTGGACCGTGCTGCACTTAAAATTCCAAGATTCAATAGTTGGATTTTATTGAGAACAAGAAATCAGTGTAAGATCTCAGCGCCAGCAGATTGAAATCAATAAGCAGACTTTAGTGTACTCCTATACAACAAGCATTATTAAACTCATGCTCAGGGAATGAGCCCGGTGCTAATGCCTTCCATATCCTTGGCTGCAGCAGAGTCTTTTAAGTGGGGCTTTCTTGACTGTCAGCAGTTTCGAGCTAAGAAAAAAGGTATAAACACAAGCGCCCCCGTGGAATCCAGCAAAGCACTGTTGACTCTCAAAGAATGCCGTTTGGCAACGGTCCACTGGGATTCAAACACTTGTGCCCTTGTGCCCGCCGCTGGCATTGTAAAACCAGACCCGACTTTCCAAACAAGTAGTTGGTATTATGGAAAAGAAGCAGTAAGATGTGAACCAGAACATTAAAACAGGCTGCTGGTGGAATATAAAAGGCCCCGTGTAAAAACAGAATTGTTGTAATTTCCAAAACAGAATCTCTGTGACCTCATCTAACCTCTGAATGTGTTTAAGAATTCAGAGTCCCTTCCAAAGGCTTTTATCACTTGGTATGTACTGTATGTTCACTGGAAAACATCTCTGCACTAGGGAAAACTATTACCCGACTCACTGGGAACAGTGACATGTCCCACGACTTCACTAAAATAACTGAAGTGCTTGAGGGGCAGATAAGCCCTGGTGAGTGATAATGTGGAGAGAGATAAAGCATGCGATACCTCGACAACTCTGCGTCGGAGGACGCCGGACTCCACAGTGGGTGCTGGATGACCTACCGACAGTCAGGATTCCGATTGGTCAGTAGACCAATGTCGGAATCCCGATTGTTAAAAGGCCAACTGTCGGAATCTCGACTTAAACGGGCTATTTCCCATCAAGGGAGTCCGAGACCACAGTCCGTTTTCAAGGTGCTTGTCTCACTGTTTGAGTACCGGCAGTCCGGAGTCCATCGTCAGTCTAAAGATCGTCGAATCCTGACTATCGGACCCCTATACCACACCCTCCCTAGAGGTAGGATCGCATATGATCCACCTTTTGCATATGATGTATCGTATGCAATGCCATTCACTGTCCCAGGATACGATATATCCATGTGGCATCTCCGGATCTGATTCGATGCGCACGGGACTGCGCATAGGATCGAATACAGAAGTAAATAACATACGATATGACAATTTTCACATGATTTATCGGCCCGATGGGTCAAAATCGTGTTCAAAAACGCGCCATAACATGTGTATGACAGTTAGGAGCTGATTGGGTGGTACTTTGAGATTTATGTACTTAGGACCAGATGTATCCATTTTCAAAAAGTGATAAAATGGAGAGTGATAAACAGACAGCCAAATCAGCACCTAACTGTCACGCTACAGGATGCATTTGAAAAAAATGGCAGTTAGGGGCTGGCTGGTACTTTATCTCCATCCACTTTATCTCTGCCCAAGTTTAGCTGCCATACGGGATGTCGACTGAATTCAGATGTTTTTTTTTTTTAAGGGGCAATCATTTAAAAGGCAAAACCATTCCTTATAAATGGTTGTTATTCATGAATAATGTTTTTTATCTTAAATTTAGACACATTTACATTGTTTTACCTTAGGCAGCTCATTTCCTAGCATCTACATATAAACCACTGCAAAGTAAGGACGGTTCGGTATAATTGCCTTCACCTTCTAGCAGCAGTGTGATGAGCAGTTTAGAGTTATCTGTTTAGAGTTAAATGCAAATCTATTTTATTCGACAAGCGAGGAATAATAACACAATACAATGATCTGCCTGTATTAAACATAAAGAGAAAAACAACAAAACAAAGGAAAGAAAGAAAGAACGACGTCAGTTTACTATAGAATGTGTCCTCAGATAAACTTGCAGCTGACGCTGAGCTGGAACTAAGCAATGTTTGACACGGAACTTCAGTCGTGTGCTGCCACGGTCCTTGTTTAATGTTATTCGTCCTGATAAAGAAATATGCTTTGTATTTTCTAGATCGCAATAATTAACTGTGCCAGGGAACTAATAAGACGCGATAAAAGAAAGACTTGTCTCATAAAATAATATTGAAGTAAATTGACTTTGTTCTCGCCATGAATAAAGGAGACGGGTTTATCAGACTTCAGACGTTTACAGCTAAACTACAAAGAATGCTCTAGACATTATAGATTTTACTAAGGGTCAGGGCCGGATTGTGACCCCATGGGGCCAACAAGTAACACAACGCATATTTCTCAAACCTTCACAATATTGTCTGGATTGGACAGTCACGATTTGTAGGATCTGCCCCTCTGGCTCGCGGGGAATATTTACCCAGGACCTGAGAGAGATTACAGGCTGCCGCCGCAGCACAGCCTCTCTCTACAGCTCAGCACACACTGCAAAAGGATAATTCTTACTATGCTCCATTGGACCAAGGGTCCGAATTTGACCCCATTTTCAATGGTGGTGGTCTGCACATGTGCATGCGTCAATATGCGCATGTGCAAACCCCATGTGCGAATGCCAAGCTCGCCAAGGCGTTCACGCTGTCAAGGGAGGTAAATGGGCGGGCAGGGGGCGTCCTGCTAAAAATTCCGGGTGTTTCCCTGGGAGAGCAGATGTGTCGATGTCTGCATGCGGCAGGTGGCTAACATCACATGACGTCAGCGCTCGCCCTAATTAGGCGGATAGCGGACATCTGAAAAGTAAGTATGGACCCCATGCCTCTACAATATAAGGGACATGAAGCAAACCAAAAAATAAGGCCAAACCTCCAAAAAATGCAGGCACAGGCATTCGGCCTAGTAAACTGGGCCCATAATTACCACTGGTACATCTGTGGTATAAAAGACCCGTTAAGAGTAGAGCGTAAATGAAGCAGCCCATCGCTCATCGCCAGCCACCAGCTTGTCTACCAGGAACATTGGGTCTTATTCTAGTTCACTCTTTCCGACAAAATCCTTCTTAGATGGACAAAACCATGTGCACTGCAGGAGGGCAGATGTAACATGTGCAGAGAGAATTAGATTTGGGTGAGTTATTTTATCTCTGTGAAGGGTAAATACTGGCTGCTTTATTTTTACACTGCAATATAGATCTCACTTTGAAGTAAAACCCCACCCAAATCTAATTTTCTCTGCACAAGTTACATCTGCCCCACCTGCAGTGCACATGGTTTTGTCCATCTAAGAAGGATTTTGTTAGAAAGAGTGAACTAGAATAAGGCCCATTATTCTGTAGGACGACACAGCAGGATTTGGGGATTTTGTTACCTAAATGTTCAGTATTTGGTGCCTGTGCTGTCCGTGCCTTGTACTCAATCCCTGTAACCTCCCATGGAAATCAGCAAATGCTGCAGCTGCCCGCTCATCGTACTTCCCTCTATTTGGAAGGAAAGAGTTCCGTGTTCTTAATAAATTCACACGCAGGCTATTTCCCCTCTAGCAGCGCTTCATTCCCTTATTGTTAATCTCCACATTTCTGCATAACGTGTAAGCTAATCACTCCCGTACAGCAGCACTCACACCCAGCATTAATCCAGGGGTTACCAGTCTCAAGTCTGAATGAAACTTTCGGAGAAACTCTTTGTTTTGACAAGCTGTTGGGTGTTTATCGACATTCGTATTACATGTCTGCTCTGTCACCTCTAATCCAACATGTATGAGCCTATGTCTACCCATTCTTATTTGTTTACAGAGGTTGGGTTATTTAGGTGATACAGTATATAAGTAGGCACTTATCTGTGCTACACCTCCCTGTTACTAGTACCAGTAAAGAGTGGAGGCGGTAGGAGGAGCTGCACAGGCAGCACCAGAACTGTTAGGCCTCATAGGAGTGCCCTCGTTCATATTAAGTCACATTGGGCCTTATTTTGGTTCATTCTTTCTGACAAAATCCTTCTTAGATGGGCAAAACCATGTGCACTGCAGGTGGGGCAGGTGTTACTTGTGCAGAGAGAATTAGATTTGGGTGGGGTTTTACTTCAAAGTGAGATCTATATTGCAGTGTAAAAATAAAGCAGTCAGTATTTTCCCTGCACAGAAACAAAATTACTCACCCAAATCTAATTCTCTCTGCACATGTTACATCTGCCCCCCCTGCAGTGCACATGGTTTTGTCCATCTAAGAAGGATTTTGTCAGAAAGAATGAACCAAAATAAGGCCCATTGTAGGGATGCCAGTACACATTATGCAACACAGTATCCCTTGTTCACATTATGTCATACAGTGTATCTAGCACTCCCTGCACCTATGGTAGCTACACCCCTGTATAATAACACATGTAACTGTGACATGGAAGGTGGCCCCTCTCAGCTCTGGGCCCCATAGCAGCTGCACCCCCTGCACCTATGGTAGCTACACCCCTGTATATAACACATGTAACTGTGACAGGGAAGGTGGCCCCTCTCAGCTCTGGGCCCCATAGCAGCTGCACTCCCTGCACCTATGGTAGCTACACCCTGTATATAACACATGTAACTGTGACAGGGAAGGAGGCCCATCTCAGCTCTGGGCCCCATAGCAGCTGCACCCCCTGCACCTATGGTATCTACACCCCTGTATATAAACACATGTAACTGTGACAGGGAAGGTGGCCCCTCTCAGCTCTGGGCCCCACAGCAGCTGCACTCCCTGCACCTATGGTAGCTACACCCCTGTATATAACACACATAACAGTGACAGGGAAGGAGGCCCATCTCAGCTCTGGGCCCCATAGCAGCTGCACCCCCTGCACCTATGGTATCTACACCCCTGTATATAACACATGTAACTGTGACAGGGAAGGTGGCCCTCTCAGCTCTGGGCTCCATAGCAGCTGCACCCTCTGCACCTATGGTAGCTACACCCCTGTACATAACACATGTAACTGTGACAGGGAAGGTGGCCCCTCTCAGCTCTGGGCCCCATAGCAGCTGCACTCCCTGCACCTATGGTAGCTACACCCCTGTATATAACACATGTAACTGTGACAGGGAAGGTGGCCCCTCTCAGCTCTGGGCCCCATAGCAGCTGCACCCCCTGCACCTATGGTAGTTACACCCCTGTGTATAACACATGTAACTGTGACAGGGAAGGTGGCCCCTCTCAGCTCTGGGCCCCATAGCAGCTGCACTCCCTGCACCTATAGTAGCTACACCCCTGTATATAACACATAACTGTGACAGGGAAGGTGGCCCTTCTCAGCTCTGGGCCTCACAGCAGTTGCACTCCCTGCACCTATGGTAGCTACACCCCTGTATATAACACATGTAACTGTGACAGGGAAGGTGGCCCCTCTCAGCACTGGGCCCCATAGCAGCTGCACCCCCTGCACCTATGGTAGCTCTCCCCAGTTTTGCTACCATATTAGATTCACTAATTTAAGGTGCATCTCCTGGGGAAATTGGTGGCACCAGTAGTCATTGTGGCTATCCAACGATAGGATTTATTAAGAAAACTTTGGTTCTAGTTTGCAAACAGACCTCTGGATACGATGTGCGTGCAAGCACCGATCAATACAATACATTCTATAGGACTTTGCATGACAATGACTTTGAATCATCGGAGTGGGAGAGAACAAAGACTCTGCAAACCTGAAAACACAGAACCATAGCATCATAGAATCAGGGGACTGATTCAGCCCTGTTCACTAGGCTGTATATACTCACAGTCCAGCCAACAGGTCAGCGCCACCCGCGCTGCCCGCATTTCCTCACAAGCATGTACGAGAACACATTCCCTCGCATTCGGCTGAAGGAGATAGAAATCATTCGATTGTGGCTGACCATCAAATGATTTTTCTACTCTTCAGAAATAACAGTCAGTGTGAACTGACGTTTTTTGCCACCGCTGATTGCCGGAAAGGGGGCGGGATCTGGGGTCATGTGACATCAGCCACCCGCCCCGAGTAGGAAACTCCATGGCTGCTTTCTCAGGAGAAAGCTCAGCATTTTTATGGGGGTGGTCATAAAATGCTGGGCGTTCCCCTGATTGAGCCACCCATCTGCCCCACCTGCCCCCTTGCCGTAGGCGTTCCCTCCTGGGGTCAGGGCAGCCGAAAGGGGGGGGGGGGGAGTGGGTACTAATTACCCGCAGGGGCCCTGGTCCTACCCCTCCCTTCCCCCTCCGTCCCTCCCGGGTAGCAACAGCAGCACACACTTCTACAGTATGTGCTGTGCTGACAGCAGTCTCAGCATGAGTTTCTGTCAGCACAGCACATGCTGTCAGCACAGCACATGCTGTAGGTGTGTGCTGCTGCTGAGATTACAGTTTTTAGAGTTTTCTTTCACCCCCCTCTAAACATTTTGGGGGCATGCCCACACCCCCCACACTTAGGCCACACCCCCAAAATTTTACCGGGGCCCGACATTCCTCTCAGCTGCCCTGCCTGAGGTTTGCACATGCTCAGAATTGTGCCTGCACACCCCCCCCCCCCCCCACCACCATCGGACTTGCCGCCTAGTTCGGCCCGCTACAAGCAGGTCTGAATGGGCCCATGGGTACATTATATTAAATAGCATACTGGATAACTGTACAGTATAGTACAGAACTGTGCATTACTCAGCTCAGCTATAAGCACATTTTCATGACTTGCCATCTGTGGGTTTGTGGTTACAGCGGTATTTAGAGTATTAACATTACTGCATATTCTTGCCATGAAACCTAGCACCCCATTACCCACAAGCATCCTGGTGATATCAAACGATAGATAAAAATCAAAACATCAGACACGGCAAAGACACATAACATATGGCCATTTTGCAGCTGCCCCTTTGACCTGAGCCGCGGTACGCTTGCGACTATATTTCTGGATTTACTACAGTGGGGGCATATGCAAAGTTCTAATATTATACACACAAGTTTGCCGGCCTCTTGGAAAGCTAAAGCTAGAAATATTATATCCATTAGTAAAGGGAGATACGGAATAAGGAAACGCTCTAAGAAGGCAGGAGGGATGGCGCGCACAGTTGTAAAAACACAGCTGCGATGATGAAATGCATAGAGAATAAGCAGTAACATCCCAATATAACATACGGACAAGATTCGCAGAACAAGACGAGTCTTGGATCTGGTCCAGAATAAAAATGGAATTAAACTGGAATGGATCCATGTTTACAAAGGGCAATAATTAATGTCATATACATCTATACTCTGCTGATGCAGTGCCTCATACCGTTTATTTTGCACACTGTCCACAATTATAAGCATATTTATAGTAGAAAATACAATTTTTTGTGATCAATGCTTATCTGCGTATTTCCCATAGGACTGTGGACAGATCAGTGCACTTGCAGTAGGAAGTAATGACCACTAGGGGGTATTGATGTGCACTAGACTGTCCAGGTGCTAGTTCATAAACACTGTAATGCTGCAGCTTATACCAGGCAACTTACATTACATTAAGTCATTCCCAATCATGATTCAGTTGCAGTTGTATGTGTGCATGGGAGATATTGTGATTACTGCGGTCAGAAGAGGAGCACTGAAATGAATCTCAATTTTAAATGTGACACTCACTAGTGCAACTGTCATAAGTGTAATAAATATGGGTCTGATACCACTCAGAAGTAAACCGCTCCTTATAAACTAAAGTACAAACTATGAACCACTTGGCTACAGTTTCCTAGCTTATGGTTTCCATTGCTACTTGTTTAGGAATTAACTGGTATTAATGCCCCTGAATTTGGATGAACCGAACGTCCGTGTTAAGTAGACAATTTACCAAGCTGAGTCGGCCAATAGATTTATCTGCTGTGAGTATAGGACTGTGGTCTACTATGCTTCCTTGAAATAATTGAAATCAATCTCCCACAAACCTCAATGGACCTATAATTATAATGCTATAAACATATTACAATTGCGGACACTGCATCCTGATGTTTCTTTTGAATGACTTCACTGTACTATTGTTGTTATGTAATGGTATGCCACTTTTAGTGGTCCATTCAATTAGCGGCAATGATCAATGTTTTCTCCAGCAACCGGAGTCTATTTTTCTTGACGGTAATATATTTTTTTAATTTGCTTTGTTTTGTTAGTCTACTATTTATGTCAACAATTCTGCAGATTCTCCAGTGGCAACTATGGCGACCACAGTTGCCTGACACATAACATTATGAGCAGAGAGGCTTAGGAATGAATCTGATTCCAGCGTGAAACGCCCTTTCTCCTCTATCATGCCATGCTGAGCCTAGATCTATGTCTGTCAATCATAAATGTTTTCCTTCCTGAAAGATTTTAAAAGGTGATAATGATTGTAGGAGGATGGCTTGCAAAACTAATGCTTCAAATGTAATAAACTTTCTGTTGAAATAATAAACATCATTACAGAATGCGGGATTGCCGCTTTAAAGAATCTAAAAAAAAAAACAAATCAATGTTTCTAAGTCTGGTTCATTCTTTTGCTAATGTATATTGAAACAATTACTACAGTAGAAAGGATAATGGCTTTCACACTGGTTTTTTTCACCAAGATAAGAAAAATTCATCCATATTCTGTATGAAAACCATTCAGTCATAACTTCATAATTACATAACTGAGCTATTTTTCTTTTAATTGACAGGATAATGTTCATTGTAATGTCTTTTTCAGATTACACTTTCGTACTTTCGAACAAACATCTGATACAGTCATGTGACAAAATGCGCTCAGTTGATAAACCGCACTTCTGTTTTTGTTTTTTTTTATTATTATTTACTAAAGAAAAGGAGTTCAAGTATCTTTGGTACTTGCTAATAAAGGGACCATTGTTCCCATGGGTGGTCTCTATGATCTGATTGTTCACCTGTACACTCACATGTGAATGGTTGTGTGACTGTACACATGCATTCGCATGCATATGCGGCAATATGTTTGCCGCAGGGGATGGAAAGGGTGGGGTAGCCGTTTGAAAGCCCGGTGGGTGGCGTTACCCAGCTTGCTAAGCAATGAATGTATGCTGCTTAGCGTGCCAAAATTAAGCAGGCCCCTTATCTGTTCTAATTTGTCCTAGCAGAGAAATGTAAAAAAGAAAAAGAAAAATGTTTTTTGTTTTAACTGAAACTAATTAAGAGACGGAGTGCTTAGCGTTATGGCAGTAAATCACACTTACAGTCCAGGTTTTAGTAGAGTCATTCTTGATCAGAATGAATTAGTACCTCAGTTGTTTTAAATTTAACCACCTGTGTTCAAGCATGGCTATAACTGAAAGCGGCGAGGGACGGAAGGATTGAGGACATCAGCGGTATCAGGTGTCAGGTGCACCGCTTGGCCAGCAGAGAGGACGCTCTTTAACCTGAGCGACACCTTGACACTTATCATGACCCTATGATAAGACTGTGACCTACCATCTACAGCCAAACGATTTCTCTGTGCACTAATATCTCCACAGCATCCATCTCCACCCAGCACACAGAGTGTGTTCACCGCAGGAGGTGAAACGGAGTGTGCTTGTGTGACTTTTACTTTTTCCTGTAAAGGCCCCCATACATTAGGCCGACTTGTCCTAGGGACAAGTCGGACCCAATTTACTTGCGAGCCGCCCGGCAGCTCCCCGGGAGGCTCACATACAATTTGGCACTTGATGTGCCATTTTTTACATGGGATAAATCGCATGCGATTTATCCCATGTAAAAAAAAACCCGGGGAGCTGCAGGGCGGTGAGGAGTAGTGGGGGCGGGCAGCGGCGGTGGGGGCGGGCGGCGGGTGCGGTGAGCGCTGCTGACCTGGCCGGGCAGTGTACTTACACATAGCAGCAGCGGGGACGGGACGCGTAGTGGCGGCTATTAGATTTTTAAAATACTTGTCAAATGACCGGCCGCTCTCTGATTGGCCGGAGAGCTCTCAGCCAATCAGAGAGCGGCCGGTCATTTGACAAGTATTTTAAAAATATAATAGCCGCCACTGCGCTGCCCGTCCCCGCTGCTGCTATGTGTAAGTACACTTCCCGGCCATGTCAGTCAGCAGCACTCGCCGGCGCTCAGGGACCCGCTGGCCGCCCCCACTACTCCCCCGGTGTCTGTATGCATATGCCTGTCAGGTGGCAGGCATATGCATACAGGGAGGTCGGACGTGATCGTATGTACAGACCGTCCGACCTCCCTGATCCGGTCCGATGAGCACGGGACCGCGCATCGGATCGGATCAGATATCACACACATACGATTTTGGGCCGATTTCACCCGACTATCGGCACAAAGTGCCGAAATCGGATGAAATCGTCACAAAATCGCATAGTGTATGGGAGCCTTAAGACTCTGGACTCTGGCTCTTGCAGCCACCACCAGCCCCCCACACCCCTCCTATAGAGGGCTCCCATCCCTCACCACCCCCACCCCCCACCATTGGATGTCATTTTTTACTAAATGACAATAAACACCTTTGCTTTCATTATACTGGCACACTGTTGTTATTTATAACCCTGCTTTACACGCAAGCTGTACCACACTAGATATCATCTCCGTTATCAATTTATAGCCTGAGCGCTAGTCACCTTCTTGTTATTTAACTTACCCTGGGTTTGGACAAACCAGACTTAGCAGCCGGCAACCAAGGTAGAGCGCCCACTATCACTCTCCTGTTCTGAAACCTGGACTGTTAGTGTGCCTTGAGGCTCATGGTGGGAATCCTCTGGCCCTAGACTGTTGAAGGAGGAATGTGCTACTGCTATGGAGGCTTCATTCCCTCTACCAAAATGGCCGCTGACCTGCATATGCGTCACATTGTACAGTATGTCACTGTGTTAGAGCACCACAGTGGGAAACAGAAGTTTTTGACTTTGACTTGACTCTTGACTTGAAATTTGGTGAGACCGTTCCCCGCAAGCTACATACATGGGTTTCGGTGATCCATGACTCTCTGTGCCTATAGCAGAAGACTTGGGGCCTGATTCAGACCAAATTGGTTGGGGCCAAATTTGGCCCCATTTCCGATGGTGCGTGTCCGCGCATGCGCAGGAGCGAATATGCGCCTGTGCAGACCCCCTGTGCAAACGCCTGCGGTGAGTTTTACACTTGTCAAGGAGTTTGCACGGTCAAGAGAGGGAAGGGAAAAGCTGGCATGTCGATGCCTGCTGGAGCGGGCGGCTGGCGTCACATGATGTCAGCGCCCTGTCCAAATTCGCCCATCTCCGACGGAAATAAGTCAGTCTAGATTGACTTTTGTTTGCAAACAGTTGAAAAACCATTCGATGTTAAGCGATCATCGAATTACTTTTTTCACTTGTGCTGCTGCTTGCAATGGGATGTGTAATTGTACACACCCCCTTCCATGCAAATGTGGGAATTCCCATGGGGGAAGGGCGGTTGTTCGGTCGGCCGGCTGGCGGATGGGCAGCGCTTACCTGTTCTCTAGGCTGCGGACATACGTAGCTTAGCGAACAGACCTGAATCAAGACCTACAGTAGGTTGCCTAATGGATGATCCATGGATAAGTTTTTCTATTACAGTAAACAATTAGATGATGCTTTCCAATAACTTTGAAGTGTCCCCACAAAGTCACTTTTACTCCTTATTATCACCATGATCATTCCTATCTAATCAATCTGTTTTAAGGTTCCACATCTCAGAATTTCACATACCTGAAAGCCTCTATATACAGTTCCTTAAAAATAACTCAAACAGTCATTTTCTGCCACTAAAACTCTCAATGACACACATAAGTAGACTACATGACCACCCACTGTTCCTGAAGAGTTTTCTTTGCAACGTGAAAACACTTCTGAGGCTAGCGGTCCATTCTGTACATAAATTACTTTTAATGAGTTGATTAAATGGCACGCAGACTTGGCAAATGACAGAGTTTTGTAAATACTCCCTGTACCCAAAGTTTAAATAATTTTCTGTTTTATTAGGTGCTTATATATGTTCCGGTACTGCGTGTTACTCATGGATAACAGTCTGTCTCACAAGTTCACTCTTACAAATGAATACAACGAATATGTTCTAAATGGGTCGGGTATGAGATACCGGTAGTTAGGATGCCGCCAGTCACAATACCGACACCAGCATCCTGATTTCCTAAATCCTGACAGAGGCTAAACCAACCCTACCCTTGCAGCCTAAACCAAAACCCCCAGCAGATGGGAAAAAAAAGTTTTGACGAAGAGTGAAAGTCATCAAGCAGTCCCACAGGCAGAATGGAGACCATATCCTTGCCCAGGTTTTGACAATATTAGGAGGACTAACTTCTCTTCCAGTTAGAGATATATAATATTCCTGTCACGATCCACATAACTTTAACTGCTAACATAAGAAGACATGTCCATAAAACGAGCTTACGAAGACATACATTTCCAGCTGACTTCGTAACTGTCAGTGATTAACATGATGGAATATATTTCACAGTTTGCGCCCTTCTAGGCACTTACCATGGCCGTCGTCCAAGAAATCAGTGATTGTGGCAGAAGTGCACTTTGACCATGGTTTGGAGGCATCGATGCTCGTTAGGACAGATGACATAAGGCGTTTATCTTCCAGGGAACCGAAGTTCTCCTCACAGAATTTAGAGTCGTCGTGGGAAAGACCAAGGAGATGTCCTGTAATGTAAAGGAAAACATTTGGATTGAATGGAACATATTACAGAGTAAAGTATGCAGTCTCGTCCTCACATACAGACTTCTACAGAAGTTAGTTACAGGGCCCACTATGTACAAATATAGATGGATATAGATACAGTAGATAGATAGATAGATAGATAGATAGACATAGGCGTGCGCACATAGAGTGTTAGGGGTGCACAGGCACCCCCTAATGCTGTGCCCACCCTTATAAACACCTCCCTGCCGCTAGCAACCAGCAATACCTTTGACCAAAGATTTTTGCTTTTTAGAGCGGTATTCCATTCAAAGAAGAGCCCATCATTCAATTATGTGTGTTTTGCATTGTTAATTGTACTAGACCAGTGGTTCCCAACCTCGGTCCTCAAGTACCCACAACAGTGCACGTTTTCCAGGTAACCCAGCAGGTGCACTCATTATTCAGACACATTTTAAAAGATCCACAGGTGGAGCTAATTATATCACCTGTGATTCTGTGTGGAGACCTAGAAAACATGCACTGTTGGGGGTACTTGAGGAGGACCAGGGTTGGGAACCACTGTACTAGACCATTGTCATATTACTACATACCTGTGTCATCCATGTATGTTTTTGACTTTATTTGCATGAACTGCTATCAAGAGTAATAAGAAGATTAAAAACTGACTGAACTAGGCAGGAGATTATGTTGTGGCTGAGAGATTTTTATATTGTAGTGAGTGCCAATAGATGATGGTAGACACGCCTGATTGGTGGTGTTAGACACACCCAATGGATGTTGTTAGACATGCACAATAGGTGGTGCACCCCCTAATAAAATGTGCTGCGCACGCCTATGTAGATAGATAGATAGATAGATAGATAGATAGATGTACTGAAGTGTCCGGCCATGCGTCCAATTGTGCAAGTGCAGGAAGTAACACCACTAGCTGCACCATCGCCACCATCAGTCACACCATCAAAACTTGCACCTCTATCTAGGACAGGGATGGGGAACCTTTGGCCCTCCAGCTGTTACTGAACTACACATCCCAGCATGCACTGCTACAGTTCTGCTATTTGGCCATGCTAAAACTGTAGCAAAGCATTCTGGGATGTGTAGTTCAACAACAGCTGGAGGGACGAAGGTTCCCCATCTCTGATCTAGGAGCACCCACTTCATTTTGCAAACATATGTTAGACAGAGCCTCATGAGTTCTGGACTATGGATATGCACTGTCTAGCTAGGTAGAAAATAGTCTGACACTGCATGGTCGACAGACATTAGGTTGACAGGGTCAAAAGGTCAACAGAGTTAAGAGATCAACAGGTAAAAGGTAGAAAGGTAAAAAGATCAACAGGTACAAAAGGTTGACATGGCAACGGTCGATGCATATGATCGACACAAGTTTTCGTTTTTTGAGTTGATCATTTCCCTATCAATCTTTTATGCTGTCTACCTTTTTACCTGTCGACCTATTGACCCTGTCAACCTAATACATATCGACTGTATGCCGTCGACTTATTGACTGTCTATGTAATAACTGGACGTATGTACAGAAGAAATGAATCCCTCCCCTGTGTCTGACATCGCGGCTGTATCCGATTCAGAATCGAGCCCATTACCTTTTAGATGTTAATATAGTCCTTAAATTAAAATGGGCCAGAGGCACTAAGCTTCAAAAGTGATAAAATGGAGAGTGATAAACAGCCAGCCAATCAGCTCCTACCTGCCATGTCACAGACTGTGTTCGAAAAATATCAGGCAGAAGCTGATTGGTTGGTTGTTTATCACTCTCCATTTTATCACTTTTGAAGTTTAGTGCATCTGGTCTAATGTCTGTACACTTATAAAAGACCATGACCACTACTGTAGCCTACTAGGAGTAATGCATAATTAGAATCTACCCATCAACTATAAAAAAAAAAAAAAAAAACTAAAAGTTTCTTAAGCTTTTGCAGTTTTTTTTTATTCCTCAAAGCATCTTTGTAGCAAAATAGCCCCCTATTTATAAAAAGCCACAAGTCTTCATTTCTTAACTATTAAACTCACAGCAAAGCCGCGCGGAAAGTAAACAGGACTCAAACTGTAGGCATATTGCAGGTGTGCTACTTAGTATTTAATTAAACAGCCGGCTCAGAGCACTAATTGCCTGGAGCTTATTCCCCCGGTAAAAGTTACGTAATTGCTCCTTGTCACCTTATATTTTTTTCCACGGTGCGGAATGCCAACAGTAACACGGCTTTACTAGAAAATTCAGGTTGAGTTTCAAGTGGGGTGTAGATTACATTTCACAGGCTTAAGAACTTAAGAAGCTTAAATTAAGAAACACATATGGCGTTCCCTCTTGTGCTTTCTAGAGGTATTAGATATCATAAAGCATTTGAACCCTAAAATATCAGGTTATTTTTCGAAGTACTACTCATCAATAACTCTCGTGGGAAGACAATTTATAAAATGTGTGGATTACTCAACGATGCAAGACAAGGGGGCCTATTTATAATGAGTGTAGTTGATGATGATCTTATTAATAGCCAATTATCATACAATTTATAGAAGGATATTTTGACGTTACTTCTGAGTGATAGTAAGCTGTCTCGGTGAGGAGTGATGAGATTGGTGGCCCCTCACTTGTGACTCTTTTCCCGGCATAGAGCTTGCGGCTTCGTATTGCTCATAACACTCAACCATGCCCATTTACATATGAGGAAGTTGTTTTAAAGGTGTTATATACTACAAATAAGAAGGATCTCAGAGAGAACCCATTTTATTGTGCAGTTCTTGTGACTATACTATTGGGAGGTCTTCGGGGATCTCCTGTAGAAGTTCAAGGGAAATCGGGTCAGGCTTGACTGAGCCAAAAGTCGGACAAGTGTATGGGGGGGCCTTAACTGTCACTTTTTAAAACATATTTAGGAGCTAATTGAGTTGATTTATCAAAGAACATCACCCATTCATAAATCTTCCCCCGGAGAAATAAAGTAGAGAGAGATAAAGTGCAGATCAATCAGCTCTTGTCATTTTTCAAACACAGCCGGTAACATGGCAGTTACCAGCTGACTGGTTGGAACTGTACGAGTCCCATTTACAAGTTTTAGCTATTAAAAACTCATTGTGTATAGTAAAGGGCGCTCCAACCAATCAGCTACCAGCTGTCATTTTTTTCAAATTCATGACAGGAGCTGATTGGCTGGAGAATTTGGCTTTAATTCAGGGACTTTTTTTTAGGATTCTAAAGGCTTTCATTCAAGCAAAGATTATTACAAAATCGTGTTTGTTATTTTGGTGGTTCCCCTGCCCACCGTGGTGGCGATGTGGTAAACAAACACCTAACACTGCCATATAAAGTTCAGAGACTGGATAACAGCTGCAGTTGACAAAATCATATTAGCGATACATATATATATATATATATATAAACACAAGAAACATAGCACTCAAAGTGTAGCGTTATTCGATGTGTCTCCATGAATCAACATGCCTTTAAATGACTCTAATATGTTTTATTATATGTATGTAATTCTAGTAAATGTCATTGCCTCATAGAGGGACCATTTATGGGTAAGTGGATATGACGTTAAGCCTGGCATGTCAGGCGGAGAAGCAAGGGTGATGTGTGAGGAAAATGGCCATCATTGATGGTTTCCTGTGGGGAAGAAGGTCAACATTTTTGCAATTAATTAAAAAACAGTTGTACGTATCCAACTCCAAATAGTTAACAGGATTACCGGCTCCCCTCTCCCTAAAATATGAAAAGTATCTTCTACACTTTCAATGTGCTCCTCTGAATAATATCAGATATACAGTAGACGCACAGCACAGTTGGAGGTACACACGTGTGGTTCCTGTAGCAATGAGGCAAAACAGAGGTTCCATTGCAGTACAGTTCAAAACCATGCACGACATTGACAACAAGTTGGCATGCAAAAGGTTGACGCTGACAAAAAGGTCAACACAAGCAAAAGCCTGAAATTGACAAAATGTTGACACACGCAAAAGGTTGACATTGACAAGATGTAGACACGTGTAAAGTTTGGCGTGCATTTTTCAGTTTTGTTTGATTTTTTGGGGGAATGTTTTCATACTTTACCATCCACGTGGACTCCGAGTGCTCCAGGCTCAAAGCATGCCCGCTACACTAATTGGGGATCCATGTCAACCGTCGTTCACATTGACACAAAAAAAATAAAAATAATGGTGAACTTTTCACAGGTCGACCTTTTGTCAATGTCAACATTTTCCATTTCAAGCTTTTGCTGTCAATCTTTTGACTGTCTACCCTAGACGCTGTAGACCAGAAGTGTCAAACTCATGGCCCTCCAGCTGTTATGGAACTACACATCCCAGCATGCTCTGCCATAGTTTAAGCAATCCATTATCTGAAATCTGTGGCAGGGCATGCTGGGATGTGTAGTTCCACAAAAGCTGTTGTGCTGTGAGTTTGATATCGCTGCTGTAGACCTTTCCATCAACATCCAACATGGGGGTAAATTTATACCCCTTTCACATCGCAAATGCCGGGTCGCACCTGGAATTTGGATACAGGCCCATCCCGGTAGTGACCCGGAAATTGCGCTGTTTGCTGCTCACATCAAGCTGGCTTATTGCCAGGTCACTGATGTGATCCAGGGGGTGGTGCGATGCAGTGGTGCATCAGGAGGGGGGGTGGGGGGTGGTTAGAGGCAGCATTGAGTTGACGCTGCTCCCTCCTCCATTGAAGTGAACAGGACCTGGGTCCGACCCTGGAATTACACTGTTTTTATCCCTGTTTGCTGGACCCATTCGACATGGCCCTTAACATCACACGCCAACCTGGGTCAAGCCAATTAGCAACCCGGGATTGACCCGCATTATTTGTGCGGTGGAAAATGGTACTACTAAAGCTTCTAAAATATTAAAAACAACCAATCAGATTTTCTCTATAATTTCTTTATTGTATCTTAGAAAACAAGACAAAATTCTGATTGGTTTCTTTGGGCGACATTATCTCTTTTCCTTTTTCAGAAGCTTTACTTAATTGACCCCACGATGTCGTTGGAAAATCCATGACGTGGGTGGTCTGCTGGTTCTATGCAAGCGTTGGCCAATATTCCTGCCTGGCGAAACGATCGTCCGTCCGCATCAGTACAAAACGCTGCTTTATTCCATAAATCTTCTCCGTAGCACAATGAAACATTGTAATTACGAGTCACGTATCAATTTGCAAATTGTAATTCTAGACTGAAGTTCCCCAGGCCCACAGCTCCGTACGAGCGGAATACGCCCGTAAACCCCGGAATTACAGCTAGGATAGTATGTTATCAGTCTGCTCAACAGCTTTCAAAATACGAGTCTTGTTTAATTTAGACTTTTGTTGGGAGGAAGTTTTTCAAAGCTCAGCAGAAGTAGAGAAAACCCTCAAACCACAGCGAGAGGCGAGTGGAGATAGTGTTGTGTCTGAGGCACTTCCTTATATCTTTGGCGGCACATTCTGCTTTGATTTCTGATTGTCTAACTTCGCTTTGCTCGCCGCAGTTACATACTCCCAACACCAAAGTATAACAACATAGCTTGAAAGGAAAAAAAAAAAAAGACCAGTAGGGTTTTAATAGGAAGCAGAGATTTAAACAACATATCTGAACGGAAAGTAAAAAAAATGTAGGATTTAAGTTACATTTTCTTATAGTCGCAGCCAAGGTTTTAAGCTTTCAATGCTGGAACACTTGAGCAGCAGGTGGGACAATATGAGGTTACTAAAATATTATTGGACAAGCCCAGTAATATATGCACAGGTGGTGTATAAGATATTCTGAATCACGCATTGCCATTATCGGGTTTGGATCATTAGGTCACAGCATTATGGTAGACAAGCATTAGGTCGACACCATTAGGTCGACATGCTTTTAGGTCGACATGAGTTTAGGTCGACACACAGGAAGGTAGACATGACTTTAGGTCAGCAGGGCTATTAGGTAGACATGGGTAAGGTCGACAGGGTCATTAGGTCGACATGGGTAAGGCCAACATTGAAAAAGTCAACATGTTTTTTTTTTTAACCGGAATGTCAACACAGTCAACATAAACACTAAAACTCGCTGAGCTCGGCACACTATTTTATTCTCCATCCACGCCCTAGTTTATGGTAGGGCATGAAATACTGCCTGTCGGCACATGTCGTGTCGACATGGAGACCGAAACATAGCACTGCGTCCCCTCGCACAATAAATATACGTAGGTCTTTGAGAAGATTTGGTTTAAATGAAGTATTCACACTCCATGCTCACCATCATAGATGTTGAAACACCAACTGCCAGTTGAGTCAGTTTGGAATGGCAGTTGGTGTGGCTCCCCTATTTGAATTTGAAACGGTGCTGCCCACGTCTGATGCCGCCACTGGCAAGTGGCAACCAATCAGATTCGACTTAACATTTATCTAGCATATTCTAAAGCAGTGGTTCTTAACCTTGGTACTCAGGACCCCCCAACAAAAGTGGATAGTGGAGAAATGGACCAGTGAAGAAGTTGCGTATAGCAACCAATCAGTTTTGAGGTAGCGTTCATCATGTTCATTCTATAAAATGATAGACAGAAGCTGATTGGATGCTATACTTCTCCACTGGTCCACTTCTCCGCTCTTGTCACTTCTTGATACACCAACCCCTTGGTGAGCAGAGGTGCATGTTCACAAAGACTCCTATGTCTGCTAATATGAAGAGAGGAATGCTGAACCTTTCTGGATTGGCTGCAGCTCCCGTCCAATCAGGTTTCACAGCAACCACTTCCTGGTCAGCTTCCATGTTTCTCTAATATGGTTTTGTTAGATGCACCAACACCTGAAATCAGGATAGTCTTCAATGAAAGACTCCATAGGAGAGCTAACTACTGTAAGATCTCTCCTGAACTGTATGTTGATCCAGGTCCTTTGGCAGGTTTCTGCTGCTCTACCCCATTACACATGACATCATGATGTAGAAAGATGGATCCAAGAGTTGGATACTGGTGACAGTCGACATTCCCAATGTTGACCTAATCCTTGGCGGTAGAACCGGCTGCACACCACTAACAAATAACACAATAATAAGGGTTGTGTTGCAGGTGGTGTGACCTGCAGCACAACCCTGAGCTGATGTCTTATTATTGTGTTATTAGTTCAACATTGGGAATGTCGACATTGAAAAATTCTACATGGGGTCTTTCACTTTTTTTTTATCCGACATGTTCCGACAGGCATTATTTCATGCCTTACCATCCAATAGGGCGTGGTGGTAAAATAAAATAGATGCGAGGTGACGCGGTGCTACGTTTCAGTGTCGATGTCGACTGTGGTGGGTTAAAAAAGTGAAATACCCCATGTGGACCTTTTGACTATTGACTTTCCCCATATTAACTTAATGCTTGTGTTGACCTAATGACTCTGTCGACTAACCCCATGTCGACATCCCTGCATGTCGACCTTTAGTCATGTTGACCTTCATGCATGTCGACCTAGTGGTCTGGACCTAATGCTTGTTGACTTCGTTTGTGTCTATCCAATGATCCATACCTGCTAAAGATAGAACATCCATATACACACACAGTAGTATCACCATCTAGCTTAAATAATCCAATAAAAGGCTTAGATGTGGCCAACCCAGACAATCACCAACAACTCAAGGCTTAGATGAGGGGCAACTGCTAGCCAATCACCAACAACCCAAGACTTAAGGTGGCCATACACATGCAGATTTATCTTCAGATCTGGCTGGTTGGAACAGAAACCTGGTTATGGATGAGAGCAAATGACAGTTGACCATTTGCTTGGAAATTCTGGAAAACTGACAAACTGTCACTCATCCATAACCATGTTTTTGTTCCAACCAGCCAGATCTAAAGATAAATCTTATTAGTGTATGGGCACCTTAAGATGGGACCAACTGTTAGCCCATCAGCAACTACTGAAGGTATCCAAACTCCCCTACCAGTGGAACACATAAAGGTGTTGCTGGGCCCAACAAGGTAGAATCTGCATAAAACTCATATAAAGGCATGGAAAGTACTTAAAGGCTTGGGCATAGTTATAGTGGGAACAGGGCTTATCATTGCTATAGGGCCCAGAGGCTCAGGGGGGGTCCAGACACAGGTCATATAGTCATCTACCAAGTTCCATGAATTATTTGTTAAGTAATTAGGTTTGACCCATGTCAGGCCTAAATGGGGTGTCATTTCACTTTAGTGAATTAGATGTGTATTGGATGTTATAGTGTAAAAGAGAACCTGTACGGTGGTATATTCTAAACAGAGTACTATAATATGGCTATTTATGAACAGCGGGCACAGTGGCAAAATATGAACTAGGGGTTACTATAATGTGGCATAAAATTAACTGGAGGACTCTGTAATGTGGCATAATATAAATTGGGAGCATTGACATGTTGCATTGCATGAACTGTGAGTGTAATAGGCTATAATATGAAATTGCACTACAATGTGACATAATATGAACAGATGGCAATACAATGTGACATAATATGTACTGGGGACAATGTATGGCATAATGTAAATTGGGAGCAATGTGTGGAATAGTGTCTACTAGCAGTACTACGATGTGGCGTATGGTGATCCTGTATGTGACCGCCCCCGCTGTTATCTGTCTCCTGGTATGATTCTGCCCGCTCTCCTGCCACTGTATGTACTTGCCTCTTCTGTTATCTACCTGCTGTCTCCTGGTATGTGCCCATTATCCGCCAATGCAGACAGTCAGCAGGACGGTATTAAGGTCAACACGCATTGGGTGGACAGGCCTTAGATTGACATCTGAAATAGGTCAACTTGCATAACATGTCGTGACCCTGTCGACCTTAACCATTTCAGGTGTCGACCTAAGGCCTGTCGATCTTCAGTTATCAACCCAATGCATGGCGCCCTAAATTTGGTCAATCCAATGACCCATACCCAGCAGGACAACTTATTCCTTTACCTGGAGTCCTATACAAGCTGTAGGGCATCACCCAGAAGCCTACAGTCCTGTTGGAATGGCTCGTTTCCACCAGCCGTGCAGCAAGGGCATATTTAAAGGTACTTATGTAGTATCTGGGCTGCCGATTTTTTGATTGTATGCCTTAAGTTAAGGCATACAATCAGATGCGATGCGATGCGATATCGCATCGCATCGCATCGCATCCGATATCGGATGCGATGACCCGATTTTTCCATAGGAATCAATGTTAAAATGATTCCTATGGAAAAATGGGTCCTTTTCATACCCCTACTATCCAAGTGGGCATGGAGTTGGATATAAACCTGTGGCGAGCGTAGCGAGCCACCGAGCCCGAAGCGTGGCGAGCGAAGCGAGCCCCGCGAGGGGACGGTATTCGTCCCCTCGCGGGGCTCGCTTCGCTCGCCACGCTTCGGGCTCGGTGGCTCGCTACGCTCGCCACAGGTTTATATCCAACTCCATGCCCACTTGGATAGTAGGGGTATGAAAAGGACCCATTTTTCCCATTGAATTCCATGTTAAAATGGACTCAGTCCATTTTAACATTGATTCCTATGGAAAAATCGGGTCATCGCATCGCATCGCATCGCATCGAATCGCATGGTCGCATGCGATGCGATGCGATCTCCCGATCCGACCCGATTTTGAAATCGGCAGCCCAGATACTACATAAGTACCTATTTAAATATTAAGAACTACAAGTAAAGGCACCCAACAACTGCACTAAGTGAAGAATACTGTACGTGCCATAAAAGATGTATGAAACCAAAGCTTCTGGCGTAAAAGCCTTTTGCAACAACTTAAAAAGGTCTCATGTTTCAGTGAACGTTTCTGTGTAAGTGTAGAGGCTGTGAGGGCGCGCGTCTTGTGGTGAGGAGGCAAACTGACAGATATGCAGTGCGGTACGGTATATCATTAATGTATAAGAGAATTTAATTGTATATGCTTTTAGTAGTATATACAGAAGGAGCGCTCCATCTGACAGGGACATGCGAGCATCTCACACATGACCGCGTCCCCGTCAGCACAGCGGAGGGAAGCGGCTTACCAGCCTGTGTCTGCTTCGTGGAGACGGGCAGGGTGGGTTGGGGCTGGGCGTTCCCATATGCTGGGCGTTCCCATATGCAAATGGCCTGGCCCACCGCCCCACGCCCCTCTCCGCCCACTTGGGTGCGTGCGCCCCAGCGAACAATCTGTTTGCTGTGGCCGTATGCACATGCGCAGAATGACTGCGCATGAGCATACGTACACCATCGATGCCCTTGCGAAGATTCCGGTCTGTGCGAATGGACCGGAATAAGGGCCTATGTCAGGACAGGCTGTGGAGCTTGCTAGACCTGCTAATGCTAAGGACTATAGAAACAAAATGACATTCTCTAACTTCCCAGCTTGCTGAATGCACCGACTTGCACTGTTATCTCTGGCCCAGCCGCTCTGTGACTCCCCAGTGCTGGAAGATTATCCCCTACTATTCAGGACCACGGCCGTTGGACAGCTGCCAGGATCGCACTGGTCCAGGTTATGTCACTCATTGCATATCAGAGGCCCCGAGCCCAGCAGGAAGAATGGGGAAGGAATGACGGGAGGAAGTTCGCAGAGAGTGAGAGAGTGTCTATGTGTCACTAAGTGCTGAGTGTGGAGAAAGCCCCGGGATCTATGGCTATGTCCTCTAGGCTTACGCCCTTCCATATGTATATTGTGACAACGCTTGGCCCCATGCACATGCTATACCACTGTGATAATATATAATAAGTGGGGTGAGAAAGCTGTTACCTTCCATTGTAAGAGTGGAGCTCAGCCACAATCTATCTCTTCATGGGATGTGGATCATTTTGTCAACAGTAATTAGGTCAACAGGTCAACCGCTACTGGTGGACAGGCCAAAGCACGACGCATAAAAAAGGTCGACATGCACAAGTTCAGCATAGTCAAAAGGTCAACGCAACCAAAAATCTTGACATGGGAAAAGGTCGAGATGAGTTTCGGAATGTTTTGGGGGTCTACGGCAAAATGTCGGCAAACGCGTCCCTCTCACATGACCAGCAGCACCTGTAACTAGCTTAGAGTACATACAAGCTGAGCGCAGTTGTGTTAATTTCTCTCCTATATACCCCATTTCTAAAACTAAATGTGTAAAACAAAGTTGTGTCCACTGTGTGCTGTTTGGTTTTCTCAGCTGCAAAATCTGCACCCAAGCAAAATCCGCACCTAACCGACCAACGCTGTTGACATTAGACGGACGCGTGATTTACATAATTGCTTGCAGGCCGCTTCAGAGGAGAAATGATTAATCAGTGTTAAAAGAAACAAAACTTCACAACATATTATTCTCCTGCTATTTAAAGTGGCTTGAACTAGTGAACCGAGACTCCAAAGCAAACTTTATTTTGATTTGGCAAAGGCTTATAAGTAGTTTTCAAGTTGGCAGTTTCAAAATCAGTTTCCCTCGTGTTGTTTTTTTCCTGCCAAGAACATGAAATAATATTTTCTTTTTTTTTTCCTGATTTTTTTCCCCCCTGTAAAACGATGATCACTTTCAAATGCTACAGTATGTTTGAGGCAAGTTAAGAGTTAAGTAAAACAAACTGTTGGGATGTTACATATAGCCTAATAGTCAAAACATATGTCGTCTACATTCGTTTGTAAATACAGGCCACCCATTGACGGTTAAGGTGTTTGGTTAGGATGTACCATTAAAAAAAATAGCTATATAGGGTGTAGACGAACGTACACCTCATATTTACCTAGTAGATGGGAGTAGATGGTTTATTTTTATTTACTAATCAACAAACTGCCAAAACTGCCAAACAATGGTGGCTTTGACTTATCGATTTAAAACGGCAATAGAATTTAATGTTAATTCAGACCTGCTTAGTATCTATTTCTATTGCCGGCGGTTTTGACCACCCACCACTGGTCAGTAAAAATCATAGTAGCTTCCCCTGCTTTTAAATTCAGAGAAGCTATCTAGGGGGATGCTGTTGGCATGGTCGACACTATTAATGTTGACACATGAAAAAATGTTGACCTACCTTTGGTCGAAATGGCAATTGTTGATATTGAGTTTTTCATGTTTTTTTTTTCAAGGTTTTTTTTTTCATACTTTACCAAGGCCATGCGAGCAAGGCCATGACTATGGTGCTGGGTAATGAGAGACCACAAAAATACTCAATAAGTCACATAATGTCATTCATTGTGTTTATTTTCACAGCGGTGTGCCACCACTGTGCATTGGCCAATGACTTGGAGGGGCCAAAGTTGAGTTTCTTACCTATAAAGCAGGCCTGACTAATTTCCATATGTTGCCTGAACATTACAGAGTGGTAGGCAAATATGAGACACGATGATACTCTGAAAATAGTTTGAGCACCACTGGTCTTGTTAGTGTTATATTATGTTGGCACCATTGGTCTTGTTAGTGTTATATATATTAGCACAACTGTTTTTGTTAGTGTTATATATTGGCATCATTGGTTTTGTTAGTGTTATATATTGGCACCACTGGTCTTGTTATTGTTATAGATAAGCACCTCTGGTCTCATTAGTGTTATATGTTAGCACCACTGGTCTTGTTAGTGTTATATATAAGCACCACTGGTCTTGTCAGCGTTATTTATTAGCACCACTGGTCTCGTTAGTGTTCTATATAAGCATCACTGGTCTCATTAGTGTTATATATTAGCACCACTGGTCTTGTTAGTGTTCTATATAAGCACCACTGGCCTTGTTAGTGTTATATGTTAGCACCAATGGTCTTGTTAGTGTTGTACATTAGCACCACTGTTCTTGGTAGAGTTATATATAAGCACCACTGGTCTTTTTATTGTTATTTATATTAGCACCAGTGGCCGCAGTAGAGTTATACATTAGCACCACTGGTCTTGGAAGAGTAATATATTAGCACCACTGGTTTTGTTAGTGTTATATAACAGCACCATTGGTCTTGTTAGTGTTATATATTGGCACCACTGGTCTTGTTAGTGTTATGTATTAGCAGTGTTATATATTGGCATCATTGGTTTTGTTAGTGTTATATATTGGCACCACTGGTCTTGTTATTGTTATAGATAAGCACCTCTGGTCTCATTAGTGTTATATGTTTGCACCACTGGTCTTGTTAGTGTTATATATAAGCACCACTGGTCTTGTCAGCGTTATTTATTAGCACCACTGGTCTCGTTAGTGTTCTATATAAGCATCACTGGTCTCATTAGTGTTATATATTAGCACCACTGGTCTTGTTAGTGTTCTATATAAGCACCACTGGCCTTGTTAGTGTTATATGTTAGCACCAATGGTCTTGTTAGTGTTGTACATTAGCACCACTGTTCTTGGTAGAGTTATATATAAGCACCACTGGTCTTTTTATTGTTATTTATATTAGCACCAGTGGCCGCAGTAGAGTTATACATTAGCACCACTGGTCTTGGAAGAGTAATATATTAGCACCACTGGTTTTGTTAGTGTTATATAACAGCACCATTGGTCTTGTTAGTGTTATATATTGGCACCACTGGTCTTGTTAGTGTTATGTATTAGCACCACTGGTCTTGTTAGTGTTCTATATAAGCACCACTGGTCTTGTTAGTGTTATATGTTAGCACCAATGGTCTTGTTAGTGTTGTAAATTGGCACCACTGGTCTTGGTAGAGTTATATATAAGCACCACTGGTCTTTTTATTGTTATTTATATTAGCACCAGTGGCCGCAGTAGAGTTATACATTAGCACCACTGGTCTTGGAAGAGTAATATATTAGCACCACTGGTTTTGTTAGTGTTATATATCAGCACCATTGGTCTTGTTAGTGTTATATATTGGCACCATTGGTCTTGTTAGTGTTCTATATAAGCACCACTGGCCTTGTTAGTGTTATATGTTAGCACCAATGGTCTTGTTAGTGTTGTACATTGGCACCACTGGTCTTGGTAGATTTATATATATGCACTACTGATCTTTTTATTGTTATATATATATATATATATATTAGCACCAATGGCCTTATCAGAATTATATATTAGCACCACTGGTTTTGTTAGTGTTATATATTAGCACCACTTGTCTTGTTAGTGTTCTATATAAGCACCACTGGTTTTGTTAGTGTTATATATTAGCACCAGTGGCCTCATCAGAGTTATATACTAGCACCACTGGTCTCGGTAAGTAATAGTCAGGTATTAGCAATACAGATTGAATAAAATCCCAATTCCCTTGAAGCAATCTAAACCTATAGCGCAGCCAGTTTTCGGACACCGGAGGTCTGACCTGGCACGCCCATGGTTCGAGAAGGGAAAGGCGGTTCTGGGCCACACAATTTTTTGATGCTAACCCTGATCGTAGCTGGGAAAACTATGGGCTATTACAACTAATTGCCACAGAAAAAAAAAAAGAAAATGATTATTTTGTGCAGCAGTACTTTGTTTGCTACAATAAAGCCCGCTCCAACTTATACCCCATGGAACCCCTGAGGACGTGTGAAATCTACAAGACAGATCTTCCCCAGTGCCTAGAGTATATACCCAGAACAAATGTTAGCTTTTAATGAAGGAATTAGTATGCGTACATCGTACAACGACCAATGAGTAGTCTCCGGTGAGATCACATTTTTGTAGTAATAATATCGCATAGATGGAAAGGTCACAAAGAGCAGAAAGGGAGCTTATGGGGGATTTCTCGCGAGGGTTTGGGTGTTATTGCTTTTCAGCCGGCTCGTTCATCCATGTGATTTACATTACTCGGCTAAACCACATGAGATTCGCATGTCCAGTCATATACAGTAATATAGGTTTTAAACACGAAAATATGCACCTTCAGATAAGTGATTCAATTTCCTTTCCTCCTTAGCCACGATGGAGCACGTTATGTGCATCTAGTTGATGACGCTAAGTTGTGTTCTAAATAACCCCACATGCAAGCCTGGCGTTTCAATGAGGAGTATTTGGGTTATTAATGCAGCTGTTTAAAGTGTTTGATTTGGCTGCAGAACAGAAGCAGCCCCACATACCGATTTCATGAGCCACGGTGAAAGCTGCATGGAGCCCGTCGTCTTCAATTACCGCACAGCTGCGCTCCGGGGAGCATACCGTCCCCACATCTGCCATTCCAAGGGTATCACACGAATGATGTCCGCATAAGTCCTGTCCAAGGAAGAAGGAGAAAAATAAGTCATAGAAATCTTGTCTGTTGTTACACTAACATTGAGTAACAACATGTTGCACACAGAGAAAGGCTTTGGCACAGGCATGGCCATCTGGTGAGACAGAGACGGATTACAGGCATCACCTGTCCGTATTCACATACTTTCTTGCTGTTCAACGTTCAGATGTCCTTGTTGCTTAGAATGATCTTTAAAGTTATTTTATACATTCCAAAAAGGGGAAACTTATGGGGCCTACACACAGGGAGATTTGCTGAGCGTACTGAGTGATGTTGCTCAGAATGCTCAGCAGGATCGCTCAGCAGACAGCGATGTGTCAGCGCTGTCTGCTGAGCGATCTGTCAGGGACAGTGTTCTCCGATGAATCGCCTGCCTGGCGATTAACTAGATTTATCCAGCATGCTGGAAATTAATCGCCGGACTATGGCCCTTACACACAGAGCAATGTAGGGGCTTTTTCCCCTAAGATCGTACCGTGTGTGTACCACATAATTTTCAGGGGCATACTGTATAGGGAGGGGCCCTACGCTGCAGACCCTATTACTACTTTCAAATCGCATATGCCGGATCCGACCCGGGGGGGGGGGGGGGGGACTTTCACTAGATCTGGGTTGCTCATTATACACAGGGCAACCCAGATTTAACACAAACCTGGTATGAATTGCCGGGTTGGTCGACCCAGGTTATAAGGTTTGGTGGACACAGGGCAACCCAGATTTAACACAAACCTGGTATGAATTGCCGGGTTGGTCGACCCAGGTTATAAGGTTTGGTGGTTTCATACTGCGCCTCGACCCTGGTCAACGCGGCACAACCTAGCAATAATAGGGGTTTAAGGAACGGTGTGAAAGGGGTATATGTAATAGAGGTGCTACTTTGCTGAGGCTTATAGAGCCACACATAATGTAAAACAATGCAGGTGCACTATTCAAACATTATAATTTATAATTAAAATACAATTTGCAATTAATTTTGCTATAAATTGTTTTTTTTTTTTTGCATAATCTTGACCAGGGTTATGGGCTTACCCACCATGTCCAGGTAACCTCGTCGGGTAAATCCCTAACATTCAAAGGGTTAAAGAAAGCCCATAACCCTTGCCAAGATTATGCAAAAATGATATTTGAGGTCTTCTACCTCTAAGTTTCACAGGAGCTTTGCACTCCGTGATGCATTCAGAGACAGTGGTTAGGGAGGGAGGCTCCAGAGGTGCGGCTGCAGTGTAGGTCAAAATTTAAATAGAATTGCCACTGACTGCCATTCCAAACTGACTCACTGGCAGTAGGTGTGGCTCCTCTATTTGAACTTAGGACCATGCTGCAGCCGCTCCTCTGGAACCGCCACTGGTGGTTATCATTGCTTAAGTGCAGCACTGGGGTCATGAAATGAGTTCCTGACCATGGCATTATCTGTGTGGTATTTGTGTGGCCTCTGGTGTTTGAGCGGCTTCCCCCCATATACTCCAGTCTCCTCCCACACTTCTAAAACAAACTGCTGACCGTTTAATGTGCCCTAGTGTGGAGGGGGGTTTAAAAGACGTTAAGCCTCTGCTGCGGGCCCCCTCCTATCTGGCAGCGAGGAGACTCTAGCATCATCCTCTGAGGTAGAAACTTCTACAAATATTATTGTAACTGCACCATGCAATACTGAGCGGTGGAACATGAATAAATATGTCCGGTCCTTATCTCATTACATTTGAAAATGGATTTTCCAATAAGTTCCTTAACAGGCAAATGTGCATTTCCTAATTAGCGGATCAGATAAGTGGCAAATACTGGCTGGGTTATATATGAGGGCTACAGTACAAACAGATATATAAATGAAGCGCTGGAGGAAGGGGGTGGCTTGCAATGGGATCCGGAGGGTATGTCAACAATGTCTAAGTCAACAGTCATTAGCTATACACTATATGGTCGACATGGTCAAGAGGCTCACATCAACATGTGTTGACCAAATTACTTTTTCACGTGTCAACCATTTCCGTGTCAACCTTATTCTTGTTTCAACCTTTTGTGTTCGACCTAGACGTTTGCTATACACAATAGACTATCTCTGATTTGGTCACTTTTCAGCTGATAACAGAGAACAAAAACTTAATAAAAGTGAAACATTTTCATGACAACTATAAGAGTTTTTATATACAAACTATCAAAATGACGGCTTCTGCAATGTACTTTCATTTTGAGCTGTGACAGATTTTAGTCCACAAACCATCCACGCCACCCCCAGTCCCTATCTGGTCGCGCCTCCAATATCTGCTTCACATCTCCCTTTCTCCATATTCAGCAAGTTTTAAAATGGACCACTGTCCCTGCAAAAATTGCTTTCACTTTCTGTTATGACATCTTTACGCAAACAAAGGAGTAATTTGGTCTGGTGAGTGACCTCTAGTGGTCAGTGGAGGTACTTCACCTCATAGAGGTAAGGAATAGTTAACTAGATATATATATATATATAGAGGAATGGAAGAGGCGGCACTCAAATGGGATTTTTCAAAAGTGTATTGTGGCAAAAATAGGACCAACGTTTCGGGGTCTTAATCACCCCTTTGTCAAGGTGCAAGTGGAAATCCACTGCATTTCCACTTGCACCTTGACAAAGGGGTGATTAAGACCCCGAAACGTTGGTCCTATTTTTGCCACAATACACTTTTGAAAAATCCCATTTGAGTGCCGCCTCTTCCATTCCTCTACCTACCTGTCCTGGAAGGCACCGGGGTATTCGGACCCAGCTGCGGGAGTGCCAGGCCTTCTCCATTTTCTAGATATATATATATATATATATATATATATATATATTTGTTTGTCGTTAGTAGCCTTTAAATGTAAGGCAATTTGCCATTTATGTGTGGGGTTTTTTTCCTAGGAAAAAACCCAAATGATGTCATATTTTCAGCACACCACAATGTTGACTTTCTATGGTCCCTGTGTCTGGTAATTAAAAAGCTTTATCAAGAACGAATCATTAATTAGCAGTTTTCCTATACACACAAATTATGAAAGAAAAGGTTAATATCCAGAAATTCCCTATTTTTCACCAGCCTCCGCGAATACAGTGCAATGGAGGGACTGGAGGAGACAGTCAGCGAGTGCGGAATCATTCCATAACTCAGAAAACACCACAAGAGAATCTCCCGAAATCTATTCACCGGAGTGTGCAGCCCTCCCGCCCCAACTTGGAACCTTCTTCAGCAGAGCAGACATTTTACATCGATATAAATCTGGCTTACTGCCTTCCGGAGGACAATTTTGTTCCTACTGATTTTATTCCTACTGATCAATCTAGGCTGTGGCTTCTTTGATTTCTTACTAGAGACCTGAGGTAAACGTAAAAAACGATAATCTAATAAGAGAAAATGAAAAATATGCAAGAGAGAAAGTTCAGTTTGGGTGAGAATTATTATTGCAGCCGGGGAGATATTTTCGGTGGTTTAGAAATTGTCTGTATTTCAATTTTTTTTTTTAGAAGACACAGTAAACCTTTCTCGCTATGGCTGGCACTTAATTTAGGTAAGTCGCAGCTTATGCCTTCCTTAAAACCACTGTAAAAGACTAGATCAAAGATCAATTGTCATCGTTAATCACTAATAACTCACAGATAGAAATATATTTCTCTCACAACAATGTCTGGCTGTTATTAGAGGCCAAAAAGGGGAAGAACGTAGATGTTTGTCATATGTGCTAGAGCACCTGTCACATCCGCTGCAGACGATGAATTATTAACTCTATGACACCATAAAGGATGAACCATGCAAAGTATGAACCATGGCGGTTTACACCCCCCCCCCAAAAAAAATAAAAATTGAACACACATGTCGACATTGTGGGTGTTGACAATGCCCATGTCAACCGTAAGCTTGTGTCAACATTCTGTCAATGCCGGCCAGTGGTATGTTGACAATTTCAAGGTGACGACCTAGTCACTGTCATCCAATAGTGATCGATCTAGACTGTTGAACGATACATTGTCGACCCAGTTGCAGTGCAGTTGAAAAATTCAAAAAGGGGAGCCCCACCAACTGCCACCAGCTGCCATTCTAAACTGACTCAATGGCAGTGGGTGTGGCTCCCCTATCTGACTTTTGGATTGTGCTGCAGTCCCACCTCTGGAGCCGCCAATGGTCACATCAATGTGACCATGGCATCCTTGATGGCATGAAGTCATTGGCAGGGGTGGTTTGGCAATAGTTAACACATGGAAGAATTATGGTGTGCCAGTGCGACTGTGGGGAAGCCTGTGGCTAGGAGAGAGTAAAGGGTGACAGATTGGTGATGTGGGTGTGTTAAGGGGTAGAGGGCGGCATGCTGGTGTGGGTGTGTTAGGGGGTAGAAGGTGGCAGGCTGGTGATGGGGAGTGTAAGGTGGACACTTTTTTGAATTTTTTTCAGGGGGGCCACTTTAAATTCCCAATGCACCCATTACACCAGAGAAGGGCGTTGTAGTTGAATTAGTATAAATTCTCAGTCCAGAGCCATCTAGTGGCTGCCTGTGTGCAAAACACTTCCCCATAGAGGTGAGGAGCAGCATTAGACTTTTGATAGACCAACGTGTATCCACCATCGCTTATGCAGCCTGTGATTATTCTCCTAATATTGTTACATTGTTTCATATTTGTACTACATGCTTATGTTTTCTTATTATCTTGTATTGCTTAAATGTCAGACATCTGCTACATTGCAATGTTATTCCTATGACAATCGCCATTTTACATTTTTTATATTACTTATATCAACGAGGGCTGAGAACTCCTAAATCCAATTCTGTTTCTATAGGGCACACATTATAGTGTGTATGGGTTACACATATGCAATTGTTTCATGAAAGCTAGCAATTGTTTTTGAACCTAGAACCCTCACTGCTGGACTTCCACTGTACACAGAATAGTCTAACACAGGGGTTCCCAAACTTTTTTGAAAATGCCCTACGTCACTCCGTGAGTAGGAGCATTTGGCCCCGTTTTTCACTGTCGCCGGGCGATTAAGATGCACCATGCTTCATAAATCTATTTACTCACCGGAGAACACTGGCCCTGACAGATGCTGTGTAGCGCTTCATGGGAATTGTGAACGATCTTGCTGAGCTCAGCAGATCTACCTGTGTGTAGGCCCCTCTAGCACTGTCTGCTGATAAGGGTAGTTGTTATCTCGCGCTAGTATTGGCTACTGCCCAGGAACAGCTGGCTGTCGTTTTACCATATCTTATCACCATATCATCCAAAATGAAGTATCCTTATCCAAAAACAATGCTCGTAATCCAGAAATATCAACCGAATTCCAAGTCTATTTTAGTAATAGTCCAAAACTAACAAACCTTATATCTAATAACCCAAATACTGTCTACCAGCATCAAAGGCTAATAGCTCCTTCATACAGAATGGAATGCAGAAAACACTAGCTACCTGTCACTCCCATTTAGTGTAGGAGTTTATACAGTATTTATACTCTATTCACACCAATTACTAGGATCAAACTGAGTTATTGAACACAGTTTAAAGTTGTGATCAGCTGCATATAGTCACGTTCACCCTACCGGCTAGACGTTATCACTGGGTCGTCCATTTGTCAATGCTAGGAGATGATAGTGGCCCTTTTTCTGGTTCACTCGCAAAGGCAAATTCCTTCTCAAATGGCCAAAACCATGTGCACTGCAGTTGGGGCAGATGTAACATGTGCAGAGAGAGTTAGATTTGGGTGGGGTTTTACTTCAAAGGGATAAATCTATATTGCAGTGTAAAAATAGAGCAGTCAGTATTTTCCCTGCACCTAAACAAACTCACCCAAATCTAATTCTCTCTGTACATGTTACATCTGCCCCCCTGCAGTGCACATGGTTTGTTGATTTGTCCATGGTTTGTCCGTTTGTTCACTTTGCGATTGAACCAGAATAAGGGCCAGTATCTCCACATGCTGGTGATCCAGCTCTCTGCATACTTTTAGCGTGACCTGGTCGAATTCTTCTCCTATCACACAGCAGGACAATGGGTAACCTCTTTGGGGATGGGATAGTGGCAGTCAGAATACATGTCTAATGACCAGAAGACCAGCGCCTGGACCTCAGCATCGATGATGATGCTTACATAGAATCCCCACTCCCAGCATCCCGATCATTAATATGCGGGACAGTTTATTAAAAGACGTAATAGCTATAGTATTTCATGTCATTACAATATATACATATCTTAACTAATTTATTTGTTAAAGTACGTAATTAGATTTATTTTTGGACTTTAAACAAAGTAGACAATGAAAACTATTTTTTTTTCAAACTGAAATCTAAATTGCAGTGTAAAATTAAAGCACCCAGTATTTACCCTGCACAGAAACAAAATAGCTCCCCCAAATCTAACTCTCTCTGCACATGTTACATCTGCCCCACCTGCAGTGCACATGGTTTTGCCATTTAGAGAAAGATTTTGCTTTAGAGATCCTTTACTGAATCAAGCCCCTAATACATTATTATGCAAACTGATACAATGTCAAAAATATCAAAATAGTAAAATACTCGCAATACTGTATATGTAATAGACACTGGCTTTTAAGGTCCAATCAGAGTCACACGCTATGCCGATATGAGCGCAAATGACCACTGTTTTAAGTACGGCATATGCATCCAAGTTACACTGCGCATTTGTCCTGGTTTTTATCGCGTGATGTAGAACGAATTTGGATACAGGTAATGTGTATTTTAGTGGGAATCTGGGATGTAATAGGGAAGTGGCTGGGCAGATGCTAGCGGGATACTGAAGGTGGATTCCTTTAAAGAGGAAGCTATGTTCAGAAGGAGAAAATGCACCTCCCGTAGCGCTGCTGGAATTGGCCCCAGAATTAGCATAAAAACGTGTCTGCGGCAAATGTTTGTCTGTAACCTAGAATCAAATGTTTGACGATTTATGTTTTTGATACCGTCTGCTGTGTACAGGGTAAAAACATCTTCACTCCTTATCAAAGCTTTTTGTCACATATCTTCAATTATTTACTGATTCTCCATAAGAGTCACCACCTGTTCTTTTATACTGATAAAGGCTGATATGAATATATACAGTAGGTCAAATAAATTTGGCATGCCGATGGCGTTAGGCTGTGAAATATGCATTGCAGTCTGGCGCTTCGCCAAGTGACTTAAACACAAGCCTCATCCACTCAAAGGATCTGCTTAGTGAGCAGTCAGATGCAGGAAACTCCGCCATGCGCAGGCGTGCGCATATGGTAATGACCCTGATCAGGCCGCAACGCTCCACCCCCTGCTCAGAAGTCCAGGAGCGAGCACCCGGCAACCGGACTTCTCGCCGAGTTCGCACACTCCCTGCGTACAGACATACGCAGAAAAGGTTCTGCGTATGTGTAAACGCACAACATCGGTACACTGCCCGAATTCGCGTCCAGAGTCCCTTGCAGCCACATCTTAAATAGTGTTCTCTAGTTTTCTATGCCAGGGCAGGTTGCTCAATGAATAAAGTGTCTAACTACAATGTCACAGGTGAGGGGTTTGAATCCTGGGTATGTCAGCGTCTTATAATGTATTAAAGGACAGTGCAATTAAAAAACATAGAGCTCTGGGCATTCCCATGGTAGTGGACCGATGACGCGGGTGCGGGGGGGGGGTGGGCAGCTGACATCACCGGATGTCAGCTGCCCCGCCCACTTTCCTCAGAATGTGCAGGCGGATTTAATATTGCTCTGAGCAACCTTAGATTTGCGTACACGTTCCACATCATTCGATGGTCAGCGGCCATTGAATGATGTGGGTGTTGCCCCGCAGGCTGCAAACGGATGTTTATGTAAAACAGCCATTCGCAGCCAGTGCAAATGTACACGCCTTGTGGATGCTGGGCCAGCGTACCACCATTCGCAAGGCGGGATCTAGTTGACTCGCAAGGATGCAAATTCGCATCCGAGCGAGTCAACCAGAATAATCCCCTATGCCTGCTGGGAGCTGGATACAGAACCGTAGCAGGTGGGACAGCGCGTTTAAACATTTCTGAAGAATAAGTGCAATAATTCTAAAAAAGAAATAAGAATGCAGTTTGTCTGCAAAATTCCTGTTTTATAATCACCCGTGATGCTAACGGACGTCTATCAACAATCTGCGGCTTAGAATCAGCATGGCTGAAGTAAAATGATTAGACATGGGAGAAGCCTCATCACAGGTGACGGGATTAACATACGTGTGTAACCAGTAGCGGCTCTGGCTTGTTTGTATTAATCCCTCCACTCAGCACCATATGTTTATGTTATTTTCTTTTTTTAGTGTACTATCTTGAGAATTTCAGGAATACTGCAACTTGGCGATAAGGGGGCCTTTGATTTAATTACAAAAGACTTCAATATCTGAGTAATTTGTGAGACCGGTATCTTCCCCGCGCCTGCGACGGAGAAAATGTGATTTTACGCTGCTTGGCCAGGGACTAATTGTTCCTATAAAAATTCTCTGTACACCGTGTCAGCTGTAAAGAATATAAACATTATTATTAAGAGCTTTCATGTTTTTCCAAGACATGTCATTTCCTCCACAAGTATTTATAAACCGCACTGAAAAAAAAATTCAAAAAGGGAAAAGAGGGATTTTTTTAATTTATCCTGGTGTTGCAGTGTTTTGGTCTGGGGGGAAATTTCATTTACAGTGACCCTGTCCCGTTCTCGGCCCGCTCGACAAAGCATCGGCAGGCGGGAAACAATGTCCCGCCTGCCGAACGCCGAGAAGGGGGCGTGGCCATGAGATACAGCCATGGATCGTTGAGCTGGCAGTCTCTAGGCGGCGTGTCCCGGCGGTTGCTAGGCAGCCGGGACGCCGCCGCGTCATCAGGCGCACACTTCCGCCGGGCAGGGACATACGCCCGGCAGCTCATACGCAACCCCTTCCTCCCCTGCCGCAGCAGTTGCCTAGGCGACGAGGGACGCCAGGCGGCCGCGGGGAGGAAGGGGTGCGCTATACGCCGCACGCAGCTGCAGGAGATCTGCTGAGTGGCGCCTTATTTAAACTTCCAGGCCGGGTCATTCAGACGCCGGCTATAGTTCCTGACCCAGCGCCTTGAGTGTTCCCGGTTCCAGGCTCCTGTCTCCTTTGGGATTCCTTTTTACTGCAGTGTCCCTGTCTCAGCACCCCCAGCGTCCCAGTGTCCATCTCCTGGTTGCTTTTCCTGGCTGACCTCCTCCCGGCTGTCTGCCTTCGGGGTTCAGATAAGTTGGGGGTTCCCCGCTCTCTTATCATAGTATTACATCTTGATTTACTGTGTATTGTTACACCAGCCAGTGCTATATATTGTGTGAACTTTTGTGTATTGTTACACCTGCCTGCGTTGGACATTGTTACACCTGTTCATTTCTAGCAGCTAACCCCGCACCAACGCACTTAGTGCGCAGTCTCACAAAACCCCACCTGCAAACATCTTTTGTCAGACTGTTAACACGTTCAAAATGATGACATGTTCAAACTATTTAGCATGTCGATTACATGTAAATAATATATCACTTACACAACAAGTAAGGGGGATAACTACGGTGTATCCATGGTACTCTTGTGTATTGTACACCAGCCAGTGCTTTTTATTGAGTCCACCTCTGTGTATTGTTACACCTGTCTGCATTTTGATATTGAGTCTACTCTTGTGTATTGTTACACCAGTCACGGTTATAGTCTGTGTAAACTTCTGTGTATTGTTACACCCGCTGGTAACAGCATTTCCCCAGGGGGGTCTTAGCTAGGGTGTGGCCCTCACACACCTTCTCCGTAGGGCCGGGTTGTCCTCGCCGATAGGCAGGGCTATTTTTGTGCAGGCTCCAGCAGGAACTTAGGCCCTTCTCCTAGTTCACCCTTTCAGACAAAATATTTCTTAGATGGACAAAACCATCTTTACTTATCCATACCATTGCAATCACCAATAACATGTATGCTGTTACAAACCTAATTTTAACCTCAACTCTAATCACAATCTTAAACACTTGCGAGTTAAGGTTTTGAGATCACTGTGGCATGTTTTGACATGATGCATCTTTAAATCTACTAATAAATGTTAAGTTTTAATTATTTTAAAAGAGTGCCCGGACACCCGAGTCCTTTCCTTTTTCCTTTCTGTGTGCCCTACACAGGGATCAGTAGACGCCACTGCACTGATTTCTGCCCTTATCTTTCCTCTTTAAGCCCACCCCCAGATTCCCATTGGCTAGTTTTACAGGAGTCTGGGGGCAGGCTTACAGAGGACAGATAAGCAGAGTGCTGTATCAAAGGCAGCAGCCGCACTGCTGATCCCTGGGTAAGGAAGCAAGCACATACTGTGTATTACATACAGCATTACATATATGTTATATGTGTTAACTTAACCACCACTGATTATCATACTGACATGCCCCGGAGGCAATTTTAAGCAAGTATGCAGCACTGACGCCACTGCAGTGTAAGCATTTCAGTTGCATCTAGACTTGTAGGGGCTTAAGTGTGCTGTAACGGGTTATTCTCACACAGGAAAAAGAGAAGACACATTGGCGTAAGCTTTTGGCACATGGCTTTGCAATGGCACACTGATGATGATGACGATATTGACTATGAAATAAGCATATGGCTATAGGGTGGTGTGACCACTTAGTAGGGTTGGGCAACCAGAGCCAAATTGGTGGCATTGTATCTGTACCCTGGCACCAGCATTTGCATACAAGGTGGCTGGAACGATACCCTGAAGATTGAATTAACAGCCGCCTAGAGTTTCCTTTAGACTGTGCTTGCACACAGCTTCCCATTAGTCTCAGACTGGAGGTAAACCGCCAAGAAAATGTGCAGAGAGAATTAGATTTGGGTGAGTTATTTTGTTTCTGTGCAGGGTAAATACTGGCTGCTTTATTTTTACACTGCAATATAGATCTCACTTTGAAGTAAAACCCCACCCAAATCTAATTCTCTCTGCACAAGTAACATCTGCCCCACCTGCAGTGCATATGGTTTTGTCCATCTAAGAAGGATTTTGTCAGAAAGAGTGAACTAGAATAAGGCCCAATGCCACTACAGACTGCACACTTTTTAGAGGTTAATCTCACTGGAAAAGACCTGCAATAAAAATAAAAGTTCAAACGAACAGTGGTAGCGGTGGTCCTTTGACCGCAAATGTGCTGGCTTTGTCTCCAAGGAACATAAACACTTCGTCATTTCAAGATCAGCCCAGATCAAAACTGTTTTAATTGACCGACGGTCAAAATACTGATACTAAAAAATTACTGACATTCATTATGTCGACATGTTCAATGGGCAAAATGACGAAATGTAAAATGCTGACAGGTGAAAATTTGGCATGAGTTTTTTTGGTATCTATGTCGATGACTGGTTAGTTTTTTAGGCAAGTTTTTTGGTGTCTATGTCGACACAGGTGACCTGTCGGCAAAATGAATGAACGTTATTTTGTCCGTGTCGGTATTTTGACTGACATTCAATTGGTGTCGGGACTATGACCATCGATATTGGGTCCGTCTGTAATTTAATTGACAGCTTAACCAAACGATTTATCCAAGTTTCATATAACCCCAGACTACATCGTTTGGAAACACGAGAAGTCACTTTTTGAAGTTTCAAATATGATTTTCTTTTTTTTTCCTTTAAGTGATTCCGTCTATCGTCCTCTTTGTTGGGTGTATTATAGAATTAATAATTCTGTCTCTCCTCTAGGTTCTATTGACCATAAATACAAAAGATAGGAGGATATTGGTTAGAATAGGCTGGTGGCTTTGCACAAAACATGCTTTGTAGAATGATGCGAATTGAAGCCAAGAGCGTCGGAATTATTACAACCAATGAGATAAGAAAACTTGATTGTCGGAGAATACTCTTCGTGTGATACTAACCACGGTACTGACATTGGCCACACACTGATGTCGGTTTTGATGGCTTTGTTCTGTAATAGTTTCATTCTATTCATGTTCTGTTTTTAATTTACGCCGACACGTCTATTACATAACACAAGCATTTATAATCTGAGATGGATCGCACAGTCAGAGTAACCTCAAAAATGTCAGGATAACTCATGTAGGATGAACAGATAAACATGGCAACAGAAATGATACAGGATGCTCTAAATACAGTATATGTCATCTAGGGAATTAAGGCAAAAAAAGGTTCATGGTCAATATATTAGATCATCTGTGTGGAAATAACGAGCCCACGTACTGACCACAAATCGCCTGAGATGTGCATCACTGCATACCGTATTTGGGGGGAAATAATACCCCTGAGCAATAGTGTGGCTTGGAATGGTATACGCTGATGTAAGTGTGCCCTTATTTTGACCCGGCACTGAGCTTCCCAACCCTTTTGCCCAAGTTCCCAACAGATAAACGGGGGAGTTGTATCGACCTTGCTGAGAGATAAATGGAGAGAGATGAAGCACCAACCAATCAACTACTAACTGTCAACGCTAACATGCCAGTTAGGAGCTGACTCGTTAGTATGGTATCTCTCTCCACTGCACTGCGGTCTTTTTGCATGTAATGTATTGCATGCGTTCCTATTAATCAATGATGGGGTAGGCTGTTTGAGCCGGAGGTCGGACATGCAAGCAGGTCCAATCACAGGATGGCGCATCGGATAGGATCAGATGTCAAACACCAGCGATTTGGTCACTTCTCACCCGATTTCTCGGCCCGATCTGTTGGAATCAGGTGGAAATTGGCCAAATCGGCTAGCTTTACTCCATACGAAAACTTATGTTGGGTGGCATATACTACAAGGAGTAGTAGTGGGCTATATACTGTATACCTAGCGGCTGAAATTCTACTGTAGAGTACCTGCAGGACCCCATAACAAATCAGATAACCAATACTGATCCTCTATGTTTCACAATGCTCCTCCCCTTTGAGGTCCTCAGGGGAGGGGCACTGGCAGTACTGCTACCTAACCAGCAGTCAATGTAAACAGCAGACCAGTGCCAGACCCATGAACAATTGAATGAATGGATTAGAAAACCCCAGATGATGTTGAAGCCTATATATTAAGCTCATCACTAATAATCATTGTAAATAATGCCCATCATCACTAATGCAGAAGATATCTTAAAACTAAATCAAAAGTTTCTGAAGCTTGTCGCTACTAGTGAATGTCATCATCATGCCATATCCATAATTTTATAGCTGTGCACTTGCACCACCAATTTTTTATAACTGCAACTTAACCAAAACACCATCACTGGCCTCCATAAGAACGCCCTATTATAACCCAGTTACAGCTCATTCAGGGGCAGATGTATGAAGCAGTGATAAGCAGAGGTGGCTCTTACCTCTGTGTAGGTGGGGGGGCTGCCGCAATGCCGCCCCCCTCCACTGCCACTGCTGGTCCCCGATGTCGCCGCCGCCTGATGGGCCTTTCTGAAGATAGGGAACACCTCCCAATGGAAATGCCTTGGGTGACAGACAGGTCGGACTTCCAAAAGGAAGTCATTGCCAGTCACGGTGAAGCCAGTGTAGTCTCACAGACTGCATCTGGCTTCACACATTGGCAGATTTACCGGGGGGGTGGGGGGGGGGAGGGGGCTGCATCCCTGCACTCCATAAGTAAAAACCACCACTGGTGATAAGGGAGAAGTGAATCAGAGTAGAAGTGGCCCATGGCAACCAATCAGCCCTGAAGTAGCATCTATAATTTGCATAATCTAAAACTATACTGATTGGTTGCCATGGGCCACTTCTCCTCTGGCTCCTTCCTCCCTTATGACAGCTTCATACATCTACAGTACCCCTCAGCCCCAAGTGGAAGTGTGAATTAAATGACTCCAACTCCGCATTGCCCCTATGCGTTACGCAAGAGGCTGCACAGTGGGAAAGCATTCGAAAACCCATCGCCAAAGGTGTCCATTCAAAGCTATAACTTGCCCCGTGTGTCCCAGTGATATCACTGGCTGCTAACAAATGAATCGACTCAATCGACTCAAAATGACAGCAGTCGGTAAGTGACTAAGCATTTGGTGCGCCGTAATTGATCAAGCACAACATTGTCTTTCCGGTTATCTGCCTTGCAATACATGGGAGTTCTATATCAGTACAGCCAACAAGACAATCAGCAGTTCACACCACGGCCAATCAACCTGAAGACTCCTCGCTCAAAACTAAAACTGTAATTGAAATTGATTTCCAGAACAGCGTCTAACACGTTGGTGTATCATGGGCCTCGGCAACTAAACAATAACGTTACACGGATTGATTTCTCCGGGTCTGATATTGTTATTGCTCGCTTCAGAAATCTTTATTACAACTTCAGAACAGTAAAACAGATACATTTCCTGCAAATGCCTCATGAGAACACATTCTGCGTTGGCCCTTCGGTGACTTCTTTAACACTATAGTTTTTGTCTTGAATTTGCCTAAGTGCTTAACCTCTGTTATTTTACCATGGCGGTCTTGTCTTCCCTAACATAGAGGGTCAACGGGTGTCTACTGGTTTCACAGGTTGCTCTATCCCACATTATGGTAGCAAAGAAGATTCAGTCCACACTGGGAGATCTGGGATCTTGCTTGATGTCATTGTACGATAGATTAGTCAGGCTGCGAACTGACTCGGACCAGGACTATGAAGATGGCAGATGACTCTAGATCGGAGAATTGCATTCAACCACCTTTAAGGTCACCTGTTTGCCATCATTAGATCATAGTGACCAATGAATGAATGTATCAAACCGTCAAAAGAGTGGCGTGGCGAGGTGGACCAGGGAAAAAAGCAACCAATCAGCTTCTACCTATAATTTCATTGAATGTATTTGATACATTCTGGGGGTTATTTTGGTTGATGCGAATTCGTAGCCTTGCGAGTCCACCAAACCCCGCCTTGCGAATGGTGGTACGCCGGCCCACCATTTTCAAGGGGATTCGCTTGCAGGGACTGCAAATGGATGTTACACAGTAACATCCATTTGCAGCTTTGTGGGATCCGCCCACATCATTCGATGGTCGGCGACCGTTGAATGATGGCAAAGGCGCAAGCACATAAATGTGACTCTGAAGAAACTTATGTATGCGTGGACGCTCGGGGGAAAGTGGGCGGGCAGCTGACATCCGACGATGTCAGCTGCCCACCCCCCGCGTCATCGGCCCATTAGCATGACGATGGCCATGGGAACGCCCATGGGAAGCTGGGCGTACAAATATGCATCTGACTATGATTATAGACAACACTAATACATAACCTGTTTGGGATTCTTAACACTGCTTTCTATTGCTGAATTGTTTATTTCTGTAGCCCTTGGATGTTACATGGATCAGCTCTGCTTTAAGTGTTCTATATAATTTACTTCACAGAGCAGTTTTGCGTTGTATTAAAGGGAAATGGAAATATAGAATTGTCTTGTTTACTTACTCAGTATTAACCCCTCCCTCATGCACCTGAGTAATATTACTGAACTAATTGAGCATCTACCACTATCTGTATTTATTTGTAATGCCCCTTGCATATGACATTGAGAGCACAGCAGAAACATGTCATAACCAAGGGCAGGGATTTTAGCTGACTCAGGACTACAACACGTCAGCGTATGAGTCACTACTCCGCCGTTACCTCCCACAAATGGTCCCTGGCTGTCAATCACTTCTAGAACAATCCTCACAGTGGCAATTAATCGCTCCGTTGCATACACCCCTGAATCAGGCCCAAATTGCCACAAATAGTCATATTCAGGGAATGATTTTTAAAAGGCAAGACAAGTCACACTCATAGAACGTTTTGTGAATTAAGGGCCATAGTTTTGGAACTGAAAAGAACTTTATAGGCTGGAAAACTGCTTAGTAATGCTTTTTTTATACATGATTCATACAGATCACAGCTCCTGTCTTCCTGATACTCATTATATAATAATAAGGGATGCATAAAAGACTTTATATGGTATCTGAAGCACTAGAATAACAGCCGATTAATGAGCTTCTGGGCATTGATACAGGAGGATGCAGAAAGCCACTCCAGGCAATGTTTATGTCACATGTTCAGTCCAATTTGCGCTAGGGTTCTGCATTTTCACGTGTTCTGCTAATGCATACCTTCACAGTTCCCGACTGCCTGCGAGATGTATTTCTCTGACAGATGAAATGCAAATATTATTCCTCTAGCACCAAGACACTAAGTTCAAAGTACTGTTGCCCTAGCTGGTAAACAGGAATGGAAAATGTACCTCACGTATTCGCTCTGTGGCGCGTAAACATGCCATTAGGAACGACATCTGGATGTTTGAATTCAGCAAGGCTCAAATCAGAGCCCATCCAAACACGGGGATGGTAGTTTGGCGTCTAGTTGCCTAGCGACCAACTTTATGCACGCAAAACACATTTGTAAGAGTTGGACAGCTGTGCGCTTTCCTGTTTTTTATTGAAATAAATAAAAAAATTCTACTGAGATCATTTTTTTTAAAGAATACGTGATCTCAACCTCTGTGTAGATTTATTTTCTTTTTTTTTTTGCCATTCATAGTTATATATTTGTATATACAGATGGAGCCGGCGTTGTCTTTGCAGGGGATGGCGGCAGAATCGCCAGCCGCCATCCTCCGCCAGCCGCCATATGCTCTGCGAAAGGGGACGCGCGCACACGAGATGCGCGCGCGTCCACTTCCGACGGCGATTCTCCCGGGTCCCCGCTGGCTTGCCGGCGGTCACCCAGGGTCCCCACTGCCTCCCCGCACCCCCCCACTGCCTCCCCTAGCCCTGTCCGTCTCCCTGAAGCGGAGACGGACAGGGTTCCCGTCGCCCCGCCGCCCGGAAACTGAGACGCGCGTGAGATGCACGCGCATCTCAGTCAGATGGACGCCGGGCTGCTGGTGGATCGCCAGCGGAGACAGTCCGGCGATTCGCCAGCAAGAGGGAGCCCGGCTCCATCTGTACAGTATTGTACATCAAAGGTCAACCAAGGCAAGCTAGCATAAAGTTACATTATTCAAAAAAAAAAAAAGTTTCCAATATTACAATACTGCAGACATCATTGCTGCAAATTCCGAACATCTTGCTTCATTGCTCCGGCCTTTCACTTGTTTAGGAAGTTGACTTCCTCATGGGGTTACGGAAAATTGGACAAAAACATTTCAACATCTGTTTCGAGTTGGTTTAATACATTTATTGGACCCCTCCATTGTATATATAGATAATCAAAACAAATACGGCAATGTATATTTTACAGGGCTAAATTGAAATGGTTTGTTTGTTTGTTTGAAGCAATTACACTTTCGCAGGCTTCAATGTGCAGGAAGCCACTTGCCAAGGAAGGAACAGAGGCGATGTCCGAAGGGTCAAGCGTCAACACGCTTCTAAATATATGACCCAGCAGACGTAAAACGATTTCTTAATCAGATGACAACACCAAGGGAACAGGGCATCCGCAGTCTCACGGTGACTTATAAATAGAACAGTGATTTAAGTTGGGTCATAAAATGTCACCTTAACGGGATGAAGCCGCTTGCACACATTGCAAAAAGAATGCACAAGCGGAGAAGACAGAAAAACACCTACTAGGAGGCGCGTTTGTAATTTGGATAGCTATGCCATGCCATCTGGATGAGTGGTTTCCACAAGGCATTCCAGGGACATTTTTTCCAAACCTCTGATGTGGAAATGAATTTTTAAACTTTCGGGCTGGCGTGCAACATCTAACATGAAACGGAGAGGGCGGGGTGAGTGGAATCCATTGGAAACTCACAGAGTTGTCGCAGGGCAAGGACAAGGCTCTGTCCATCGGATGGATTTGTCTGGACCACCAGAGACCAGTCTACCTTGGGATTAAGGGGCTGATTCTGATTGATTTGTAGTGAACCGAATTCGGCCCCTGCCCCGATAGTCGGGTTTGTGCATTTCTGGGCATGTGCAAACCCGACTGCGAATTGCATAGATGACTTACACAGTTGCCGGGCCACACGCAGTGGGAAGGGAGGGACGGGGGCGGAATGGGTGGTGGTGGCTCTGGGCCATGGGAAAGCCCAGCATTTTATGACCGTTCCCATGAAAACGTTGGTTCCCAATGGCATGCGGGCTGGACGAACTGTGCCAGGGGTGGGCGGCTGACGTCATCGTGGGAAAACTTTTTGTATCTATCTAATGATTTGCTGAAGTGGATGAGGCTTGAAAGATACAATTCATGTTGGATACCTACATATCTGTCTAAAAGTGTGCACATCCCTGTGATCCAGGCAGCTGCCAATATCGGCGGCCGCGGGGACCTGGTGGGTCGCCAGCATTGCATGCACATTTGCCAATGCTGGCGGGAGATGAACGGTGGTGGTGGGAGTGGGGGCAATGCTGCATTCTGTATTGCCCTCGTAAATGATCTGCTCTATTGTCTGTGCATGTACAGATGATGGAGGGGGCTGAAAGCGAACCGCGGGAGTGCGCATCGGCCGTCGGGTGCAGCATGCACATGGTACAGAAGCTCTACAGCAGGCATGTCCAAACTATGGCCCTCCAGCTGTTGTGAAACCACACATCCCATCATGCCTTGCCACATTTTTTCGATTAGGGAATGCTAAGGCCTCTTAGAGTGCTGCAAAATCGGTTATGGTTTAAAGTGTCGGCAGTCAATAGGTCAATGCCAAATGGACATTACCAAGGTCCACACAAAAAAAAAAAGGGTCAACACAAGCAAGCGGTCAACATTGCAATGGTCCACACATAAAAAGCTCATGAGTTTTTATGGGTTTTTTTGTGTTAATTTGAAGATTTCATCACATGGACTCCAAATCCATGTGTCTAGCCCCCAGCATTTGCCATTATAGTTGCAAATCCCGGGCTGGGGATCGGCAGATCGCGATATTTCGGCCATTTTGGCTGGGATTTTCATTTCAGGATTGGAGCCCCCAATCACTGGATTGAAATATGCATTGCATACCTTTTTGCCAGGCAGCGCTGAGACGGAGCAGCGCTTAGCTCAGGCGCTGCCCGGAAAACATGCTGTGTGGCTGCGCAGTGGGATGTTAGAGGTCACACTGCGCAGCCACGCACCAGCTGGCGCCACTGACCCATGCTTACCCTCTCTCTGCCTCATGTTCTCCACACATGTCCGTCCGCCCACTTCTTTTGCCTCCGCCGCCAGCCCTGTCCACTGCCTCCGCTCAGGGCTGCCACTAGGAATTTTGGAGACCGGGACTGATTTCCAGTCTAAGCCCTCCGCCCCTGCCTTCGCCCCCCTCACTTCACTTACCGCCCGGCTCCTGCTCCCTCATCCCCTCTTCCGCTGTGCTGTCTGCGGGACCTGTTTGCGCTAAATGAAGCAGGTCCCGGAGCGCAGGCTTCTTCAACACAGGACACTGGCAGACAATTTAAATGCAGCACCGGCTGGTGAGCCAATCAGAACTCACGTACCGGCAGCCACTCTAATTGGCTCAAAAGCCGATGCAGCATTTTTATTGGCCCCCGGTGTCCTGAGTTGAAGAAGCCTGCTTCATTCAGAACCCTGAACACAGTGCAGGAAGCACAGCGGAGGCTGAGAGGCCCGGAACAGCTGTACCCACAGCACCCCCCTAATGGCAGCCCTGCCTCTACTTGTCTGCTTGCTCCATTGCCTCCGCCTGCCCACTCCACCACCAAACGGCTGCTTCTAAACAGTTCCCGGTGTCAGGAGTCCAATCCTGGGAATCAGTTTTTTAATCCCGAATCCTGAGATTAAACAAACAAAAAACGGGAAGATGCCTTGCTCCTCAACCACGGCACCTGGCAAACTTTATTGTTCCCAACTGGACTCCGCGTGGATTAGTGAAGTATGACATTTTTTAAAATGTAATAAAATCCTCAAAAAAACCTCATGTTTACCCTTTCAGGTGTAGACCATTGCAATGTAGACCTCTTCTCGTGTCGACCTTGTCAATATAGGGTGTTGCTATGGGCAACCAATCAGATACTATCTATGATCTGCTAGAAGGTACTAAATAAATAAGTTGTAGATTTTGATTGGTTGCTATGGACAACATCTCATCTTTATTAGAACTCCCACCTTGGTAAATAACCCCTTCGTATGAAAATGGGTGATATAACACATTCCGCGTGCCCACGAGGAGTTAAATATGAATCATCACAAAGCCTCTGAGTGTGCTTGGTATGAAATGTGTACAGCTTAGCATTTGCATTAAGGGAAAGAAATCCATGTTCCCATTCCAGACTATGATAAGATTTTCTTCTCTGAACTCTAAAGCCTCTGCGGGTAAAATTCTAATTCATGTCTTACCCACGAACCACAGGAGCGGCGTTCTCCACGCCTTTCCTCAAGGCTCTGGGCTCCCTCTCAAATATAAAGCAGCCGTCCAAGATACAAGACAGCCAGCTGTAGAAATTCTCCAGGGCCTTGTTTAAACTTTCAGCTGCACAACTGACATGTGCAATCTCCTCCGCCCCAACCTGTGCAGCTTGGATATAAAATGCTCAGTGTGACCCCAGGCGAAAAAAGCGCCTCTGCCAAAAATAAGCAGAAAACTGGAATTCTTTTATAACGTCGCTACCAATGACCAATGTTGTGGATAAATATATATATATATATTTATTTTAAATGGAACCGTGACATTATTTTGAATCAAATATTGCATTAGCTAGACCAACATTTCTTTTCCATTTTCAGGTGTAGTGATGTCATCGGCGAAGTATTCCTGTTTCCAGGATCTGGATGAAAACACGCTTGGCAAAACGACTTACGTCATTGAACTTTTTTTTAAACCAATATACAGTATATGACAAGTGTGTGTGTGTATATATATATATATATATATATATATATATATATATATATATATATATATATATATATATATGTGCAGGAGCTGTAGCAGTCTGAGATGTGCTGCGCCAGCCTAGACTATTTTGAGTTGAGTAACTCATGAGAGAATAACAAACTGCAGACTGACACTCATTTCTTTGAGCGATAGATGGATAATGAAGATTAGGTTGCAGAAATCCTCACATGCTCACAAGCAGCAGCAGCAGCCGCAGGCACTCAACGTGGAAGGAATGTGCTTGTTTATCCCAATTCCTCATGGTGTCAGAGAATATCTCAGCAGTCTTATAGCAGGGTGTACCTCTCTGATTGTATTTTCAGGAGGTAATGAATGACTGTATATAGGAAAACTCCGATATGTTATTAGGCGTACACTGTGTTTATTCAGAAAGGGGACTGAGAACTTGAAAGCACCTGCTAAGTGAGAGGCTGGAAGACTTAAGGGGGGCAGAGGAGACTGCACTGTGACCCTGCCCCAATTTGCTCAGTTATTAGATCACACATAAACACAAGATACCCCCCACTGTCATTGGCTTGGGAGAATACTTTCCTAGTAGGATTTAATGGAGTTGTGTCATTGCAATCGAACATGAGAAATACAGGCTGGGCGATATGCGACTCTGCTGCTGCTGCTGGTGAACCAGAAGGCTCAGCATGCCCAAGTAAAGGATTGCTTGGCTATTCCTAAATAACCAATACCACTGAGCACAAAGGTGGGCCTAACTGCTGCAGAACTACAAGTGCCATAGTGCCATGCCTTTGATCTTCAATGAGTGCTTGCTGGGATTTGTAGTTACACAACTGGTGGAGGCAAGTTTAGAAGATAACTTCACTTATATAGGACAACACAGATATTCTGGCTAGGATGTGCAGGTATAGAGGGATAGATACTGTAGATTTATATATAAATATACACACAAACACACACACATACACACACGCACACACACAATGTACTCTGCAGATAATATACTACCACACCACCCCCTCTGCACTGGCCCTTTGCCTTACCTCTCTGGTGAAGAGGATGGCCGCATCGTAGTGCTGGTCATGCTCATCGTCCAGCTGATTGTGCTGATGTTGCCACTTGCAGAAGTTCTTGAGCGAAGTGGCCGCGTTCTTGCTCACCTCCGGCCCCTTCTCCTTGTCTGTCACCATCACCACCTTCACCACTGCCAAGCGGATGTGGTTCTCAATGCTTGGATGACTGTAGAGCCTGGAAGCGATGGAAGCCAAGGTCAACAGATAGTGGTGGAGGTCCTTCCCATACTTCTTGGACATGGACTCATCGGCCACCAGGAGCAGCTCCACATGCCTGGACTTGGAGATGGACCTCCTCTGGCGCCTCTTCAGTGTGGTCTCCTGGGACAAAACCTCCTTGAGATGAGGTTGGGTCTGGTTGTGGTGGCCCCAGTGATGGCTCCTGCGATGCCTCCTGAGACCTTGACCATGCTTGTGAACGTGGTTGGCAGAGCCACGGGTCTCGCAGCTGGACCTGCTCTGCACGGTCTCAAAGCTAAAGCGATCCTTGATGAAGACATGTAGAACCCTCTCTGAGCTATCACTGTACACCTGCCCAACTCCAGCCTTGCCCTTAATCAGGGGCTTGATGGTATAATGAGCATGCTTGACTGCAAAGTATCCATCCAGACCCCCACACAGGTTGAACACCGCCAGGGACTGGGGGCTGGAGTCCACAGTCCCCCTGTAGAAGCAGTGCTTATGGAAACGGTGCTGAGGATGCATGCGTCCCAGGTACTTGGTACTGAAGTGGGGGGAGAGCAGGAGGTCGTCCCTTTCCAAGTCCAAAATAAACTTCTTGCCATCTGCATAGAGGATGTAGCCCACTTTGCCCCCTCCAGCATAGATCTGGTCAATGTTCTGCACTATCCCACTCCTCCTCTGGTGCTGGGATGAAGGGTGATGCTTGGAAGGAGCAGGTGGCTCTCCAGGCTTGGAGTCTGCAGTCCTGTTAGTAACAGCAGCAGCAAAGTGCAACTCAGCAGCCAGCAGCACCAGCAGGACCAGCACCATGGTTCCCCTGGTAACTGGAGACAGAGAGGAACTGGTCTGGGATGGATCAGCTGGGAATAACCTGTCACCAAACCGGTGGAAACTTTTCTTTACAACAGCAGCTTGCAGTGCAGTAGGTGGCTCAGTCCGTCCAGGGATCCGATCAGCAATATAGGCTGGATGCAAAGGCTCTGGGATCACCCAGCTGTTATTATCTGTATTGCAGGACGCGTTAACTCCTTGCGCTCAGTCAGAGGCTGCAGTGCTATGGGGATGGAGCAGAAGAGGATGCGCCGGAGCGCAGGAGTCATCCAGGGGGCTGCGTCTGGGTGCTGGAGTCATCCACCGGCTGCGCTGGGCTCCCCAGCCTGGGGTGGACGCGAACGCACAGAGGAGGGAGAGGAGAGAGATGTGAGGATGAGGAGGTGGAACAATGCATTTATACTGGAATGCTTTATAAGTGCGAGTCGTCACTGCAGGCTGCCTCTTACAGGGAGAGCTTCCACAGCACCACTCCCCTCCAGTAGTCACACGCAGGGAAAGTGTTACTGAGTGTGTGTGTGTGTGTGTGTGTGTGTGTGTGTGTGTGTGTGTCTCTCACTGTATGTGTGTGTGCGTGTGTGTCAGGTCCGCTGTGCTATTTCACAACTGTCCTAACAGCTGACTACACATCCCACAAAACGGTTTATAGATTTTTAATGTCTTGTCCTGGAAACAGGGATAATGATGGGTACAAGAACTTTTCTTAAAAAAATCTCTATCTCTCTCTCTCTCTCTCTCTCTCTCTCTCTCTCTCTCTCTCTCTCTCTGTCTGTCTGTCTGTCTATCTATCTATCTCTGTCTGTCTGTCTGTCTGTCTGTCTGTCTATCTATCTATCTATCTATCTATCTATCTATCTATCTATCTATCTATCTATCTATCTATCTATCTATCTATCTATCTATCCGTGTGTCTATCTATCTATCTGTCTGTCTGTCTGTCTGTCTATGGTAGCTATCTCTTTATCATCTATCTATCTATCTATCTATCTATCTATCTATCTATCTATCTATCTATCTATCTATCTATCCGTGTGTCTATCTATCTATCTATCTATCTATCTATCTATCTATCTATCTGTCTGTCTGTCTGTCTGTCTGTCTGTCTGTCTGTCTGTCTACCTATGGTAGCTATCTCTTTATCATCTATCTATCTATCTATCTATCTATCTATCTATCTATCTATCTATCCATCTATCTATCCATCTATTTATCTACAGTATCTGTCTGTCTGTCTAATCTATCTATCTATCTATCTATCTATCTATCTATCTATCTATCTATCTATCATCTATCTATCTATCTATCTATCTATCTATCTATCTATCTATCTATCTATCTATCTATCTATTTATCTACAGTATCTCTCTCCTTCTCTCTCTCTCTCTCTCTCTCTCTCTCTATCTCTCTCTATCTCTCTCTATCTATCTGTCCATCTGTCCATCTGTCTATCTGTCTATCCGTCTATCCGTCTATCCGTCTGTCTGTCTGGTCATATTATGCCATGTTGGTTATGTGTAAGACAATCAGTACTAATAACATTGTGGCTATGATTTATTCTGCCAGGACAGACACTGGACATCACACAGCACCAGTAAGTTTTGTGAAACACATCAGGAATTTCCCATTGACTCGCCTGCAGAGTGGCTCATTGCTTGCGCAGGGTGCTGTATACTTTGGCTGGCTGTACCTGGCTTCTGTGCCCGCCTATTGCAATACAAGCTGTCAGGTGATAGATAGTGTGTCACTTAATTGTTATTATTGATGGGAAATGTTTATTTAAAAGGGTCTCAGTGACTTGGCGAGCTGTGCCAGGGGCATCCTGTAATGCTTTTTATTGCAGCTGAATAAACACAAGCCAACCATTTGTCTTATTAAGCCTTCATCTGTCTTTCATCTTGAAGAGCTGATTATACTGTATAACCTTAAGGTAGGTCTCACACAGGAAGGGATAAGCAGAAAGGGGCTGTGATAAATTGAATGAAGTTTCGGTACTCTTTACCTAGAACGGCGTCCGCGATCAGAATCGCGGGCGTCGGGGGTAAAAAATCGCGGTCATCGCGGGCATCGCGGGTAAATCGCGGGTACATCAAAATCGGGTACCCGCGATGACCGCGATTTTCCCATAGGGAACAATGTTAAAAAGCCTGATTGACCGCGATTTTACTTAAAAATGCCTCAATGCCCGCGATTTTACCATAGGAATCAATGTAAAATGGGCTACAGAGCCCAAATAGCCCCAATTAACCCTTAAATGTCCCCCCAATTTTTGTACGCCACCCCACGATCCACGCCAACCCGAAGCGTGGCGAGCGTAGCGAGCCCGCGAGGGGCGGCGGTACGCGTCCTCCGACCTTTTCATGCCCTACTATCCACGTCGGCGTGGAGTTGAGAATAGAATAGTGTGGCGAGCGCAGCGAGCCACCGAGCCCGAAGCGTGGCGAGCGCAGCGAGCCCCGCGAGGGGACGCGGATACCTTCACAGGTAAACGCGTCCCTTCGCGGGCTTCACAGGTGTCCGCGTCGCCACGGACACCTGTGAAGTCCGCGAGGGGACGCGTATAACTGTGAAGGTATCCGCGTCCCCTCGCGGGGCTCGCTGCGCTCGCAACGCTTCGGGCTCGGTGGCTCGCTGCGCTCGCCACACTATTCTATTCTCAACTCCACGCCGACGTGGATAGTAGGGCATGAAAAGGTCGGAGGACGCGTACCGCCGCCCCTCGCGGGCTCGCTGCGCTCGCCACGCTTCGGGTTGGCGTGGATCGTGGGGTGGCGTACAAAAATTGGGGGGACATTTAAGGGTTAATTGGGGCTATTTGGGCTCTGTAGCCCATTTAACATTGATTCCTATGGGAAAATCGCGGGCATTGAGGCATTGAATGCAAAATCGCGGTCAATTAGGCTTTTTAACATTGTTTCCTATGGGAAAATCGCGGTGATCGCGGGCATCGCGTCGCGGCCGTTTATGTGCTGCCCGCGATGTCGCGATCACCGCGATGGGCGCCGTTCTAGGTAAAGAGTACCGAAGTTTCTTTTGAGTCGATTCTATTTGCTGTATTGTGCTGGATGAAATTGCATATGACAAGTGGATTAGCAGTTCTGATTACAGTCAGCCTTTCAAGTTCCCAGTCTCCTAATTCTAATAATTAAATACCCCGCAGAGATTAATTTGATTTCACCAAATTCCTCCAAAATGGGATTCACCTTGCAATTCAGTCAGGACAATGACTGAGGTTGCGGAGACTGAGTGAGATGATGAGATGATTAGATGCTGTTCATGAGATGTACAGAAGAGGATGGAAAACAGATGCGAGGCGGAATGGCTGAGTGATAGGACAATATACTGTAGATTCCTTTGTGTACATGAAATGACACAGACAGAAGTATTATTTAACCCTTCCAACATGTCATGAAAAGCAGATTGTAGAACTCTTAATGCAGAAAATCCAAAGGCATATAAAGGCTAAAGGGCTCTATGTATATGCCTTGGAGAGAGATAATGTAGACAGAGATAAAGGGGCTGATTCTAGATCACTCGTGGGGATCCGATCGCAGCAGGGAGGGAGAGACGGGGGCGGCCGGTCACGGTGGCGACGATGGGCCATGGGAACGCTTAGCATTTTATGGTCCATGAAAACGTTGGGCAGGCCGGTGCCTGGTGGCGGGCGGTGGATATCACGTAATGTCAGCCACCCGCCCTGTCTTCACCCCGGGGCCTGAAAATAGCAAAGGCAGGAGAAATCATTTGATGGTCAGCGACTGAAGCGGTGGCATGTGAGGGGGTGTGTCTTCGTTACACATCCCCTCACATGGGGAAACAGCGGCAGGGTGGGTATTAGGTGCAGTGGCGTAACTACTGTAAGGCAGCCCCAGCTGCCACTTGGGGGAGCAAGCCACAGTGGGGACTATGTGGGCGGCAGCACCTGCTGGACGCACTGACATGCTGCTGCCTGCCACTGCCCACTTGCTGAGCACCGGAGGTGAGTCAGCCGCAGCGCAGGTGCGGCCATAACAGAGATGACAAATCCCCCACTGATTCAATTGACTGTACACAGAGCCGGCTATTGGCTACTGTGTACAGGATGGGCGTGCTGGGTTGCGTCGGAGCCAAGGGAGCAGCAGTGTCTGCTGGACTCTCTTCCTCTGTCCTGCTTCAGCTTTTCCGCTATGCGTGTGATGTCATCACGTCACATGCTGGGGAAACACGCTGGAGAAGAGCCAGGGGGAGGGGGGGGGGGGCAACATTTTTGGCAGGGGGGAGCAAAATTTATAGTTACGCCACTGCCTATAACATTGTACTTAGAAGCTGATTGGATGTTAATTTATCTCTGTCCACTTTATTTCCCTCCAGGGTTATACCCCTTTCAGACAGCAGAAATAACCCAGATCGACCCAGGTCAAGGTGCAATGTGAAAGCACCAAACTGAATAACCCAGGTCGACCAGACGGTTAAACCCAGGTTGCCCTGTGTATAGTGGTTTAATGTGAAAGGGTCGGACCCAGGATCAAAATCCCAAGTTCACCTTAGGTTTGCAATCTGAAAGAGGTCTAAGTAAGTAGAACCTTTAGGAGGTGAAATAGATTTATTTTGTGAGCTTTCCAGTCATGGATGGACCATGACAGCTCCATACTCTAAGGCGGTGGTTCCCAACTCCGGTCCTCACGTATCCTCAACAGTTCATATTTTCCAGGTCACCTGTGGATTTTAAAAATGTTGGTGATACACAGTGAACCTGCTCTGTGACTTGAGGACCAAGGTTGGGAACTACTGACCTAAAGCAACATTTGCGGAGGGCCTGGCCATGCTGGCCAACTTTCCGAGGCAACCTGCTGAGATCTCTTCATGCTAGATCATTTGCAGCGAAGCCCGACACTACAAATATCAGCATGCAATTGCAGACAGTCACTGTGGATTTGACAAGGTCTCCAGACCACCCTCCCTCATGTAAATGAACAGTTACTCTCCAATGTTAGTGATGGCCGTCATTTATAGATATGAAGCTCCGGTAATTTTTACGAGTTTTAGTAAATTTACCCAGAGGTGGTGGGCTCTTGCCTCTCTGCTATGGTTCATCATTAAATATGTAGGTGTTGAGGACATCTCTAGTGAATACTGTAAATGTCCTGCAACAAAAGTCAGTCGAGGACTTGTCTTCCTTGGAATATACAGTAGTATTATATTATTGAATGTATCTGTTTGATCTTTTGCCCACTAGGGGCACTGTTGCATTATATTCTCCAGTTGATATTTAAGGCTACTTGATAGTGTAACTAAAAAATCCATTGGCCCTTTGTTCTCCATTGTAAGGAACATAGATTTTCTATTGCTGTTCAGCCATGCATTCATTAACTACACTTTTTGAATTGCCTTCTGATTTCCTGAGCCGCAGTACCTCTCTTAACAGAATGAGGGCGATAGCAGGGAGATTTTTGCCACAGGGTGATTAAGGTGGTTCGACATAGAGGTAAATTTTGGTTGCCATTCTACGCAGGTTAATAGATTACTGTGTCCTTTATAATAAAAAGCTAATGCTGCTTTTCACCTCTATGGGGGTAATTCTAGTGTTGTGCATGATGGTGGCCATTAGATGGAGCAATTCAAGTATTGTTCCAATCTGGCAATCACAGCCGCCAGCGGTGACATTATTATTATGTTGTTACATTATTTTGACAGGCTGGTAACTAGTAATAATATAAACATGTAAGAATATAAATCTATTCAGTGCTACATAGTAACAATCTATGAAAACTGGCTAAGAATAATAACACATACACTGCACATATCAGAGGAAAACTAATATGTCTCACGATGCGGCCCATTTATCACCATCTGCATCTGAAGTCGCGGATGTGGGCCGGATGCATATTTCGGACGGGAACCAAGTGTTCTTAGCCCCGCCTACTGTATGTATCACTCACACCGTCCAAATGCGGTAAGACACTGAGCGTACGGACCGCGAGTCCATCTGTGGGAACCTCCCCCATCCTCCGATGGTTGCCGACCATCGAACGATGGACCGAGCGGTCAGGCAGCACTGAGTGCTCCAGACCACTCGGACATTTTTCCGTATGAAAGCAGGGATCTGGGCGGGCAGCTGACATCTGGCTATGTCATATGTCCGCCCCCTCCACACGTGCGTCACGGCCAGATTACCATACGTACGCCCAGCGCTTTCATGGGAACGCCCATGAAACGCGGGGCATACGCATATGGTAATGAGCCCAAACAGCCCTTCACGCCCCTCTCCACCCCCTGCTCGGATTGGTTCCATACGATCGTTTTCTGCACGGAACTCACGCCGTGTTCGGACGTGCACAGCATTCGCACAGCATTCGCACATGCGCAGATACCAAACATCGGCCGTCCGATCGTACACGGAGCCGTCAACTTGCATTGTGATAACTACATCGAACGGATGAATCAATTGTCACATGCAGAGAGCTTGCATTAAAAGTATGTTACTCTGCAGCTGCATGGCCATCGCCACTACCACCGCCACTGGCACTCCCTGTCCCCATTGCGATGACTCCCATGCAGCGAACCCCACCCACCACTGGTATACTCACCAACTTTGGGGGATTGGTTACTGCAGTGCTGCCGGTCTTCGGGGCTTCCTTGTCCTGTGACTCCTGGTGCCACTTTGCAACATCACGTTACTGCACCAGGGGTCACAGCACAGCAGGGGGTCCTGGAGATCGGCAACCCTAACCAGACCCACCGATCACTAGACACAGGAGAGGTCAGTATCATTTTTTTCAATTGTAAAGAACAACGGAATATGCTGCGCTATATAAGAAACAAAATAATAATAAATAATAACTTTTTTTTTATTTTACACTGTGATCAGCCTTTGTGTATCAGACACACACAGCTGATCACCTTGGCCCCGTCCCCACACAGCTCTCTCTGCCTAGGAGCAGAGAAAGCTGTGCAGGAGCCCAGAATTTGCATCTGAGCCCTGTGTGTGTCACCAGCTGAAGCTGCCGTTATTATCACAGGCCCAATGCTACTTTTTCACATTTTTTTTCTTTTAGTAAATTTGTCCAGATAACATTTCCCTTTATGAGTATGGGAAATGCGATCTGCTTACTAAAAAAATGTGAATTGAAGGGTTTGGAGCAGTTTAGTATAGTGGTTCTCAAACTCGGTCCTTGGAACCCCACACAGGTCATGTTTTCCAGGTCACCCAACAGGTGCACTCATTACTCACTGACACATTTTAAAAGATCACCAGGTGGAGCTAATTATTTCACTTGAGTTTGTGAGACTGCACAACGTGCACTGTGTGTGGTCCTGAGGATCAACTTTGAGAACCTGTACTTGAGTACATTCAGGTGAAACTAAAATACTGTGATAAGGGTAATAAAACACCCGTATTCACATTATTTTAGTAAAAATAATGTTAGTAAATAGTATAATACAGCTCTTGATTTATTCTGTGTTAAATTATACCATTTACCGTATGTGGGCTACATGTGTGTCATACAAAATAGAGTATGTCTACTGTATGGCCATTAAGACCTTCAACAAAACTTGGTTTACTTGCCCTATATTGGGGGTGGCCTCAACCATAGATGATTAACAACCGTTGATACTTTGATGGTAATTGTCGATGGTGATACCATTGATGGGGACACACCAAGGATGTAGATTCTTGGCAGAGGTCCAGTGGTGGATACTGATGAAGGTTACATGCCATCAACCATTGGAAGCTGAGCTCTCAATGGACAACCATAAGATGTGTAATGAGAGATGTCGGGAGTATCTCAGATGTGTAGTGACAGATGTCGGGAGTATCTCAGATGTGTAGTGACAGATTTCGGGAGTATCTCAGATGTGTAGTGAGTAGCTCATGGTTTTTCACATGAACATGCAGCTATCCGGGATTTTAAAGTGACCTGGAATTTATAGCCTGCTCACAAGCAGAGTTTTTGCAAGTCTTTCCCGGGTGAGCTGCAGTGGAAACAGCTCTTAACAGGGATTTAAGATCTGGGAACTTCCAAAAAGTTGCTGATTAGTTCCTCTTGAGCTCTGGCAGCTGATGTCATTATCAAAATGATTGGGATTTCCCCATTCAGTGTAAACAGTGTTTACCAAGAAAAAAACCTGGAAATACAGTGCAGTGGAAATAGGGATATTGGGGAATGAGACCCGATAAAATCCCGGGTAAAAATTTTTGGGATTTTGGTGGAAAAGGGGTATCAGATGAGATGTGTAAAGATGTGCAGTGAGCATCTCAGATGTGAAGTGAGTGTCTCATTTTAGTGATTTTCTCAAATGTGCTGTGAGTATCAGATGTGCTGTGAGTATCAGATGTGCAGTGAGTATCAGATGTGCAGTGAGTATCAGATGTGCTGTGCGTATCAGATGTGCTGTGCGTATCAGATGTGCTGTGAGTATCAGATGTGCTGTGCGTATCAGATGTGCTGTGCGTATCAGATGTGCAGTGAGTATCATATGTGCTGTGAGTATCAGATGTGCTGTGAGTATCATATGTGCTGTGTGTATCAGATGTGCTGTGAGTATCAGATGTGCAGTGAGTATCAGATGTGCTGTGAGTATCATATGTGCTGTGAGTATCATATGTGCTGTGAGTATCAAATGTGCTGTGTGTATCAGATGTGCTGTGAGTATCAGATGTGCTGTGAGTATCAGATGTGCTGTGAGTATCAGATGTGCTGTGCGTATCAGATGTGCTGTGAGTATCAGATGTGCAGTGAGTATCAGATGTGCTGTGAGTATCAGATGTGCTGTGCATATCAGATGTGCTGTGAGTATCAGATGTGCTGTGAGTATCAGATGTGCTGTGAGTATCAGATGTGCAGTGAGTATCAGATGTGTAATGAGATGTGAAGTAGCTTATTTGTAGTGCAGTGGCAAACGCAGGATTTTTAGAGGGGGGTTTCCAAATGTAATCCAAAATCTCCCACTATGCAGCGCATTGGAGTAAGTACGGGAGTCTGGGGAGCGGCAACAGCCCTGAAATTTGGTCTTTTTATACACTGGATGCTGTATTGACTGCAGTATTGATATTTAACAGTACAGATGGTCTATAGTACAGGCTCTTTCAAACAATTAAATAACATATGTGGTCAGGAAAAGGTTAAACATATAATAAATAAATACACAAACATAATAAAACCAGTACTGCACTTTCTAAGCTCACAATCTCCCACCTCATGGTAAGGCTCCTGTCTCTTCCTCCTGGCAGCTGCTCTCTGGTCCATGTTTGAGGGCTCAGATCCACACATACAGTAAATGTGGTAGAAGAAGCTGGTACACTGGGCATTTGCAGCAGCTCCGCTCTGTCCCTTACACTGCATGGTGGTGGCAGCTCTATTGATCATATTATTTACCAGCTATTGTTGTCACAATTTAAGGCACGTGCCAAGAGGAGGGGGGTTTCTGGGCAAACAGAAACCCTACGTAGTGAGCATCTCAGATGTAGTGAATATACTAGATGTAAAGGATCTGAGATGTGTAGATATGTACTTTGAATACTGTATGTCAGATGTCTATTCAGTATATCAGATATGAAGTGGATATCGCAGATATGCAGTACAGTAAGTATCTCAGCTGTGAAGTGAACAGTGGCGGATTATACCTCCAGTAAAACCTCAATTTTTAAATAAACAATACGATATGTAATTGTAAATTAACAACTCGTCAGAAGTTCATCTTTAGAATGGTTCATCATTAATAGATTCTGGTTAAGGATGAAGGGAGAAAAGGGATAGTCAATTGCGAACTGGCCACAAGAAAACTAGCATGGAAATGAGCATTGAACTCCTATCAATGAGCATGTAACCCCTGGAAACAAGCATTTATGGATTTTTTTTTTAAATGTATAAGGGAGGGGGGGGGGGGGTCATTGGAATTTGATTTGGCAGGGGGGGGGGGTGCAAAATTTCTAGTTACACCACTGGTTTAACCCCCATCAGCACTGGAGGAAACACCCCTATATTGTCCCACTGAGACTGGATATTGGGTGTTAATTTTTGTTTGTAGCCAACATAACTTTTATTGCATATTTGTGTTTGGACACATTCTATTGGTTTGAGGTGGTTGGCGGTGCTCCCCGAGTCTGAAAGATAGACTATTTGTGCAAGGAGAAAAGAAGACTCTTTTTTTTTTAAATGACTGGCAATAAGGTGAACAAGCCCAGTACAGGGTGAAACTAGTTTTCCAGAGGACACGGACCGGATGCTCAGACAGACAGGGCTGCCCGGACACTGCACACACGGCTATCAGTACCGCACGAACACAGCGCGCTCCGGGCTTTGAAGAGCCGCTGTGCAATACCAGGTAGCAGGGGATCTCCCCCTGCAAACCATATGTATTCTGATATAATTTGGGCATTAATACCATTTAAATCTGGGATTTGTGACTAGCTGTTTTTTTTAGAAATCCCGAATACAGGGATATATTGTGATATCATTAAGTGAGAAAGTAAACTCAGAAGCCATTAACCATACTGCATCCCTCCATGTATGGTAATGAAGATACCTCCACAGTTACATAGGATTTGAGAAAAACTGTGTAAAATCAAGGAGACCAATTTACCTATTGTTACCCCCAAACAAGTGGTCACTATCTAAGTGTGACTTGAGGTAACCCTTCAATTACAATTGCCAATTACTTTAATTGATAAAACAGTGTAGGAGCAATTTGAGTGCTAATTAAGCAATTTGCACTCTCTTCTCTCATTACCTTCTCTCTTTACTACAGTATACTTCCTTTCTCCCTTTTTTTCTGCTTTCGCACTCTCTCTCATCCCCAGATAACAGCACGACCCCTTGCAATGTCAAATGACAAACAGGGGATCGCCGACTTCCTAACAGGGGACAGCAGAAGTTTGCCTGTCAGCACTTATCTTACCTATCAGCAATTTGACTGAATAATTATCCACTCTAGCACCTTACTTTAGCACTCTCTCTCATTCCCGAATTGTGGGATGCCCCCTCGCAATGTCCTAGGATAACATGGGCTCATAACCACCCCAACAGGGAAAGCAGAACAGTGTCTTTTTTCTTTTCTCTTTTTTATTTTTATTTTTCTCATTATTACTCACTATGAATCATATAACTGTTTAAAGAAATATTGATACATAAGGCTACAATATAAAAAATATCCTGAACAACCTTGACTGGTAGCTAACGGGAAAGTTTGTTCCCCTTTAAATTAATAGTACAGAACTGACTAATCTGCAGTGTGACTTGTAAAGAATTCAAACCTGCCTGATGCTGCGTTCTCATTGCCGCCACTGCAAAATCCCGTGTTTTTGTTCCCGTGTTTTTGGCGGGGTACACAGCATCTCAGCTCTACAGACCCCATTCATACTGCACCTTAGACCCGGGAAATTCCTGTGTCTGCCCCGTTCACACTGCTTCCCCTGGTATGCCTGCCATCAAGTGTGTGGCATCTAAGAGCAGCTTTGATTGGATGTTTAAAAAGTATCTTTGATAGGCTGTTTAAAAAGCAGCTTTGAGCAATGCAATGAACTTGCTTTTTTGCATTTTGTGTGAAAAACCCGGGTCTGTGCTGTTCACACTGCCACACACCTGTATATTACCCAGGAATAATCCTGCAAAAACCTGTGTGTAATTCCTGGGGCATAACACCCGGGAAGTTCACAAAGACCCTTTCACACTGAGACAGGACACGGGAAATTACTGCTCGCCCTGTAAAAAACCTGGATTTTTGCGGAAGTGAGAACGGGGTATGACTGAATCTTTCTGCTGTGAGAAATGTATATACCTATATCATGTTTGCTATATGAAGCATGGACATTAACTGTATATATAACGTCTTTCTCTCAGCCCGGATCCGAGGTTCAGAGGCAATTTCAGCCATACAAGAACCTATATAATTCAAACGTACTTTTCAGAAAAAAATTACGTATATTTAATTTGTTTTTTAAAGTAGTAGATGGTATTGGGGGCTTGAACAAAGCCTTCACAGTCGCACGTCTGGATGCCTGCCTGTCATTTCTCTATTACCATTTATTTTTCTGGCTGTTTGTGTGTGTCTTTTGCTCATTATCAATATTGACCTTTTAAACGGATATTAATAAAAGTTATATTTTACTTTATTTATTACCAAAACATATCCCAGAACCCTAAAATAACTAAAAACAAGAGTGCCCCCCAAAAAGCATATTCATAGGCTGCCAGCCAGGACTGGTCTAAGTACAAAATCTGTTCATGAGATGTAAAGCAAAAATCAATGTCGGTTTCCAGTTGCAGGATGGCTAAAGGTTTATATTTCACACATGGAATCATAAAATGAACAGCGTTCCATTTCTCTCGCTGGGCAGTCACTTACCTCATCCTCTTCTGTGTCATTAGCAGTCCAGATTGGTGTGAAGCCCAGGCATCAGCTGTGTGTCAAATGCAAGACATCTGATAATAACTTTCTCCAATATGACATTGTCACATGGGAATCATAAAGGAGTGCTGAATGTTTCATGCTACAAATGCACGGGGAACGGTGACAAAGCTCAATAAGTTATTAAAGTGTTATCTACTCTGTGGCGGTAATTGCACAGATTTCAAGATGTTGCGAACACCCTGCCATGCTGGTTCATGGTGACATGACCTTCGACAAGATCGAAATTGAGAAGAACAGAATGGAATATGCAGAGACCCTTCTACAATCTGTATTCCCGGATTCATATAAGGAGGCACAAGCACCAAATAGGTCACCAGATGCAGTGGAAAAATAAACAGGGATGATAACTAGTATAAATAAGTTCATTAAAAGAATGTGTTTCTTAAAGGGGAACGCCATCTTATTGATAAATAAACATATAGGGACAAATGTACTAAGCCTGGAAAAGTGATAAAATGGAGAGTGGTAAACAGCCAGCCAATCAGCTCCTACCTGACATTTTTCAAACCCAGCCTGTGACATGGCAGGTAGGTGCTGATTGGCTGGCTGTTTGTCACTCTCCATTTTATCACTTTTTAAGCTTAGTACATCTCGCCCATAGGCTGATGCAGGAGAGGCTTCAGTGGAGGCACCTTCAAACGATTTTTCCAGCCTTCAGTCTTTAAAGTAAGTCTATACATACAGATGGAGGGAGCACCTCTCAACCAGTGCCAGGGCTCGCCAGTGTGCCCCCGCTGGCGAGATGTCGCTCTGTCTGAATGGAACGCGCAAGCATCTCACACGCATGGGCATCCCAATCGCCCTATATCACTGCTTATTAAGAAGACATCTTAATGTCTTGCTTTGACACCTATTTCCTTTGAGTACTATTATATGTCAAAAGAAAATGGCAAAACTCTTGACGCAACAGTATTGCCCACTTATATTAGCTGAATGCTGAAGATGATTTAAGTCTTAAGAAGAAAAAAAAAAAAGGTAGGTTCCAGTAAAATTTTTAAGTAAATTGCAGCATCGCATCATATAAAAAATGTATATTATGTTTTAAAAATATGGGTATTCAGAATATTTTCAGCTCTTAGATTGTATGCACAATGACCTTTTCCTTTTTCGCCTTTTTTTATTTTTTTTTAATAAACATATGTGAAGTGAGCGCAGAAGAAACTCAACACCAGATCCTTCAGTGACCCGTCAGGTCAAAAAACTTTCCGACAATCTGTTCAAAATGTTCCTGACTGTCACAGCTGCCAATTTCATTACATGGTGACAAAGCCATTAGGAAGCAGGGAGCCTAGGCTACATTGTCACTTATATCTGGCCTTATTTCATTTGAGTAGTCTTAGATTTGTCACTGTCCGAAGAATTCTTAGCATTAAAATCATTTTTCCTGATCGGTCATGGAAGCGGTCCCTTATATATGTCTCAGTATTATACCAAAGGTGATTATAGTAATGAAAATATGACGTGTATGGGGACGGAGAATAAACAATTTTTTTGCAAGGTGTCGGGACACAGAGCATAGCCCTGCCCCCATGCTGTGATTGGCCCGCTGGACATTTACAGGAAGAACAGGGATGGCCATTGAATGGTGTCTCATAAGATAGTTGGTGACCATAAATGATCACTCACAGGTTTGCCATCGATGGTGTGAGTGCACCGATGGCCACCCCTAGTTAAAGGACACTGATATATCAGGCAGGCATGGGCTATGGTAAGGTGGAGTGGCTCAGTGGGGGTGCATGGTCCTGGCCAACATTGCATAGAGAGGGAAATGTATGAAGCAGTGATAAGAGCGGAGAGGTGAGCCAGTGGAGAGTTTGTCCATGGTATCCAATCAGCTCCTGCACTTGATATTTGTCACCTCAATACTGATTGGTTACCATGGGCAGAGAGCTAAAACTGTCATAGAGTTCTGGCCAACCATTATCTGCCTTCCATTTTACAGAGTTTGTTTGAAAAAAAAATGACGGGATCTGATTGGCTGGTACTTTATCTCTAACAGACTTGCATTAATCACTATATACATACATACACATTAGCACACACACACACACACACACACATGCAAAATTCACTACAGATTCAGTCAGCTTGACTTGGTTTACATTTTCCAAAGTGGAGCTAGACTTTCTGTAGTAAATATATATATTTAATTATAATAAAATGCAATGCAAAGCAAAAGTGGCTCACTTAATTAACCATCAAATGTATGTCCTGGCTCAATTTGTTTTCCATAGTGTTTTAAAATTGGCAGCTATCTGTATTTTACTATTGGAGTTCGAAGCTTCAAGTTTTACTTCACCTAACAGGCGTGTATGGAGATGCGGCCTATGCAAATACATACAACTCCTTCTACTGTGGATAATATAAGATAACTATCAGCACGTTACACGGATGGGCAGCATGGATGGTGTAATGGTTACCCCTCCGCTTGCTGCCGCCGCCGGTTCTGTAGCCGGGACCTGCAGCTCTACTTGTCTGTGATCCCGACACTCCTCCTGGTTTCTGATGAAAAACGACCTTCACAAAATGGCTCCTCCTAACAGCAGACCGTTTTTAAGGTGTCTGCTATAAGGGGGCGGACATTTTGTTAAGGTCATATTTCATTAAGAGCAGAAGCCAATAGGAGCGCTGATACCACAAACAATGGATTTGTGGGTCCCGGCGGTGGCAGCAAGCAGAAAGCAGCGGGGTAAGGCAGGTACCGATGGCAGTGCAGCACAACGCTAGCCCAACAGACCCCCGGCGCCCACACTTACTCAGCTCCTCTCCACCGCCACAGGGTCTGCAGGGCTATTTTTATGCTACTGACCACACCCCAAACATATATGTCCCAGAAGCGTCCCAGTTGCTCAAATTAAGATGGATGAGAAAAGGGTGCATGCTTGTCAGAGAAAGCCTCTCTCGGACATAGCACTGGATTTGCTTCATCTATACATATGAAAGGCTAACTACTCCTCACCTCCACGAGGTGACGTACCACCGCTGACCATTACAGATCACTCGACAGACCAAATTACTCGTTTGTGTGCTAAAAGATGTCATAACAGAAAGTGAAAGCAAAATTTGAAGGGACACGGACCTGTTCCAATTCCAAACTTGCTGGATATGAAGAGAGAGAGAGCTGTGAAGATACTGGAGGTAGGAGCAGATAGGGACTGGGGGTGGGGTGGAGAGTTTGTAAGATAAAAACTGTCACAGCTCAAAGTGAAAGTACATTGCAGAAGCCGTCATTTTGACGAACTTTTGACTAGTTTATCACAATAAACAGTATACAGAATAATACATTGATTTATACAAAGTCATTTTTCTGTGCGATATGTATACAGTATGCTTCTGTTCTTCCCTTCTTCCTTCAGTGTCAGTAGCGCACGCAGGGGGGGTTTATGAGTACCCAGAAACCCCCCCAGGAGTCTAAGAGCCCTAGGCTGAAAGCTAAGGGTCCCCTCTTTCCATGGGTACAAGAATTTTAAAAATCGGCTCTTGGGAACCGGAGATATATGACTTCAAAGCAGTGATCCCCATCTAAGCCTGTTAATTGCTCTTCCCAGTCAGATATTTCAGGTTCTGTCTGACTTAGAGTTTTTCTGAGGGTACATTCCAAAAGCTGGGACTCTCCCCCTTTGATGGACACTAGAATCTTGTCTCTACTCTTCCCAGAACCAGAGATATCAGCCTTCCAGCAGCTGGTTACTGCTCCAGCTCCACACACCTGGTATGTAGTTTTATATTCTCGTAGGTGGATTGCTCTGCCTCCTGAACTCTGATCCCCTAGTCCCCAATACCATTTGGTAGGTGGGATTCTCTAGTTTTTAATTCCATTAAAATCTAAGAAATTTATTTCCGGGAACTGGAGATATCTGCAGTCAAGCAAGCTGTCCTCCCATCAAAATTATGAATAATAAGCCCACTCCACTATATACCCCTCCTCTGCATATTAAACATCCTCTACCACGCTGGAAGTTATGTATCAGGGCCCCTTCATTCAGCCCAATGCCCAGAAGCGTAACTAATAATTGTGCGCCCCCCTGCCGAAAATGCAGGGGGGCGCCCCCCCCCCCCCTAAAAAAAAAAAAAAACAAGTAGTGGGGAGCCGTGGCGCGCGGGGGGGGGGGGGGGATTTAGGGGAGAGAGCCGTGTGTGTGTATGTGTGTGTTTGTGTGCGTGTGTATTTTACCTTGGGCCGCATCCGTCCGCGCCGGGTCCCGGCTCTCCCGGCTACTGCTGCTAACGAAAGTGACACTTGGAAAATGGCTGCCCCCATACAGCAGACGAAAAACTGTCTGCGGTATGGGGGCAGCCATTTTCCAAGTGTCACTTTTTGTATCAGTGAGAGCAGCGCTGCGGCAATAGCCGGGAGAGCTGGGACCCGGACAGCGCACACAGGCAGCCAGACAGTGACTGTCGTCCCGCAGCCCCCCCGGCGCCCACATACCCTCAGCGCCTCCCCGCCACGGCGGGGGCTGCGGGACGATAGTTACGCCTCTGCCAATGCCCCCTTCTCCCACCCCATCTCCCACCATCTGTGCAGTAAAGGGGTAATTAGTGGAAATTACTGATCCAGGCCCTACATGCTGAGCGGTTGATATAATACCCCCTACCACCCGCGGGACATCAAAGCTTCCCCCACCCCTACCGCTGGAAGATCGGTAGGGGACCCAATACATTGCTATGTCCAGGGGTCTACACTGCTGTTGACGCCCCTGTATGTATATATATAAGGGCGTGGCCTGTGATACCCGTGTCCTGCTGATCCCGGCGTCCCGACTGGCGTGTGTTTCCTCAAGCCTTGGTTTGGTTTCCCGGCGGTGCAATCCAGCGCCCTCGGTTCTCCTCATCGCAGTGCAAACGGACCTCACATCAGGAGCGGTGTGCCCCGGGTATTTATGATTACATCTTGTGGTAACCAGCCCACAGCCGTTCTTTTATTGGTACGAGCATTGGCTTTTATCCTGTATTGAGTGTCTTCCTCATATTAAAAAGTCGTTTACATGCACCATACAGCGCCCCTTTCTCTTGCTGTGTATTTTAGATGTCCATTTCATCCTGACCCTGGATGCTGTTTCTATACCTAAGGGAGCTGCAGTCTTAAACAAACAGACTCTGGTGACTTTGAAAGATACCTTGTAAAAGGTTATTCTGCTTTGCTGGACCCATTGTGGACTTTATGAACTGAGAAGCGCTGCTCACACAGATATATTTTTTCATATATATATATATATATATATATATATATATATATATATGTATATGTATTATATATATATATATATATATATATATATATATATATATACACACACACACACACACATTTGGTCTATACATAATACTTTAACTGACCCGGCATATACTGGGTCACCTAGGTTTCCATCTCCGTGCTTTGCTCCGCCCCTCTGGAAACCCCCTTCTGAAAATCCTGCGTTTGCCCCTGAGTGTGTTCTCTGTAATTCATACACAGCAGGTTGCTAGGAAGAACAGAAACCTCATAAAACACAGCAATACTGAGGATGTAATAAGACAGCAGCCAGGTGACAGGTTACACAACTCTTAAGAACATACTGTATGAAGGCAAAGCTTAATTATCCTATATAATAAAAGACTAAGGGTGGGATGCACAACATTTATTACTCATGATAAATGGGGGGCGGGGGGGGGGGTCTTGCCTCCGGGCCGCTGGAACAACCATACGCCACTGATGACTAATCAGGCTAATGTGTCAGATTGACTCGAGCGCAAAGATGACTTTGTCCTATTATTTACTGATTGGGAAATGGGTGGTGGGAGTAAGTATACAATGGGAAGGGTCCCATACAACTGTTTTATATTGCTGGACTTGTATAATACAGTGTAAAAAAGCAGAATACACAACATGTATATATAGTAAGTACTTGGTGACAGATTCCTCCTACATGACGTGGTTCCATTACGCAATGTTGTCTTTATTCTGGTTACATCACAATATTAGTTTAAACATAAATGTACCACTATCTGAGTCACCAGCTGAATTCAGCAAGTACGGTCGGGTTTGTCAAAATACTGGGCGTACACGTGGGAGTGCATGAACAGTGGTATGCGAGCATTCAGACCGGACACCAAGTACAAGCAAACCAACACGGCAGAAATCTTCGGTGTCCATAAGCAAGTTTCAGTTCTCGGAAGGCAATGGTTCATGCGCTAGGCATTCGGATCGCCCAATTAGTACGGCCGCACCTTAAACACTCGCAGCTGAGCACAATACAATTCAGTCCTCTAGTCATTAGTGATTAATTAAACACTTTCCACAGGTTCATTTGGAACCACTAAGAAAGGTAAAGGTGCAACAATGAAGTAATAAAACTAAACATGATGTAAGGGTTAATCTAAAGTGCAAGTAGTAATGTGTTTAAGTGTCAATTAGGAAGTAATTGATTACATAAAAAAAAAAAAAAATATATATATATATATATATATATTATGTTATGAGGTACCCTAATTGGATAAGTGTGTCATGTTGCTGAAGCATGACTTCCGAATAGATTACTGAGGTTTGCGCACATACACCAACTCGGTGCGTACGGTCAGCTTCCCGTCCATTCGGACGCAGTAAGACCGTCCAGAATCTTTGAGTTCCCACCGCACACGCACGTTTGGATGCAGTCTGAAGACACTCCCTCTTCTTAGCGAGTCCGTCCGAACGGATGCGGACGAGCTGTGGGCATGTGTTCTTAGAATGTCCGCCGTGCGTAGCGTTCGGTCATTACCGAAAGAACGCGCATCCCAAAGAACCAACCAGAATAAGGCCCTGTGTGACGTTATTTAGCTGTGCGAGTTGCAGCAATGAGAGCAGGATGGATGAGACGTGCAGTAACATTGGTTATCATTACATCCCAGCCTTTATATTTAACCACTGGTTCCGCTTTATTCTTGAAAATGAAAAACCTTTTAATCTGTCGCATATATTTTTCCTCTTATCTCTTAAAGAATGAGACCGGTTACAAAAATATTTCTGCGCTCCCCAATTCTGAGCCTTTTGACTGACTGGCCGGGATGTATTGGCAGCCGGTGTAACAGCCAGGAAAAAGTCACTGAACATCAGACGTTAGAATGTATGACTTTTCCCCAGGAACTCGGCAATATAATGGCGGCGTCTTTGATTCTCCGAGGTTCTGATTCAGATCTGCTTGCTAAGCAGCGTACATTCGCTGCTTAGCGCACGGATTTAACGCCACCCCTTTTTTGTGGGCATGCACAAGAAAAACCCTGGTTGTACCCATGTGCCTGCCCCCTGTCCGCCCCACTCTGTGTGAAGACCAGGGCCGGCGCTTCCCACTCAGCAGCTCCTGCAAAGCAGGGAGGCGTCATGCTGAAAAGGCGCTGTCTCCCTCCCTGCTCTGCTAAAGCTGCCTCAGCCCCCACTGTCACTGCCTCCTGCACGCCACCCGTGGGCGGGCGGCAGTATAAAGATTTGCTCCCTGCACGGCGAGTGCACACAAAATGCATGCCGCCCGCAGTGCCTATCTGACAGCGGGCGGCAGTATGTAGAAGCTGAGCAGCTCCCTGCACCGCGCACACACTGTCCTCCTCCTGCGACCTGCCCCCTCTTCCTCACAGACACTTGCGCTGAGGCATGTAGCACTGTCTATGAATGCCTGGTTGACTTGTCATGTCCGGATCCGCCCCCTACCCATTGCTCCCTGCGCCTGTCAGCTGTCACTCAAATGACGAACAGGCAGCAGTGCCGCCTTCCCTTCCTTCCCCCTTCTCAGTGTGCTGTGCCAGTGCCACTGCCAGTCCTCAACACTCCGCCCCTCTATCTCCTCCCCTCTTCTTCCATCTCCTCCTTATCTCCCCTCCTTTCCCCCTCAGTTACGAGAGGGGTGTAATGGCGTACTCAGCATCCTGCCTACGCAGATAGAAGAGGAGGGACTGCACAAGAGTTAAACAGCAAAATAACAGTGAGTCTTTTATTATACATGTTTATAACAAATTTTTTAATAATTGTAGATTTTTTTTAATATTAATTGTGCTCCCGTGGGCATCGCACAGTACAAAAAGTATGTGCTGCACATACTTTTTGTACTGCTTTCGGATCACATACACATTGCATGCATGCCGTGCGATGCGATGCGATTTAGCCCATAACGTATGCGATTCTCGCAGCATGTATGAACAACATTAGTGCCTGCAACATTTTTGCGGACACAGCACTGAGATGGTGTATGCATACATGTACATGCACCCGAGATCCTCCATAGGATCGCATGTTGCATATGTTCCCACAATCGGGCTGCAGCTTGTTGCAATGGCAATGTGAAAGGGCGCAAAATTGATGGTTTGCAGGAGGGCGCCGGACACCCTAACACCGGCCCTGGTGAAGACGTTCGCACATCGTCTCGGCACATGAGTATATTCGCGTATATGCACGCGCAGACCCCAAACATCGGTCCCTGCACTGAGGGGGTTATTCTGGTTCACTCGGAAAGGCACAATCACTCTCTGATGGACAAAACCATATGCACTGCAGGTGGTGCAGATGTAACATGTGCAGGGAGAGTTAGATTTGGGTGGGGGGTGTACTTAAAACTGATATCTATATTTCAGTGTAAAAAATAAAGCAGTCATTATTTACCCTGCACAGAAACAATAAAACACCCAAATCTAACTCTCCCTGCACATGTTACATCTGCCCCACTTGCAGTGCACATGGTTTTGTCCATTAGAGAGTGATTGTGCCATTCTGAGTGAATCAGAATAACCCCCTATGTCCACTTGAATCAGGAAGTAAGAATGAGTTGGTTTCAAAGAAAAAATCCTGGAAATACTCAAGTTGACTTTTTGATCTGTCAACATTTCGACCCTATCACGATTTTGACCTTGTCGGTATTTTGACCATTGGCCAACGGTTGTCCGGTTTTTGACCGTAATAGAACTGTGTTCCGCATTTAGGGCAGTAGCCGTTGAATACAAGTAGCTGAGCCACGTCAGTTACAATGTCAGCGGGATTTGCAACCTGCTCCACTCTGTCAAAATAATTGCTGGGTAATTTTTCTTTGTTCTGTTTACAATTATCTACCTAGACCAATAAGTTTCCTTAGGACAGAATCCAGTTACTGCCTACAAGAATCTGCCCTTTTGCCCGAGTTGGAGCTCGCTCAGTGGGTCGCTGCCCCAGCCAATTAGCTGCTTCATATATTCTAGTTCTAGATTCACATGGGAATGATACTGGTGGAAGTTGATTAATATCTATCTGCCAGCTTGGGTTGTAAACGCATAAATATAATTTCTGAGCATCTGAGAGTCTGGTCTAATATTTGGCAGATTGTTAAGTAAATTCTTTAGGTCCGTAGAGAAAAGGGAACATGTTCAGTCTGCTGTTCATTTTTATTCTATCACTTATCTAAGTTTGGTTCCCTCAGGTTAACTCCGTTCCTGTTTGGTGGGGCGGCATTAAGCTGCTCGCTAAGCACCTAAAGACCCCTGCTTAGTGAGTCAACCTGAATTAGGCCCTCTGTCTTTCTCTCTCCCACTTTTCCTGTACTGCTGTGTATGAGCTGCCTGGGATAGGGGCAGCTTAAGGTCAGTCTCCGGTGTCACCTGCTACTATTTGGTAAGTGGTGATTGAGTTTAAAGTCCAATTTATACATTTGTGTTATATGGCAGTTGGATTAAACAGTTACTGTCGGCAGTTATGTCAGCACTCAAAGACAAAGAAAACAGCGCTTAAAATATATATGACAATTGAATAATAAGATTTAAAAAAAAAACAATTTAATATTACACATAAAATGGGTGCACAGAATATAATGGTAATGTTGTAAAATCAGAAACTTGGGACCCTGGTGGGGTATAGATGGTGGTATAACCTGAACTGGAGGGATGAATTGTTTCCCAGAAGATGAAGTGCAATATACAGTAGGAGTTCCACTTTGTGCCGTTGGAGGTAACAATCCCAATGAAGGGGGCTGGTCAGCATCCAGCGAGTCCTCATTATTGTCCGGCTGTAGTCCAAGGGTGTAAAAAAGGGCTCCAGGGAAGGGAAGATGGGGGGGTGGAGGCAAATGTCCACATGAATGAGCAGGTGAATATACCAGCAAATGATGAGTGGGTCCAAGGTGAAACACCAAAGCGTTTCTTTACCACTGGTATCAAGGTGATTTATCTGAGCTCAGTCCAGGGTTTAAAGGGTGCCGGATGGGGTCCCGACAGTCGGGATCCCGACAGTCATTAACCCGACGTCGGGATCCCAACTGTTAAAACACCGACGGCCGGGTTCCCGGCGGCCGTCGGCTATTCTCCCTCATGAGGGTCCATGACCCCCATAGAGGTAGAATAGAATAGGTGGCGAGCGCAGTGAGCCACCGTGCCCGCAGCGTGGCGAGCGCCGCAAGCCCGCAAGGGGCTTTGTTGCGCTGGCCACGCCGTCTGAGTCCGGCCAGTCTGGATTCCGACGTCGGGCTAATGACTGTTGGGATCCCGACTGTTGGAACCGCATACCACACCCGCTTTAAATACCCTATCCAATCAAGGTACTAAGCTATTATAACCATATGTTGAATTAGATGGACGTAAGTCTTTATTCAGCCTCACCTACTATGTAACTATGTAACTGTGACCTCATTACAGAAAATTTCACTTGTCAAATAATTAAAAAGAAGAATAAAAACCTCGGAGACAAACCATATAAATATATATGTAACTAATAGGTGTACTGACAGTAATAAAATTATGTACCCACAATGAAATAAATGAAATAATATAAGTCACATGACAATTGTTGTGGCCAACTGAATGATTACGGGTCAAATGGGATAAGTTACCCGAATTATAAATAATTACAATGCCTGGGTCAGAACCGTGTTCTCATGTGCCACACCATAAGGCTTTTGACCCAGAATCCCCAGCATTCCGATTAGTATATATTCACTATCCCTAACCCTAATCGCTTTACTTGATCCCTCACCCTCCCTGTAGTGCCAAACCCTAACCTACTGTACCACCATCCTGCAGCAAACATTATAAATGTCAACATTTGTTATTGTGACTTTTTGGGGGATATTCAATCACCGGCGAGCATCTCCCCTCGGGGGAGATGGCCGCCAGGTTCTATTCAATGCTGTCTTCCCAAACAGCATTGAGCAGGGGATCTCGGCTTCACAAGCAGTCGTGCTCGTTCTGCCGAGAACGGATGGGAGTTGCCGAGCTCACGGCCGCAGCTCGACTATTCCCGGCCACGCCCCCTTCTTGCCATGCTGCAGGCGGGACATTGAATCCCGCCTGCTTGTTCTCGGTCGAGGTGACCGAGAACGGGACTGGGTCATGGCTGTCGAGCCAGCTCGACAGCCGTGACCCGCAGATTGAATACCCCCCTTTGACCATGTCCTGGTGTAAACATGCACAATTCTTACAATAATTGTGGCCATAACCTTAATGCTACTTGAGACATATGTGTTTGAGGCTGGCCTATCATGAATTGTGCCAAAATAATAGGTTAGGAAGTTGTTCATGGCAACCAATAAGATTTGAGCTATCATTTATCTAGCACATTTTACATAATGATAATTATAATCTGTTTGGTTGACATTAGAAGCTTCTCTTCTCTTTAGGTTTGATACCGGTGTATCTACGCTTAAAGAGTTTGGGGTCTACGGTATGTACTAAGCCTTGAATAGAGAGAGAAAGTGGAGAAAAGTTTAGAAACAGCCAACCAGTTCTAAGAGTCAAAGTTTCCACTGATGTCATTGTTCCACCCACTGATGTCATTGTTCTGCCCACTGATGTCATTGTTCTGCCCACTGATGTCATTGTTCTGCTTTATACTGTAATAGGCTAATTGTCACCAATTTCCAAGATCCCAGCTCTTGTGAGGGAATTAATACAGCTAATAAGATCTTTCTTTGTACTCACTGGAACATTGAATATCAGTACACAGCTTCCAGCCTTTTAATCCCATTCAGTTATCCGTACATTTAGAAATCACTTGTGGTAAAATCTTAATTGACACCATCTTTTCCCTGCATTATTCCTTTCTGATCCTGTCTAGACAGACACAAATTCCACTGACAGCTAGAACAAATTTTGGCACCAAAAATATTATTAAGACATCGTACTCATAATGAAATCTGATTAAGTATCAAAACTAAGGGTCATATATTGTAATCCCTGGCAGCAGCAGGGAAGCAGGAGAAGATCTCATCAAAACTGACAGTAGATATTTCTAAGTTGGTTACCTTGACACGTGTATAAGATATGTTCGGGTGCTCGGTTCCATTTTACTTTAGGAGTTTGTATCCCACACAGACACAAAATGTGGGGGAACTGAAACTAGACTCCTAGATATGTGGCAAGCATTAAGGAGGAACCCTTACTTCAGGGATGGCCAAACCGGTCCACAGGATCTACCAACGGTCCACGTTTTTTTTAAAAATCCCTTACCTTGAGCACAGCTGTAGTCATTACTGTCACATTTCCCAGACTCCCTCGTTGGTGCACAGCTGTAGTCATTACGATCTGTCACATTTCACAGACTGCCTAGCTGGTGCACAGCTGTAGTTATTACTAACTGTCACATTTCCCAGATCACCTAGAACAGTGGTTCCCAACCCTGGTCCTCAAGTACCCCCAACAGTGCACGTTTTCCAGGTCTCCCGGCAGGTGCACTCATTATTTAGGCACATTTGAAAAGATCCACAGGTGGAGCTAATTATAGTACTTGTGATTCTGTGTGGAGACCTGCAAAACTTGCACTGTTGGGGGTACTTGAGGACCAGGGTTGGGAACCACTGACCTAGAAGGTGCACAACTGTAGTCATTACTAACTGTCACATTTCCCAGATCACCTAGCTGGTGCACAGCTTTAGTCATTACTAACTGTCACATGTCCCAGATCACCTAGCTGGTGAACAGCTGTAGTGATTACTAACTGTCACATTTCCCAAATCACCTAGCTGTGGCACAGCTGTAGTCATTACTAACTGTCACATTCCCTAGATCACCTAGCTGGTGCACAGCTGTAGTCATTACTAACTGTCACCTTTCCCAGACTCCTTAGCTGGTGCACAGCTGTAGTCATTACTAACTATCACATTTTCATACCTGCTGCAGTCATTCCTACTAAAGATCCAAAGGTTGCCTGATATACATGAACGGTTGGTATATCTACCCTGCCTTACTAGCTCAGATTATAATGGGAGACATTTGATTTGTATGCAGGTGACCGGACAGAGCGTTGGGCGTCTGTGTTATTTGGTCAGTCTAGGTGGCCGGTCCAGCCCATTAAGCCACCGGTTCTTCTGGCATTTGCCTGCTGTACTGTAGCTTTCCTTATCGGTATAGGTTCATACCCATATGCCCATCTAACACTTCTGGCATATTAAGGTATAAGCAAAGAGGGCCTTATTCAGGAATGGATGTCTTTGGACTCAGCTGCTGTGCAAAAATATGTAGATGCCTACAGGAGGAGTGTACAGGAAAATATCCTCCTGCCAACATCTCACGTCTAATGCCTGAATCTAAATATGTAAAGGCGATGGGTCAGGCTCAACATCCTGACCATGGGTAGTGGATAAGTAGAATAGCCTCCTGGCAGAGGTGGTAGAAGCTAAGACAGTTGAGCAATTTAAGCATTCATGAGATAAGCATATGAATATCCTTTGAAAGATCTAAGTATCAAATAGGGTTGAGGTTATCTAAAGGTTAAAAAGGGGCAAGCTAGATGAGCAAGTAACATAGTAACATAGTGATTATATAAAAAAGACGTTAGTCCATCGAGTTCAACCTATCTAACTTGTAACTACTGACTTGTGTAAGTTATATCTATAGGATTCCCGTAGTGGCCAAATATGTATTCAGTTTTGATTTAAATTCAGTAGAAGTAGTTGCTGTAACAACCCCACCGGCAATGAGTTCCAGAATGTTACTGCTCTAATGGTGAAGAATCCTCTTCTTAATTCAGTACGAAATTTATTTTCCTCGAGCCTCAGTACATGCCAGCGTGTCCTAAGTATAGTCCTGTTAGTGACCAATCATCTCCCAGTTCCATATGATTCCCAATCCTGTATTTGAACATACTAATCATATCACCTTTCAACCTCCATTTCACCAGTGAAAACATCTTTGATAGCCTATCTTTGTGTTTCTCCAGTGAAAACATCTTTGATAGCCTATCTTTGAATTCTAGTGATTTGAGACCTTTTAATACAGTAGCTTAGTCTCCCTTCTCTGTACCTGTTCCAATTAATTTATGTCCTTTTTAAGGTGCGGTGCCCAGAACTGAACACAGTATTCCAAGTGTGGTCTCACCAATGCCTCACCAATGCCTTGTAGAGTGGTTCTTATCTGCCGCCACATTCTATCCCGGGACCCGTTCTGCACATCCGCAGCCCCACAAGAATTGGATACAGAGAACATTTCAGCTCCGACTATGGAACTCACTTCCCCGCACAGTTCGAGAGACCACCACTCTAGAATGCTTCAAAAACAGACACAAGACTTTCCTATTTACTCAAGCATTTCCTTCAGTCCCTTAAGTATTGTTTATGAAAAGCTTTTCTGTACTTCATTGTTCCTGTACTGTATTGCATTCATTCTATCTGTTAAGCACCTTGAGTCCTATTGGAGAAAGAGCGCTATATAAATAAAATTATTATTATTATTATTATTATTATTATAACATTAATAAATAATAGTTATTTGTTAAGCTTTTAAAAAGTATCTATGTATAGACACAATGGATTATTGCAGTATCAGCACATTGTGAAACAAATCCTCCTATAACCCTCATATCCGTAATATACAGTACACACTTCTTCTTATCTCTTCCGGGAACAATAATAATCAGCAGATTTACAACATACATACAACCGTCCTCCTTAATATACATTTTTCTGTTGAGCCTCTTATGGCCCAGTAACGTGACCTTAGGCTTGGTAAGGATATTTACAAATGATATGGCCACAGTCAGCACAATTCTGGAACAACACTTTGAATCTGTCACATACACAATATTGTACCAGTCTCAGTCCTTACACAAATGGAACCCAATAAAGATACAGAGCCTAATAGGCTGGCTGTTATTTCCTGTGCTGAACTGATGGACCTTTAAACCCGTAAATGTATATTTTTAGATATGAAGCAGGAAAGCAATACACACGCGGAGCCCCTTCTGTGTTGGCCGTATGCCTATCTGTATCACATACAGATACAATCCATAATTTCTTATGAAGATCTGACACTTGCACTTCACTAGGATATAGAAGGAGCAGCCTCTCAGCACAAACTATGTACAAGGCTTCAGCAGCAGTATCTTAAATCCCTGCATTTTATCAAAACATGGACCGGTTGGCACAGTGGGCAAGAGCACCTATTGAACATCAACGTATATGTTGGAGAGTCTGAGACCCCCCCCCCATGCTAATTTGACATTACCATGGGCAGGTCCCTTTGTCTCTTTGTGCCTCAGGCACCACAAGCTACGTTGCAAGCCTGAGTTGGCGTAAAAACAGTATCTGAATGGTTTTATACGACCAGACAGAGATGTTAGTTGCTGGCAGGAATAATCAGCGAGGCAGAGCGCAGTGCCGTATCAGAGGTCATCGGAAATAAAGTGATGCCTGAGGCTGTATATATGTATCAAAAATAGACACATACTGTACATAAAGCAATGTGTAAAAGCTCAAAGACCGAAGGAACAAACCATTGTATTAACATTTCGGGTGGGTAACAGACTTAGCAAACCCCAGCTGATGTTGTGGCTTTTTACTGATACTGCTTTCACATTTCACATTGCCGGGTCACAGATCCCAGGTTCAACCTGGGTCCGTCACTTACGCACTGAACCCTGGTGGCCCATTATTCACAGGGTGACCCGGGTTTAACCTTTCTCATGAACCGGGTTGAACTGCCGGGTTGGTCAACCCAAGTTATAAGGTTATAAGGTTTCACACCATACATCAACCTGGATTGACCCGGCAATTGTTCTGGGATATAGAATCAACCATGTTTAGGTTGACAATACCATGATTGACCACTAGATAATCTAGCAATATGTCCACTTGGATAATAAAGTATGAACCAAGTGGAAGTTCCCGTTGATCATTCACGGGCGTCGATCTCCCGTCACTGTCTATCTAGACGCTGATGACCAAATTAAGACGTCTAATTAGATGCCTTCGACCACTAGTGATCGATCATGGTAGTGTCGGCCTAAACATTAACGATCCGTCATCCGGATATGCCTGGCAACAACTAGGCAATAACCTGGGTGTGGTGTGAAAGAGGTGTGAGAAGGTTTCTATAGGTTTTTAAACCCCTTTCATGTGGCTAATCCGAGTCGGATCCAGGATCGCAATGTACAAAGTCGGATTTCTGGAGTTGGATTTCCAGAGCACCGAACTACACATCTCTACCTGAATGGGATTGTGAAGGGGGGAGGGTATGGGGATAGGGGGTCGCATTGCCCGAGTGTGGGGGGGGAGACAGAGCGGAGCAGAGCAAAATTACTGACCGTAATCCTGGTTTCAGCCCTGGCTAGTGGCTTGTTGATGTTACACTGGCCCTTATTCAGATCTGATCACAGTACAAATTTGTTCTCAAATGTGCACTGCAGGTGGGGCAGATGTAACATGATTAGAGAGAAATAGATTTGTGTGAGTTATTTTGTTTCTGTGCAGGGTAAATACTGGATGCATTATTTTTACACTGCAATTTTAGATTTCAGTTTCAACACACCCCACCCAAATGTAACTCTCTCTGCACATATTACATCTGCCCCACCTGCAGTGCTCATGGTTTTGCCCATTTTGAGAACAAATTTGTACTGCAATCAGATCTGAATAAGGGCCACTGTTAGATTTCTGCCGGCTTGCATTTATCTGCACTACACCAAATAAATAAATACGATGCTGGGATCGCCTGGGAGTTCAAATCATTAATTTGGGAAACCAAAATTGCAGTTCAGTAAAATGAAGATACTGGGAAAAAAAAAAACCCTGAACCCTCCAACAGTTTTATATATATTTTTATGTGCATTCTTTACATTTCTAGCTCAACAGCAGACGCACGTAATTAGGGTTTACAGTTCATTAATGTCTCACTACTTGTATCACTGGTGCTTAAGTAAATTGATCCTTTCTTAATTGTTTTACTAACAGCCCTTGACACATGAATGGGTTTGCTTTCTCCTGATTTTTTTTTCCCCTGTGTAAGCGTCACGCCGCAGGAATAAAAGCTGAGACAGTTTTGTGCGCGCCGTGAACCCTGAGGTCTGAGATCGAAGGCGCTTCTGTGTGGCCCTGTGTGTGTGAGTCACCACCACAAATGAGAAGATTTCAGTAGGGTCAGCATACCCTCCCTGCCCTATACAATGGGAAAGGATGCAAGCCCGCAAAAGTATTAAGTCATTTGCAATTATTTTCTTTCTGAATCCACAAAAGGTCGGAATGATCATCCACAGATGAATTTGTTATTTTTAATTTTTTGTGTCACTAATATCTGAGGGGTAAATTAATGAATGCTTCTAAAAATGTGGGGTGAAATTTAATAGGATGAGAGATTCAGAAAGTGAGAGATTTGGTAAGAAATCTCCAGTTTTTTTTAAAGCGGCAATCATTTATACTTCAAAATCAAACAGTTTTTTCAGTGTAAATGATTGCCGCTTTAAAAAAAAAATCTCTCACTTTCTGAATCTCTCATCCTATTAAATTTCACCCCACATTTTTAGAAGCATTTTTAATTGCTATTAACTTTCCCGCTTGATGTTGCCCATAGCAACAATCAGATTCTATAATTTTCAAGGATGCAAAAGAGAAATTATAGGGCGGAATTCAATCCAAGATTCCAACTGTCGGGAACGTCAGAACCCTGGGCCATTTTTGCTCAGCTTGAAAGAAACTGGACAGCCGGAATTCAACGTTCCTGGGGTCGAGTGACGGAAAGTGGGCGATTCAGCAAAACGGCTGCAGATTGTTAAAAAAGCGACCATGAATTTGACAGTCCATTTCCGACAAACAGATCTGACTGGTTTTAAAGTCGAATCTGTTTTGTCGGAATCTGCCTTCAATGCTGATGCCTGTCATCTCTCTCCCCACTGCCCGGGAGAGTTACATACTGTCTCGGCAGACTGTGCACCAACTTCCCAAGCAGTTGGGCACGTTCTTCCAAGAACGGCTGGGAATTGACGAGCTCTCGGACGCAGCTCGACGATTCCCGGGCGCTTCTCGTGGCCACGCCCCCTTCTCGGCGCTCAGCAGGCGGGACATTGAATCCCGCCTGCAAAATCCCTGTAGATCCAGCCAAGAACAGGACAGGGTCACGGCTGTCGGGCCAGCCTGACAGTCGTGACCCTACATTGAATACACCCCTTTAACTGTAGTATTAAAAAAAACACGGCCATCTTTTTTTTTTTTTTTTAATCCTCCTGAATAAATAAATATATAAATAAACTGCCCAAATTAAAACTTATCTATTCTCTCGTGCCTGGCTTACAGTAGTTCGACATAGTCTGTGTTGTTATCTTTTAGATGGAAACCGTAATGTTTCTTCTACCCAAAATTTTCCAAAAATCATCACAGAAAAATAAGGTAGCGCGTGTTCTATTTTTCTCTTCACATTCTAAACCCAACTTTTTTAAAATTCAGATATGAATAGTAAAATACAGGGACTTCACAAAGGCAGCTGTTGTCTCTCTTGATCTGAGCTACATAGAGTGCGCTTTGAGAATCTCCTTCTGATATGAAAAGTCCTCATTAAATGCTTTAAACGTTATCGGCTAGCTATTCTTGCCTAAAAGCACACTCTGAAATAGGTCAGTTTACTATAACTTACTGCAATCTCTCGCGGCTTATGATCTAGTCTTCCCGCATGGTAAAGGAAATGCTTTTTCAAAGTGAAAATATCTAAAAACACTGTCAACTTTTTAACATGAATAACAAGAACCAGATTGGGTCTCCAGTTAAAATTCCAAGACAGACCGAACAAAATAAAATGACTGTAAGACCTTTTTTTTTGCATTTACCGCCGCATTGAAGGTTTCCAAGAGACGTCAAGGGAAAATGTTCAGAACTGTTCTGTACATGATTCGATTCATTCCAACGTTTGCCAGAAACCTAAGACGGAAGGCTGCTGGTTCTGTTCAAATTGTCATTCATGCGATATTTCCCAGTTATGGCTCTCGGCCTTAGTTCAGACATGAGGTTATAGATTTGTGGAATTGAGACAGGGTATCGCCCATTGGGCAGGGTATCGCCACCTTTGGGTGGTGATACCCTATAGAAGCCTATGGGCTTCTAATGCCACCCACCGCAATCCCACAGCCTCTGCCGACCCCCTCTCCCCCTCCCTCTGGCTTACCTTCCTGCATGTCCTTCCGGCTGCAGGGGGGGAGGAGGAGGCACGGGAACAGCCTGCTTAGCTGTCCCAGCTTGATGGGAGGAGGAGGCACCCAGGGAGGTGACGGAGACCACCCGCACACCACATTACAGGTATCGCGGGGCGGCCTCCATCACTGCAGTGCGATGCTAGTCGCATATGTTAATACATATGCGCTATCATCGCGGCGGCCGGGCGGCGATAGGTGGCGATGTATATTAATACATCCCGCCCTTAGGGCCTATTTTTTTCTCTCCCTTATTTATTTGCAGGGGTGCCATTGGTGGGTGGTCAGGGACCAAAAAAATATATAATTAATCTTCAATGTGATTGGCAAAAGTGGCTGCCAATCCTAAAATATAAAAAAAAAATTATAATATTTAAGCCTGTCCACCACTATATAACTGAACCTAAAGATGAAGGCTACACTATTTCATTTTATATATTTTTTTAATTTATCATTAGACACTTTTGGCAATGGGGTGCTGATACTCTAGAGTTCCGTTATACAAGGAAGCTGGGGAACCCCTGGGTTAATGTCCAAAATGTGCCAAACGTTTGTGCGTTAGGCTTGGGAAATAATTATTTCTTGCAGCTTGCAAAGTTACTAACAGGCAAAAAAAGAGAGAGAGAGAGAGAGAGAGAGAGAGAGAGAGAGAGAGAGAGAGAGAGAGAGAGAGAGTAACATATGTTCTGTAGCTATCTGTATAATCCACTTGGAAGCAAAATAGACCAAAATGAACAAATGCAGCATTAATCCTTAAGCTTAGAAATAACCTTCGCTGTAAGTTTTTTCTGCTCCAAGCACATTTTTGTCGATTGTCGTATACTCTAAAAATACTTTACTGAATATTGCTTGAATATAACTGAATGCTGATTCCGCGCTCTTTCGATCACAATAGCCGTACATGTTTTATGTTATTAACATATCACAATAAAGTAACTTCTGTAACACACAAACGTTACGCTAAGGAAACACAATGGCTAAGAAATACATATATTTGAGTTTTTATATGTACATCAAATGTTCAACCCTGCATCGCCTTAGTGACAGGGTTTTTCTGTTTTTATATTATTCAATACTTTAAGTTTTTTAAATAAAAATTTTCTACAGGATGTACTACACATTGGGGGTAATTCAGCACCGATTGGACTGGGCCGAATTCGACTCCATTTTAGAAGGTTGGGGGGTCTGCTCAGAGGCAGAACTCTGGGAGGCAATGGAGTCATCTGCCGCCGGGCTCCTGCTCTAAAGGGGGTGCCTCTCCTCCACCCCAATATATATCTTGCCTCCGGGGTGACTGGGATGAATCTATGCCAGTGGGTCTGCTCATGCGTCTATTTGCGTATATGCGGACCATGGGCCGATTTTTGCACTCGCGAGCCATTCGCTGCAGAGGGGGTGGGCAGGAGCGGACAGGAGACTGGATAAGGGAAACGCCCAGTGTTTTATCGGCATCCCCATGAAAACTCTGAGCTTTCCCCTGGGAACACAGTTGGGCCGATGCCAGCCGGGGGTCACATGATGTTAAATGACACCAACGGAAATAAAAGTCGGTTCAGACTGACGGCGAATGTTTTCTCTCCCCTTTTGGCCGCATGTGAGGGGATGTATTTGCGTACAAATCCCTTCGCTTGTTACCGAGAGGATTCGGTGGAGGGCAGGGGGCCCACAGCAACTAATCAGTTTTACCTATAATCTTATAAAATGTTCTTGATAAATGCTGCCTCTAAGCTGATTGGTGGCTTGTTCTCCACTCCCCCCACAATGCCAATTTGATCAATGTTATGATGCTTATTTATTGATCGTAGATAGACATTGTCTAGGTCTATAGTCATTAAGTCGACATGCGTTAGATCGACACATAAAAAAGTCCCGCATGCATTAGGTCGACATGGTTCAAAAGGTCAACACAAACAAAATGGCAACATGAAAAAGGTCGACATGAGTTTTTCGTCCTCTTCTGATATCGATGTCAGGAATATTATGGGGGAAATTTACTAAGATGTCTATTCTACTTCACATGTGATGTTGATATGGGCAACCAATCAGAATCTACTGATAGTAGATAGTAGACAGGTTCTGATTGGTTGCCTATAGCAACCATCTTAGTAAATTTCCCCCTGTGTGTTTATGATATCAGGTTCTGTTTTACCACCTTCAGAGGCATATATGTAACAATTAATTATTAAGTTGTATTATTTGTATTCTAAAACAAAATGTTACACTAACTCATACTTACAAAATGTTGCACTAACTCTTACTTTCAAAATTTTACACTAACTCTTACTAAAAAATGTTACACTAACTAACTTACAAAATGTTACACTAACTCTTACTTACAAAATGGTGCACTAACTCTTAGTAAACAAAAAGTTACACTAACTCTTACTAAAAAAACATTACACTAACTAACTTACAAAATGTTACACTAACTCTTACTTACAAAATGTTGCACTAACTCTTACTTACAAAATTTTACACTAACTCTTACTAACAAAATGTTACACTGACTCTTACAAAATGTTACACTAACTCTTACTTACAAAATGTTACACTAACTCTTACTTACAAAATTTAACACTAACTCTTACTAACAAAATGTTACACCGACTCTTACAAAATGTTACACTAACTCTTACTTACAAAATGTTACACTAACTCTTACTAACAAAATGTTACACTAACGCTTACAAAATGTCACACTAACTCTTACTAACAAACTCTTACACTAAGTCTTACTCAGACAAGACAGCAAATCAAATGCTTTAGATAACAAGATGGAGAAGTTTGCAAACATATAAAAGTATCCATTGGCTGATGACAGTAGATGAGCAGATCAGAGTCAGCTTGAAGGATGGGAGATTCTCGGCCTTATTATAGGGGGTAAGCTGGCCATACATCAGAAAGATCGATCTTAAGATCGATTGCGCTCACGATTGTGTACAATTTCCCTTGAAATCCCCGGCAGTCCTTGGTGGTTTTTGGACACACAATCTACTCACAATCCATCATACAATCAGTCATACAATCCATCTGCTGCATGATTTTGTACACAAGATGTGCACACAATCTGCATACAATCCATCATACAATCAGTCATACAATCCATCTTATGATTGATTGTATGATTGTGTACATAAGATGTGCACACAATCTGCATACAATCCATCTTACAATCGATTGAGATTGTATGATTGGGTACAATATCTTTCTGATGTATGGCCACCTTAAGATGGGATGGTATATTTACTCCTAAATTGGATATAATTTTGGATACTTCTCTGTGTGGATGCTGCAGTCTGCCTACTACTTTATGCTAATCCAAGTAGCCGCCCATCTATCTCAGTCTGTCATAAGCATATAAATCAATTTGCCTCCTGTATTTCTGTCTGCATCTGTGATCATTAGTTTTGGCACTTACACCCACCCCATATAAGGGTCAGTGACACCTGGTGCAGCCAAGAACCCCCCTGACACAAACCTACCAGTTAGGGGCATGGCCTTGCGGGAGCCCCACTGACGTCACTAAATGGGCAACACCTTATGGGAAGCCTGCACTAACTTCACTCCTGGGATGTGTGATCTGCCCCTGGAGCCTCTCTGAGCACTGCTGACTCCTTCTCAGTGATAGAAGCCAAGTGCTGCAGAATAAAATCCTACTGCAACACCTTGCTCCTGTTATTACGGAGGAGCCGGCATTTTGGTATCACCCTCTGATGCCTCTGCATCTGAGTCAAAATAAGGCTGTCTGTGAGTGTAATGTTGAGTGAGGAGTGTTCTAGAGACTTAGGGGCATGAATGAGACTGAGGCAAAGGGCATGGCTGAGGGGCAAAATTTGAGGCGAAAGGGGGTAGACCAAAGTGCAGAACCATCAAAGAGAGAGATGGTTGGTTGACTAATCCGAGTGCAAATTCCAACACAGACTGGCATGGTGCCAACCTGCTGGGCGTGAGACAAGAGGAAAATGTTACCATAGTCTCGCTCAGTGATTACGGAATCCTCACAAGTACTTTCATAGTACAATGATGAAAATAATAATCATAGTAATTATAAGATACAGTATCACCAGCTACTCAGGAATCTGCATTATTCTGCCACTGGCTCTTACAAAATATAAAAAAAAAAATGGGAATGGTAATTAAGCCATCCATATTTCCATGTGTATGCTCTGCTCTTACAGTCAGTATATAGGAAGATTGCAGCTGTGCCGCGACAGCTGGCAGGCTGCTTATTGGATTAAACAAGTGTCAGCTCCTCTCACCGCAGGCTCCATGCTGGCTGCCCATACGCAGTATCCTTTTTAAGGTTTGGATCCTACAGAGTTCCTGACCCCTGGCTTTCTGGCTTCATATATATTGGGTACTTTGATCACAATGGGGGACAACTTCTAATTGCATTAATTAATGTGTGAGAGCTCAGGAATCAGAAGGACTACAGCAATGAATACAAGTCACATTGTTGGAGTTAAGGTGTATTGCGCTCAGACACTTTGGTGCCATTGGCCATAAAAGTTATCCCCCCCCCCCACCTCCATATTCTTCATACAGGGATATACAGTAAGGTGGGAGCACTCACAATGATAACCCTTTCAACGTGATCCTTTATGATACTAATTTGAGGGCTCTAAGTCATTTTGTTCTTATTTTATATCACACATTTCTTAGCAGTCAAACCCAGTACCGTTATTGACATAATCCTTTATTTAAAGCACGGAATTCAAAATCCTGTCATGCTCAGAATTCAAAACATTACCTTCCACATTGCAGTTAGACACCTTACTCCTGTATAGTCCGACTTGTCCTAAGTACAAGTCGGACCAAATTCTCCTTGAGCTCCCCCGCAAGGTCCCCTGGAGGCTCACTTATGATATGGCACTTGATGTTGCCATATTTATATGCCATAAATCGTATGTGATTTATGGCATGCGGGTAATGGTATGTAAACTCCCAGGGAGCTGCAGCAGCAGCACCAGACAGTGGTGATATTTTCAAAAGACTGGCCGGCCAGTTATTGGCTGAGAGATTTCTCTCAGCCAATCCGTGGCTGGCTAGTCTTTTGACTTTTTATTTTTACATTTTTCTGCCACTACCAGTTGTCCAGCACCCGCTGCACGGACCACGCCACTACCCGGACCCCGCTGCTATTCGGACCCCGCCGCTCTAAGCCCCTGCACACACCTACAGATCAGACCAAATACATTGTGGGTGCTAAAAAGCATCCAAAATGTATCGCTGATGGGTCTGATCCGATAGATCGAATCTGCAGCAAGTTCAATATGTAGGGTCCGACCTGATGGGCATGGGGCCGCGGGTTGGAGGGGAATGTCACACACCTCTGATTTGGGCCGATTTCTCGGCCCGATCCGTCAGGATTGGGTGAAATGGGCCCAAATCTTAATAGTGTATGGGGGCCTTAAGGGGGAGATGGAGGCGGCCAGGTAATGTCTGCGATTAAAGAGGAGGCAATTAAAGGGGATTAAAGAACAGCACCCCTGCCCTCACGGTGCCTTGTGCTTTTGCACATCTTGCACCACCCTAGTAATAGCACCTGATTGCACGATGCCTCCACAGGTAAAGTTAATCTTGTTCTATATGCCCATACAGCAGTATATTTCTGAGTAGATTTTTTGCTTTATTGGTTACAGATTTATACTTTTGCCACTGCAGTGTGCTCTGGCACTGACTTCATTATGACACTTGGGAGTATATTTACTAAGATTCAATCTTGAATGTTTTATTGATTTTATGGCGATATTTCATCCTTGTGCTTCTTTTGTGATGTCAGCAATTATTGTACTTCTGGATAGCCCAGCAATGTGGCATTTGTGATGTCAGGAGTTATTGATGAGGTATCCCAGCAATCATTCCCTTATAATGTCTGTAGTTACTGCTGTATAGACCCAGAAATCATGCATTTTAGAAGTCAGCAGTTACTGCAGGGTGGCTCAGTGTCACAAAGAGAGGAATATCACTAAAAACTCCACCGATGTACTAGAGAATTCAACTCCTTGATAACAAGGCAGTGGAAGAACTGGCAGCCAAAAGTTTGTAGTTAAAAGATACTATTGAACAATAGCTGTATCAGTTTCACCCAGTGCATGCTGTTCTATTAATAATCTATATCCCCAAATTCAGAATACATTTTTTTTACACCCATCGCTAGATCTGTAGGACGCACCTGAAGCTAGGTCCTCTGGATAGTACCAAACCTATTCACTACTACTCTAGATTTAATTAAAAAAATATTTTTTTTTTAAACTTTTCCAAGTCATACTCGCTGGGGCTTGGCGCAGCAGAGTGTGTTGCAGAAAAGTGGTCAGGACGAGGGGTGTTACGGCACAAGCCTCATCGCGACATCCCTGCTGTACAATTACTGCGATTGTAAAGGGGGGCCATGATAATGCTGTTCAGCCCGCTCGCTTGGGAAGCAGAGAGTTGCAGGTGACCGTGCGGACTATGAGATTGGGAAAGGAGAGGAGAGTAGAAAGACCTTTACACAGATGTTGGCACACAATTTTTATGTGGTTATGCGCAGTACAAATTTGTATAATGTGCACAAAGCAAATGGCTTGCAGACAGGGGGTGCAGCTGTCCCAGGCCCCGGGACATGAGCTGCCCCCCCCCCCCCCCCCCCCCACTGTCTCTGCTGTGCTCCTGTGCTGCGCTGGGTGCAGGTCCGAAGCACAGGCTTCTTCAATGCAGGTGCTGACGGCCAATTCAGATGCTGCACCAGCTTTTGAGCCAATCAGAGCTCATTTACCATTAGCCAATCAGAGCGGCTGCCGGTGCATGAGCTCTGATTGGCTCAGCAGCCGGTGCTACATTATAATTGGCCGCCGGAATCCTGCACTGAAGAAGCCTGTGCTTCGGGACCTGCCTGCTGGGGATGAGAGACTCAGAGCAGGACTCAGGAGTCTGGCGGTAAGTGAAGGGAGGGGAGTTGGGGGGGGGCAACTGGAAATCAGTCCCCAGCCCCAAAATTCCTAGTGGCAGCCCAGAATGCATGTACTGTACATGAAGCTCCTGAAGGCCTCAAATAACTTGCAAAATTGTAAGATCTAAGCAATCACCTGTAGTGGCATTCAGCCTAATGACTTCCTACCGTAACCATAATTGCAGAATATAGGAAATGACTGTAATATTAAGGATTTGTCCTTCCTAAAGGAACATATTTTGGTTGGCTCCACCATGTTTTCGCACAGTAATATTCTACAACATCTGTCTCAAGCTTGGGAAATCTCTTAAGTAACCTAAATGATTATAAATCATTTTAATTATATTTTTCATTCCACTGGCCTCTTGGGTGTATTACTGTATGTCCCATTTAAAAATACAAATAGCGTGTAAATGTCAGTCTGGCTAGTACAGAATAGGTGCAACAAAAGCACAAGTAAAGGAGATGACTTTATCCTTGGCCAAATGTTATGGCATAATTAGGATTCGTCATCTCTAACCATCTGCACTTCTGTTAATGCAGACGGTGTCAGATCCACCTATGATATACATTAACCCTTTCCCTACAGCAATCTTGTGTAAGCTCCTGCTCAGTAATGATCTGGGATTTTGTCATTTGGTCTATATTTCTGCTGTCTTGATGTATCATGAAAACATGAAAGCCACACATCAAATGGGTGGGGATCTTTTGGTCTACAGCATGATGGTCGACAGTCATTAGGTCAACACCATTAGGTCGACATGGGTCTAGGTTGACATGGGTCTAGGTCGACATGGGAAAAATTAAACATGGTTGTAGGTCGAAAGGTCATTAGTTCGACAGGTCGTTAGTTTGACAGGTCATTAGTTCGACAAAGTTTAGGTCGACAGTCAAAAGGTCGACATGGGGCTTTTCACAGTTTTTTTTACCTGAATGTCAACACAGTCGACATGGACATGGAAGTGCACCACATCCCCTTGCACAGTGCCTCGTTATGCTCGGCACACTATTTTATTGTCCCACCACGCCCTAGTGGATGGTAGGGCATGAAATACCACCTGTCAGCACATGTCAGCTCAAAAAACAATGAAAAGCCCCATGTCTACCTTTTGACTGTCGACCTAGACAATGTCGAACTAATGACCTGTCTAACTAACGACCTGTCGAACTAATGATCTTTCGACCTAGAACCATGTCGTCATTTTCCTATGTCGACCTAGACACATGTCGACCTTTTTCAATGTCGACGTAATGTTGTCGACCTAATGACTGTCAACCATAATGCTGTAGACCAAATGAACGCATCCCCATCAAATAGCATTTTACCTGTACATTGTCATGTTTGTAGTAATTAATTTACAGTAAATGCATACTGTATATTACCTGCATTACTTTTGGTGTTTAAAGACGTGACAGGGCATTTATACTGTACATTGGAATGGAATTGACATCCCCAAAAATCTCCTCTGTAAAAGAAAAAAAAAATCACTTAATGGGATTTTTTTGTTAAAATGGGAGTTCTTCTGAAGATGAGATGTTGCTAAGGGCAACCATTCAGATTCTATATACAGGTTGAGTCCTTATCCAAATTGCTCGGGACCAGAAGAATTTTGGATAACGGATTATTCCGTATTTTGGAATATTTTAATATTTGAATAAGGTATCTTGAATTTATATGTATTGGCACATCAAACACATGAAATACACACAATTATATTTTATTTGTGCATGAAACAAGGTTTGAAAGCATGAAACTAAGGGTGACATTCTATGGGCTGAGAGAAAAGCGCATATATTTTTCGCACTCCACATCGCCGCTCTTCACACTTTGCATTTTTTTGTCATAATTTGCATATTTAATGGAATGCGCATTAGAGGATAAAAAGTGCGATGTAGTGCGATTTGCGGCGAATTGATGTGAAATTATGTCACTAAAAAGTGTGATTTCTTCCGCCGGTCATGTGCGCATTTTAGACCAACCGGAGTGCGATTTACAAGACTGTCTCCACATGACAAATAACCCCCTAACCTATTGGGCCACCTAGGTACCCTCCATTCTGCATCACACCCCCTATATAAAGGGGCATTGGCGCCATTTCACTCTTTGACAGGAAGTAAGGAGCATGGAGAGGAGCAGTGGCAGAGTGAGGAGTGGCAGAGGGGTCAGTGGCAGAGGGAGCAGTGGCAGTGTGACCAGAGGAAGAGGGGCCAGTGGCAGAGGGAGCAGTGGCATCAGCCAGGCAAGAGGAGCCAGTGGGAGAGGCAGCAGAGGACTGGTGAGGTCGACCTCTATTACAGGGAGTGGCAGCAGTGTGGCAGCCACCATGGCCACTGCACGGGCAGCCCCAGACCAGGCCCTGGCGGACCAGGCCCAGCAGGAGGAGGTGGAGGATCCGCTGGCATCCCCATCCTGTAGCCAGGACCTTGCCCGTACCCCACAGCAGCTGCAGGAGGGCCACATGTCCGAGATGGAGGAAGATGGAGGTGAGGAGGAGGAGGAAGACACTGGCATGGAGGAGGATTTTGACATGCATGTGGAAGATATAGAGGATGAGGAGGAGGGTGAAGCTGGCCGCACCAAAAGTGGGAGAAAGGTACGATTCAGCTATGAGGAGAATGTGGCGCTTGTCCGGGCCATCATACCCCTGTATGACCGCTTACTGGGGAAAAACCAGCACAAGGCCACCTCACATCGTAAACGTGGTATGAGGAAGGACATCACCCAGGCGGTCAACGCTGTCAGTCACCGCAAGAGGCTACGCAAAAACGTTAAAAAGCGGTTTAACGACATCAAGCGGCAGCTGAAAAATAAAAAGGCAATGGAGATGGAGGAGGCCACCAAGACTGGCGGAGGAAGCACCACCACAGTAACATACACATCATATGAGGTGAAGCTCCAAAGAATTATCCCCCCTGAGGTCCTGCCTGGGATGCACATTGCGGATAACGATAGTCCGGCAAGCCCACCCCGAGCTGGTAAGTGTCACCACATGCAATATGAAACATACATGCCAATGTATTTAAACTGCAATGTTATTTTGTATTGTTATACTAATTAATGTGGTGCTGTGGAACTACATAGCCCAGCAAGGTCTGTCAATGGCAATAGTTTACACCTACTTTTAAAATCAGAATCCTGGGCCTTGTAGTTCCACAACTGCACATCTATTGTTCCACACTGTAACATTTTCTCTACCAGCTTCATATGTATGTGGCCCAAAAACATTGGTGTACTGGTAGTTTAGCAGTCACGCCTACATACCACAGATTTGCCAACAGTTGTAATGTGTCAAGCAGTGTTTTATTTTTTTTGCCTGACTACAGGTGCAAAACATCAATGTAAAAATATGAATAGTAAATAATATAGCCCTAAACCAAAGGTAAATTTGTCCATTATTGTAATGTATTTGATGATTTTGCACAAAAGCATCTCCAATGCTTGGTACATAAAGTCTGCCGATCTTTCCTTTCACAGATTGTCCGTCCCGAAGTGATCAAGCATCCAAGAAAAGAAGCTCCCATGGTGCAGCATCTGTGGAAGCAGGTAAATGTTCAAACCACAGGCCATTACACATACAGTACACACACCCATGTCACATCAAATAATAAATCACATTACAGTCATCTCCAGCTGCTACATTGCAACGGACATGAATGTAATGTGGCCTAGCCATGTCAATGAAGATTATTGTCAATGTTTCATGCAGGATTGGGGTCCATTTGTAAGTACATAGTACCCCTAGGTATGGGCGTCTACCATCTCTGACCCTTTCCAAAACAGTACTGACGACAGAAAGGACAATATATGCATCTGTACTTACCTCTTCCTCTGTATCCACAGGTACTGTACAACTAGGACAACAATCCACAGAATCCTCTGATATGCCGGTGGATGACATCGAGATAATTCTGGAACCAGTGGACACGTTTGCGGCTGAGGAGGAAATAAACACATCATCACAGAGTGATCTTCCACCAAGTGGGGTGACTCCAAACCCACCCCCACCCAGAAATACTCCCCCTACAGCTGCTTCTGCTACCCAAGTAGCTACCTCCTTGGTACATTTCAAGGACAAACAACTAGAATTTATGGCCTCCCAAAGTCTGGAAATGGGCAACATTAAGGGGTATATGCATGACACCTTTCTACAGTTGAGAAAATTGTCTAGGAGTGTACGGGTTGGTGTAGGCACTCAGGTGCGTATGGCAAATAGCATAAACACCCGTCTTGCTGAACTTAGTTCTGCTGTAAGGGAGCAGAATATCCATATTGGCAGCCTTGCACAAAGTATTCATTCAATTAGTCAATCGTGTACTGCGCAGACCAATGCGTTGATCGCTATGCAGGCACAAATCCATCAAATGGAGGTGTCAGGTGTCATAGGTGCAACTACATCTACAATTAGTAGTGTATCTAGCACACCAGTAAGTGGCTCACCAACTTCCCCACCCCGTAGGAGTATTAGGACTCAGGGTGGCGTGTGCGCAGGGTCAAGAGGTGGTAGTGCACGGCCTGATGGAGGGAAAAAATAATTATTTTACATAAAATAAATTGATAATGCATGTACTATGCTTGAATTTTTGTGACATTAATACACATTTCTATTGTTTGCGACTGACAAATGCAGGTTATTTATGACATAATATACTGTAGTAAAAATGTCCATACCATTTTGTCTGTGTGATATTCTTCAAACATTTGTTGTGTGATCTGTTCCATAATGTAATGATATATGGGCAAGGTATTGGTGGAAGATGCTGTTGTCTCAAATCTGGCCCGTACGAGGTTGTGGAACTACATATTTCAGCAAGCTGTGGCAGTCAAGTTTTGAGCTGTCATGCTTACAGTGTGTCAGGGCATGCTGGGCCATGTAGTTCCACAACAACAGGTGAGCCATAGTTGATTGCACAAAAATCACATACATGTTGTGGATATACTTACAAGGTTTTTTACAGCAAGGGATAGGTCTGCACCACCAACTGTACCCTTGGACTGTGTCTATTGGGCTAAATGTGGGGGCAAAAAGATGTTAGTGATAAATGTAATGTAGGTGAGTTCACTTCCAGCAAAGGTACATGTAGGAATAGAGGGCACATGTGCAGTGCCGGTGTAAGGACTTTCACCGCCCCAGGCAGGGGGGAAGGGGTGCGTGCGCCTGGGGGGGGGGGGGGGGGAATCGGTGCTGGTGGTGGCGCTGCTCCATCCGGGGAGGGGGGGGTGCGGCAGACCCGCCTCTCCATGCTCTGGCGGGGGTGCACTGCTCCGTCCAGGCGCGGGGGGGGGGGTTTGCGGGCAGACTCTATGCTCCGGCAGGGGATGGGGTGAGGCTGGATTGCGGGCAGACCCGCTGCTCCATGCTCCAGCGGGGGGGGGGTGCGGGTAGACCCGCTGCTCACCTGCAGTTCCAGTCAGGGTGGCATGCTGGTGAGGATGACCTCACTTCATGAGGCCCTCTAGTGGTCGGCGCTCTAGGCAATTGCCTAATGCTGCCTAGTGGTGGCGCCGGCTCTGCACATGTGCTTACCAGAAAAGTAGTGCCTGATGATGTCTGTATGCACCAGATTCCCCCTCTGCGTACCCCTCACTACCCGAGGTGTGGTAGGTTGGGCTTCCTGCACGACTGCTGCATGATCCTCCTCCACATAGGCTGGTTGGTATAGGGCTATGTTGTGTAACATGCAGCAAGCCTGGACGATCATCACTACTTTTGCAGGGTGGTAAAGCAGCAAACCAGATGACCGGTCCAAACACCGGAATCTACTTTTCAACACTCAAAACGTACGCTCCACCACATTGCGGGTTGCAATATGGGCTTCATTATACCGGTGCTGAGCAGGGCCATCGGGGGTGCGCAAAGGTGTCATGAGCCAGGAAAGACACCCATATCCTGAGTCACCTAAACCAAAGAAAGGAAGTTATTGCCTTATATGGTAAGGTATGTGCAGTGGGCAAATAGTATTTATTTGGACAAGAGTAGTAGGCTGGTGAAAATTGAAACACACACACACATTTCAACAGGTACAAAGACGAATAGAGAGGGTAATATGTAAAAATATACTTACCAAGTAGCCAGCCCTCTGGCATTTGTTGTTGGGTAAATCGGTTCCAGAGGCCGAAGTGTCTCAGAATATAGGCGTCATGGCAGTTCCCAGGGAAGCCTGCAACCACACTTAAGATTTTCAGATGAGCATCACATACAACCTGCACGTTCAGGGAGTGCCGCCCACGCCTATTGACATAGACGTGGCCCCGCACGTGCGGTGTCCTAATCCCAATGTGTGTGCAGTCTATAGCTCCCAGCACGTGAGGGAATGCTGAGAGTCTATAAAAAGCAACCTTGTGGTCCTGCCACTCTGACTCAGAACTGGGGAATCTGATGTATGTCCACCACAACTTCTTAAAAGCAAGTAACACTTGAGTAAAATGCTTTGAGAAAGTGGCTTGTGATACCCCCAAGGATCATGAGGTCACGGACTGAGTGGAGCCAGTGGCCAAGTAGTAGAGGGTACACATTAATTTCTGCAGCCCAGACACTGCATAGTTGCCCCCCCCCCAAAAAAAAGGGTCCAAATCATCTCTCACCTGCTCATATAAGTTCAACAAGTTATTGCGGTTTAGCCGAAACATCCCCACAACCTGTTGATCCGAGAGGGAGTCCAGGTACAGCCTAGCACGATACATATGTGGGGTACGCACTATTTGGGGTGGTACCTGGTTCTGGTGCACAGCTTCCTCCCTCCTGCCCAGCTCCTCCAAATGGGCCAAATCCAAAATGAGCAACTCAAATCCACTCTGCACAATCTCTATGTCTCAAACCCTCACAGGTGTCCTTAATGATGTGTGGGTATATGTAGGAGTGTTTGTGAGTAAAATTAAGGACACCTGTAATGACATTAACCATGTGTGCACTTGACCAAATTGAGTTCTGGGCCAAATCGCCCAACAGAACCTGGTCTGAAAAAATAACGATTATTAGACACCTTAAAAGTGCGATTTGCGAAATCCCATTCCATTAAATAAGCGAATTGTATACTTTTCTATTGAAAACATCTGGATGCGATAAAAGTGCGAATTTTTACCGCACTTTCAGTACGCATGACTTATCACAAATAATATGCGATTTAGGGACCTTTTCGAATCACATTAAATATGCAAATTCACGGAAAAATGCGATTTAGCCGTTTTTTGGAGTAAAAATCGCCAAAAAACACAACTCTCATTCCATAGAATGTCACCCAAAGTCTGTGTCCTATCTCAATCATCTCCTTGCACATATTTAGTGCCAGTTACATGTTATTTCCCCAGTAGTGCCAGTTACAGATGTAACCAGTAGGTTTTTAGCAAAAAATAAAAAATAAATGTATATTTTCGAGAATATGGTTTTTGGAGTAATTTGGGTAACAGATATTTGGATAATAGATACTGCACCTGTGTATATTTTTGAAGATGCTAAATAACACTCCGTTTCCACTAGCAAAAATAACCTGGGATTTAGCGCTGGGATGTGCATTGGGCAAAATCCTGGGACGACCTGACCTATTGTAGTTACCTTGGTTGGACCCGGGATGCTCCTGGGTCCAGGGGCAGTAGAAACAAGTAACCCGAGCCGATGTAACCTTGGTCCCGTTCCCTGCAAGATGATCTCATCTCCCAGCACCGCCCTGTCGCCGCCTCCCGATGACATCACCCGCCCGGCTTTATGGCTTGCGTAGTGGAAAACAGGTATCAATAAAAAGTAGGTTCTGATTGGTTTACCCATAGCAACATCCAGGGGTTAAAGTGAGGGGGAACAGGGGTGGAACTGAGTTCCACCACCTCTAATGGTAGGGGGAACTGAGTTCCACCTCTATCACAGTCCTGAAAAGTAATTCCAACAGAAAAGCCTGTTCCAGCGGCTTCCTCTTCTGGTACAGCGTATGCAATGTAAAGTTAAGATGAACAACTGTGGACATTATGTGTATAAGGGGAATTACTGTATGGTTTAATATGAATCAAGGGCACTACATGCTGTGTAATGTGTAAACGATTGTGCTACCATGTGTTGTGGGACCATTATCCCTTTAAGGGTGGTAGGGCACAAATTCCCTGGCACTGGGTCTAGGCTCTGCTTAACGGGAGGGGAGGGGGTCATTGTTAGGGGAACGGAGTTCCACCACCTCTCCAGGACCACTTTAAGTCCTGGCAACATCCCATCTTTAACAGAACTCCCATATTATTAAATAAACCCAATGTATCAAAAATCACAATACACCTACAAGTTTGATTTCTCTATCCTTATCAACTAATTTATAGCATCATTCATTTTAATATGCCTCCTACCTGTATGTATCTTTTAGGGGCAGCTCTTAGCCTTTATTTAAAAGTGACGGCTCTACAACTGTCAGTGAGGACCCTTCTGCTTCTCATTACAATGCAAGCCATTGTACCAACCATTTGTGGTCCTGCCACTTACCGAATTGTTGCCAATCACATGTGTACTAACATATGTGATTAGTAATGCAAAAGGCACGTCTTCCAATAAGAGCTGCCCTTTGAGATGGGCAACAATCACTGGTCTTGCAGGGTTTATGATCTATGAGGGATGCCGGGAGGGATCCGATCCTTCTCAGTAAGGATGCATAAAGAAGCCCATAGGATCTATAGAGTTTTGACAACCATTATCCTGAGATAAGTACCCCAAAAAACAAGGTTTTTACTACATTTTCCCTTACCCATACCTAGAGTGCAAAAGCTTCATGAGGGGACGTGGAATACATGTGAAGAAATGAGCGTCCCCTCGCGGGTCTCGCTGCGCTCAACATGCTTCGGGCTCGGTGGCTTGCCAAACTATATAAAAGCGGCGGTGGCGATAGTGGCGGTGGCGTGGGGTGCATTTAACATTGTAAACACCTATTAAGGTGCTTATACAATTAAAAATCGTATAGTGGGACCATTTCACATTGAAAAAACCCATTAGGGTGCTTATACAATTTAAAATCGCATTGCATTGCATTGTATGCCATTGTATGTCATATACAATGGTATACAATTTTAAATTGAATACAATGCCATACGACTGAATATCGTGGGCGCCGTGCTAGGTAACAAGTACCTTTTAATTCCTAAGCGGTAGTATTCCCCCTGCCCCCCACCCACTCCTGCTATTATTCTGTCAACAACTCAAATGAGGGACTGCAGCCGCTGCTGATTATGACGCTGAACAGGAGCTACCGCAGTTTCTTGCACTGTGCCAGAGCATTTGCTGTCTGTTGCATATGCGAAAGGTCATCACAGTAAAGATGGAGCCGCACTTAGGAGTTGAGATGCCCACGGGCAGACACATTGTAATAGGTATGGGGTGCTGGTGCTCTTTATGGTGGCGGAGCTTGTTGCCCATGTCCCCCCCCCATACCCTAGCTCTTACCCATACCACTTTCAAATACAGATAGAGCCATCCTCATCTAGCCCTTTAATAGGATTAAGTGAGCCAGAGCTGTCGGACATAATCCCCTGCTAATCCCCTACTGTATTGTTCTATGTATTGTATTGCAGCTAAGAACAATAGGCCTTGGTGAGCCATGGGTCACCATGGCTATCCAGAGATGGCTAGTTGAAGAAGGCTCCATCTGTTTGTACCTATGTTTTCGGTCTCTAACTATCGTGTGCCTTTCATCTACTCTGACGTCTCCCGACCTCTACTTCTCTCCTCCATACCCCGCTATCTATAGAACCTCATGTCTGCAGAAAGCATCTTCGCTAATGATGGAGTTTAAGTGCACAGAAAATTGGAAAGGCAACAGCCACATGCATATCATTGTTTTAAGGCCTCCGCGTCTGCTGTGAACTAGGGAAACATTAGGCTGGTCATTAAAGGAAGAATTATTCAACATAAACACAGCAGGATAGTGCAGCAGAAGAACAGACTTTTCCTGTTGCTGAATGTTTTTAATTATGCACTTGGATTTCGCGAAGTGATCAAGAAGCATTTGGATTACAAAGGATTAGAGAAGACATGCATCACCGCCGTAACTCCAGAACATTACGCCCCGACACACATTAAACTTTTATTGTTCTTTCACTTTCAGTATATTTCCAACACAATTAAACAGGCCGTTACTCAGCTTTGGTTTGGCCTTTTTCACTTTTCATTAAGAATGGTCCAGCGGTGTCGTTTCCAGGGTGATATCCTTTGCGGAACGGCATCCTACTTCATGACATTCGTCCATTGCAACTTAAAGGATGGTGACGCATCTAGTATAATGCAGACACGGTAATGTTTACTGACGCACTGGTTGTGAATCATTGCTGTAACGCTCTCAGGGCCTATTTAATTACAGTCTATGAAATGTTGTGTACACACGGTGAGATTCCCTTGCTATTCGACTTAAGATTCGAGTGCTATGCAATCTTTGCTAACTCTGTACTATTTACATACAATTCATACAATCTGCACTAGATTTGCACTTTATGTAGTCATTGCTGCCCTGTCTAACTGGGTTTTGATTTGTGCTGTCACGGGAGAGCACATCTGGATGGCAAGGTAAAATAACCTGTGCGATCTGCATGCGATTTTGACTATATAGTCAAAATCTAATGTCAAATCTCACCTTGTAGACTTCAAGCATTCTTGCAGTGGCAGGAGGTGAGTGTGCTGATTCTGTGGAAGGATGCTTACTGACCATAGATTAACTTCATGCGTTACATAAGGAAGTACAGTAAGTAGAACAGGCAAGAGTGTGCGTGTGCCTACGACTCCCAGTACTGCCCTCAATGTGGCAGCATCAGATGTCACCAATGCTGGATATCCGGTAGGCCGCCGCAGGAGTGAAGCCGCCTTTTGTTTTTAAAGATGTCACCCTGTCTCTCACACAAACAACCTTTACCATACCTCCCAACTGTCCCGCTTACAGCGGTACAGTCCCACTAATTGTCCCTCATGTGGGTTGCAGTGTCCTGCGGGCGGGGGCAGTAAGGGGGATCCATAGACCACCACTGTTCTGCAGCCAAAAATTGCTGATGCGCCCAGCATCTATTCAGTGCAGGGAGAGAGGGGGGGGCACCCTCAAAGTACCACAATGGGGGTCCTGATGCTAGGCCATGCCCCCTTTGACCGGGGCCTCCCCCATATGTTCTGTACGGTAGGTCCCGATTAGAAAGTGGCCAATTTTCAGATGTACTGTATGCTTTTACCAGTTCACAGAGCAGAGTACCTGCAGCTGCAAATTCTCATCTAAGGGGGGTGCCCATCTATTGTAACATCTGTTAAAGGGACAGGAGTGGGTGCTGTCTGGAGGTGTAATAATGGCTGGGGTGTTTTAAGGCTCCACTGGGGAAGGGGTGGCAATATTTGTGATATTCAAGGATTATGGTAATGGTTGGTTTGTCTTCTTGATAAAGATTTTGGGGTCTGTATTGAGTCTAACTGGGGGGGGGGGGGGGCGGTGAAATGTGGACGTTGGTGGGTTATCACAGCCTCTTAAAGCTCTGGAGTACACTAGACTGCAAGGCATATTGGGGAAGATGTATTAAGCCTGGCGAAGAGATAAACTGGAGATAAACTGGAGATAAAGTGGAAGGAGATAATACACCAACCAATCAACTTCCAACTGTCATATTTCAAACACAGCTGATTCATTGGCTGGTGCATTATCTCCTTCCACTTTATCTCCAGTTTATCTCTTTGCCAGGCTTAATACATCTGCCCCATTGATACCAATAGTGTATGTAGTGATGCATTAATCCCTCCTATTTTGTTGTTGCTCCACCTACATTTGATTTGGTGCCTTCCACGCGAGGCCACTTCTAGAATTTTTCCAGGGCTGCTTGTAGTTCCCAATCCGCACAGGGACGTCCCTCGGCAGTTATCCAATCAGAATTGGTTTTGCTAGTGTTAGTGATTGCCAGTTACCCACTATAGACGAGTTTGCTTACAAGCATATCTGCACCACTACAACCACGCTTTCCAAGTATCAGACATGCTGTGCGTCCGCACGAGGATAATTTGACCTGGTTGTAAAAGATAGATCATTTTTTTTTTGGTTCAAGCATTATTTTTAAATCTACCAATTAGGTTTTAAGATGCCCAGGTCTAAAGAAATGAAGTGTTTGCAGAGTAACCTGCAGAGGATTACTGTGCTATACAGTGAATACACTCCTAGAGGACTTCCATCAGCAGAGAACAGTCACACAGTGTAATGAGCTGTCTTTCTTCTTAGGCATTACTTGCCTTCTCTATGGGACCTCCTAGCATGTGGTAATGAGAGAGAATCTCTGTTTAATGAGAAATATTCCTTGTTGCGGGATTTGCACTGGATGCCGCTCACGCTGCGCACTTACCATAGACACTCTGTAACCTTATGATGCTACACAATAACATTCTAATTAATTTTAAAAGTGGCGTGTTATTCTTTACGATCCATATAAATGATAAATGAGTCATTACCAGCTGAATTGTTCTCTTAATATAAACATCTATTCCAGAAACTATTTGCATTTATCATCGAAAAAAACAATTTTCAACATTATTATGCTAATTTAGGGCTGGCTGGCTGGCAAATTTGTGCCTGGGGGCGAGAACGCAGCAGTGGCCTTTGGTAAACAGGGCCCATCTGCAGTATACAGTAAGATAGATGCGGACCAGGATGATGTTACCTGGGATTCTCCAGTTATTGTGGAATGTTAAGTTTAAGCTTGCCCTCTGGAAAGGCATGCTGCGCCTTGTAGTTCCACAGTATTGAGAGTTAGGGGCACTTACTGCATAAAAGGAAAGTTTCATTGCAGGGGCGTTTTAAGAGAGGAGGAGGCCGGTGTGCAGCCAGGCCCCCTCATCTCTGCTGGGAGCAGTGCAGTTGTAGTAGTGATTGAACTCTATTGCACATGTGCGGATCTCTGGAAAAAATGGGGGGTGCCACTTCTGTCTAGGCAGCATGTAGTGGGTTAAACATCCAAGGCTGTGTGAGCCTTAGTGAAGCATGTGACTCAGCATCCAATAAGGATGCAGGGATGCCAAAGTTAGCTGGGGATATGAGTTGCAGGAGGAGGAGGAGCCTCCCCCTTTTTCCTGAGTTTCCTGCTCTCCCCTTTATTTTGATGTGGGTGGGTGTGTCTTTGCGTTGGCTGTTTGGCTGGAAAGAATGGCAGGTTAATTGATTTAAGGTCCTTGTTAAACGATGATTCATTGTAGATAGTTGTTTTCGGTGCGCTCACCTTCATTGACTACATGCCTTCGCTGGTTGACCCGGTCGGGGACAGCGGCACCACCCGAACGGATGGGCAGTCAATGTAGAAGGCTGAGTGGATACTGCTTGTTGGTAGGATATTTGTTGATCCTGTAGGATAGTTATGGGCGGAGCTTAAATAATTAGCCGTTCTTTCTTGGCCTCCATTAATTAATTTCAATCAATTAAATTAGTTTAAAGTTCGTTAATAAATACAGCTAACATTTTATGCCAAACCTAAGTCTCTGAGTCGTTATTTCAGATTTAAGTTAAGTGTTAATTAGCAGGCAAACACAAGGTCACACATCAGTTGCTAGGATGTTCAGAGACTGCTGCTGCATTCCCTCCGATACATTCGGGGGATAGCTGTGGCTAACCCCCCCAAAATGGGTGTTTGATAAATGGGCCTCTTATCCTGTACTGTATGTGGTAACCATTTCAAGGTAACTGGGATCATCTTTGCAAGGCAAGCGTGTAGATCTCCTGACATCTGCTCCTCCTAAGGCTGCAAACCTGTTTTTTTTTTTTTTTTTATATCAGTGACATTTAACATAACCAGTGATGAATGTAACAATTCAAAGAATTTCAGTGCATTAAATCGTAAAAGTACAAACTAAAAAAAAAAAAAAAGACATATGAACAAACTTGTCTTTTACATATATCTATAAGACTAAAACCAATAAAACTTTTTGAGCCAGATGTACTAAGCCTTCTAAAGTGAGAAATTGGAGAGTGAGAAAGTACCAACCAGCCGGCTCCTAACTGTCATTTTTCAAAAGAGTTCAAGACACAGCAGTTCGGAGCTGATTAACTGATGCTTTGTCCACTTGATCACTTTTGGAAGATCCGTCCCGTTATCCTTTATCATTGCAAATTTATCTTGACTACTTGAAACATGTTCGGTACTTGTTTCCTAGCACGGCCACAATCGGGATTGGTCGCGGCTCTTATTTAGTGCACTTTAAGGGCCGCGATCACCCCCGACGGACGCGATTCTCTTGATTTTTTCCAATCTTGTGTATCGTGTACCATGCTTCAATTACCGCGACACGACCGACGCGATAATTGAAGATTTTCCTGAAATCGGGTGGATTACCAGATATCGGTCCCATCGGGAGCACTAAATGACAGGATTTATTGTCCCCGACGCGACCGACGCGATAATTGAAGCATTCACCGATATCGGGTGTTTTAACATATATCGGTCCCATCGGGAGCACTAAATGTCAGTATTCAATGCCCCCGACGCGACCGACGCGATTTTTTTATCAAAAGCAGCCATTTTATGGTTTTACATGGCTGCTTCCAATACAACCCCACATTTACACCCACATTTACAGGCTGCTTCCAATACAACCCCACATTTACACCCACATTTACAAGTTGCACCCTATTTTTAACTCCACCTCAACTATCGGTCCCATTGGGAGCTTTCTTTTATCGAAAGCAGCCATTTTATGGTTTTACATGGCTGCTTCCAATACAACCCCACATTTACACCCACATTTACAAGTTGCACCCTATCTTTAACTCCACCTCAACTATCGGTCCCATCGGGAGTACTGAATGTCAGTATTCAATGCCCCTGACGCGAGCGACGAAATGTTTTTTATTGCAAGCACCCATTTTTAATGTACACACTATTTAAAACTACACCTGAACTATCGGTCCCATCGGGAGCACTGAATGTCATTATTCAATGGCCCTGATGCGAGCGACGCAATGGAAACTACACCGGAACTATCGTTCCCATCGGGAGCACTGAATGTCATTATTCAATGGCCCTGATGCGAGCGACGCAATATTTTCTATTGCAAGCACCCATCTCATGGTTTCACATGACTGCTTCAAATTTAAACACACATTTACACCATAAATAATAAATGACACGACACATGATAATAGATTTCAACACTTTTATTTAAAAGTTGATTTTTTTTTACGTTTTCTTTTTTGTAACGTATTGAACTACATTTTTTTTTTTTTCCTTTATTTTGTTTTTTACGGGAAAAAAATTGAAGAACAACATACAAAAAAATAAATAAATAAAAATATTATGTTTTTTTCTTTTTTTTTTTGTCTTTTTTTTTGTCTTTTTTGGATTTTTTAACAATATAACTGTCATTTTATTTATATTTTTTGTCATTTTTCTTTTTCATATTTTTTTTTTCTTTTTTAACAATATGAATTTCTTTCAGACACAAAATACAAACTCAGAAGAAGTTGATCGATCAGTACAAAGAGAATAGATGCCTGGCTATCACAACCAGGCAAATCGAAATGAGGCGTGGGAAGATCACGGCACACTCCAAAACAGTGCCCACTAATGCAAACAATCACATGAATCCAAAAGAAGTTACAAATATGCAGAACAGTGGTTAGTGAAGGAGCAAAACTAGTACAGCCATCGCAAAATTCAGGAAGACCGCACTGCAATGTTCACCAACCAAAATTGTAGTACATGACTAAAAACTTATTATTGTAGAGTACTCAGAAAGGAAGAGAAACAAGAACATTGCTGCCAAATTATAAATTAAAAGTCAAATTAGCCGAATTAATATTTTGAATAACGCTCTTCGCCTGGGGTGGGGGGCTGCACATTCCGCAATGCGGAGTACACAGCACCAGGCAAAGTCGAGGGATCAGTGGGAGGTGGCATAGGGGGTCCCGGCGCATAGTAAGGGGCAGGCGGAGGAGCAACCGGCGCACTGAACATGGGGGGGTGATGTGGGTGTGGGCGTGGTGGCTGTCTGTGCGCATTGCGGCATGACGTTCCGTTGCAGTCAGCACAGATATCATCCTCTGCTGCCTGCAACATCAGGCCATACAGCACACGCTTAAAGTGGTGTTGGGTTGATCCTTTCCACTTTCGCATTTCTGCGCAGACATGATTCGTGAACATTTTGCAGTCATCTGAGGGATTGTTTACTGCTTCCTCCTTGTATGGGCAGCAATATTCCTGGCCGGTAGCAGCAGGTCTTGTCGCCCGTCTCCTTCTACGCCTCCTGGGGGGAGCTGATGAGGTGCTCGCCACCACAGGAGGCGCCACCTCCGACAACGACTCACCCTGCTGCGACGACTCAGAGGGAACTGCTACGTCAGCACTCTCCTGTGCAGTGGATGAAGAGTCTTCATCCGTAGCAGTTCCCTCTGCTTCCCTCCTTCCTTGCTCCTCCACAATAAAGAGCATACGGTCGTAGTACCACAACTTCGGCTGGTACACATCTGCAGGGTCAGTTCCTGAAGATCGCGACTGCTGGACCCGATTGTGCTCCTTCACCAGCACTGTCCGCATATTAGTGAACTTCTTTCGGACCCACGTGACGTTTGCATTAGGGACACGTCTCAAAGCGTAGGCTGAGATCTTCCCAAAGGCCTCATTCCTCTTTGCCTGGTTGTGAAAATCTATGTGATCTTGTCGCCACAGACATCTATTCTCTTTGTAGAGATCGATCAACTTCTTCATGATGTTTCTATCAACCTCACGGGCCATTCTGTAAAAAAAAAAAAAAAATTAGGTTTACACTATTAAAATGAACGCACTGCACTGTTATTCATTAACACACTACAAAAAAAATAAAAATATTTACCTCAGTCAGTAGCAGGTGTAAAAAAAAAAAGAGTTTTAAACTAATTCCCTTAAACGGCCAAAAAAACACAATCAAACTGAAATACAATCCGCAAAAAAAAAAAAAATTTTATCTGAGATATTGATAGCATATGATATAATAAATGCAATTTACACCACATTTGACAACAGAAGTAATTATATATTTGTGTCCCTCCACCATACACACGCACCCGAAGCGTGGCGAGCGCAGCGAGCCCCGCGAGGGGACGCGGATACCTTCACAGGTAAGCGCGTCCCCTGGCGGGCTTCACAGGTGTCCACATCACCACGGACACCTGTGAAGCCCGCGAGAGGACGCGCTTACCTGTGAAGGTATCCACGTCCCCTCGCGGGGCTCGCTGCGCTCGCCACGCTTCGGGCTCGGTGGCTCGCTGCGCTCGCCACACTATTATATTCTCAACTCCACGCCGACGTGGATAGTAGGGCATGAAAAGGTCGGAGGACGCGTACCGCCGCCCCTCGCGGGGCTCGCTGCGCTCGCCACGCTTCGGGTTCACGTGGATAGTGGGGCTGGTACACTGTGAAAAAAAGTCATTTTAGGTACATTAACAAATTATTTAGAAGCACAATTTAAGCACAACTTACATTATTCTGTTCAAAGATGGAATTGGCTTCCAAAATATTCAAAATTATTATTTTTCAGATTCACCGATAACCGCAACTGCAATTCCACAAAACAGATAAAAAAAACATCAATAATCAAAATGGAATGACATACAAATCCACCCCCACTATCCACGTGAACCCGAAGCGTGGCGAGCGCAGCGAGCCCCGCGAGGGGCGGCGGTACGCGTCCTCCGACCTTTTCATGCCCTACTATCCACGTCGGCGTGGAGTTGAGAATATAATAGTTTTTGCGAGCGCAGCGAGCCACCGAGCCCGAAGCGTGGCGAGCGCAGCGAGCCCCGCGAGGGGACGCGGATACCTTCACAGGTAAGCGCGTCCTCTCGCAGGCTTCACAGGTGTTCGTGGTGATGTGGACACCTGTGAAGCCCGCCAGGGGACGCGCTTACCTGTGAAGGTATCCGCGTCCCCTCGCGGGGCTCGCTGCGCTCGCCACGCTTCGGGCTCGGTGGCTCGCTGCGCTCGCCACACTATTATATTCTCAACTCCACGCCGACGTGGATAGTAGGGCATGAAAAGGTCGGAGGACGCGTACCGCCGCCCCTCGCGGGGCTCGCTGCGCTCGCCACGCTTCGGGTTCACGTGGATAGTGGGGCTGGTACACTGTGAAAAAAAGTCATTTTAGGTACATTAACAAATTATTTAGAAGCACAATTTAAGCACAACTTACATTATTCTGTTCAAAGATGGAATTGGCTTCCAAAATATTCAAAATTATTATTTTTCAGATTCACCGATAACCGCAACTGCAATTCCACAAAACAGATAAAAAAAACATCAATAATCAAAATGGAATGACATACAAATCCACCCCCACTATCCACGTGAACCCGAAGCGTGGCGAGCGCAGCGAGCCCCGCGAGGGGCGGCGGTACGCGTCCTCCGACCTTTTCATGCCCTACTATCCACGTCGGCGTGGAGTTGAGAATATAATAGTGTGGCGAGCGCAGCGAGGCGAGCGCAGCGAGCCCCGCGAGGGGACGCGGATACCTTCACAGGTAAGCGCGTCCTCTCGCAGGCTTCACAGGTGTTCGTGGTGATGTGGACACCTGTGAAGCCCGCCAGGGGACGCGCTTACCTGTGAAGGTATCCGCGTCCCCTCGCGGGGCTCGCTGCGCTCGCCACGCTTCGGGCTCGGTGGCTCGCTGCGCTCGCCACACTATTATATTCTCAACTCCACGCCGACGTGGATAGTAGGGCATGAAAAGGTCGGAGGACGCGTACCGCCGCCCCTCGCGGGGCTCGCTGCGCTCGCCACGCTTCGGGTTCACGTGGATAGTGGGGCTGGTACACTGTGAAAAAAAGTCATTTTAGGTACATTAACAAATTATTTAGAAGCACAATTTAAGCACAACTTACATTATTCTGTTCAAAGATGGAATTGGCTTCCAAAATATTCAAAATTATTATTTTTCAGATTCACCGATAACCGCAACTGCAATTCCACAAAACAGATAAAAAAAACATCAATAATCAAAATGGAATGACATACAAATCCACCCCCACTATCCACGTGAACCCGAAGCGTGGCGAGCGCAGCGAGCCCCGCGAGGGGCGGCGGTACGCGTCCTCCGACCTTTTCATGCCCTACTATCCACGTCGGCGTGGAGTTGAGAATATAATAGTGTGGCGAGCGCAGCGAGCCACCGAGCCCGAAGCGTGGCGAGCGCAGCGAGCCCCGCGAGGGGACGCGGATACCTTCACAGGTAAGCGCGTCCTCTCGCGGGCTTCACAGGTGTCCGTGGTGATGTGGACACCTGTGAAGCCCGCCAGGGGACGCGCTTACCTGTGAAGGTATCCGCGTCCGCTCGCCACGCTTCGGGCTCGGTGGCTCGCTGCGCTTGCCACACTATTATATTCTCAACTCCACGCCGACGTGGATAGTAGGGCATGAAAAGGTCGGAGGACGCGTACCGCTGCGCTCGCCGCGCTTCGGGTTCACGTGGATAGTGGGGGTGGTGTTAACAATTGTGGGGGCCATTTCACACTTCAATTACCAACCACTTTACATGCAAATTACTATAAAGTAGACACAGCATACTGCCTGCTGCACCATTTCAATAACAAGCACAACACACCTCAAACTGCTCTATTTAACAAATATGTACCAAGAAATCATTACAGTCTATGTCACCATGCATTACTATCAGAAACAACAGACTATTTTGTATGTATTATAACACACAGTACATCATTTCCAGGCACATGATATACATAAACCTGTGTAATCCATATTATCATTATTGCCTTGACACTAAAGTCATACACTTCATAAACTACTGCACATAAACACTTTATAGCTATTTAGATAAGCACTACCCCTTGAACATAAGCATTATCCACTCTATACAGCCAATGATAAACCTCTAATCCTCAAACAAATGATATATGAAGGACACATGTATAACCACAGTAAGCACCCCTACCCCTCCAAACCCCCCCCCCCCCACCCTCCTAAGCCTGTATATATTGTTCACAAACCCAAAGGCCCACCTATGCTCAGTAAGTCTGTAAATCTACTTACTGTTTTGTGCAGGGGCAGGGAGACAGACACAGCTGCTGCGTAGCGCTCACTGATTACCATCAAAATGGCTGCTGATGTCCTTCCCCAGAGTGCTTTTGGCGCGTTTTTTCCGGCAGGCAGAAAAATCGCGTCGGTCGGGCGGTGATGTTACGCTCACGACAATGCATAAGACCGACCGACGCGATATTTCTTTGTATATTGACGGTGTAGCGCGTTATACAGGGAGTTACTTCAAAATTGATCGGTCGCGTCGGTCGGAGCCATTGTAAAATGCTCCCGACGCGACGGACATGTTAAGAACAGTATTAAGCACTGTATAGTGCTTATACTGATCGGTCGCGTCGGTCGGAGCCATTGTAAAATGCTCACGACGCGACGGACATGTTAAGAACAGTATTAAGCACTTTATAGTGCTTATACTGATCGGTCTTGTCGCTCGGAGCCGTTGTAAAACGGCCCCGACGCGACGGACATGTTAAGATCTTGATTAAGCACTATATAGTGCTTAATCAAGTACATGTCACGTCGGTCGGCAGCATTGAGCTGTTAAGCTCACAGTACATTGCGGCCGACGCGATATGCTTTTAAACATGTCAACATGTGTATCATGTTGACATGTCGACTAAACATGTCAACTTAAAGTTGAGCATGCTTAGTATGCTTAAAAAAAGTGGTTCTCTGTGTCCAAACCATGGTGAGGGCCCCAAGCCCCAGAAGCCTATGACAATTATAATGTTAATAACCCACACAGGCTTCTTGGGGTTTGCTGCGCTTACCACGATTTTAACTTAGTACTCCACTACACTCACCGCGCTCCAAAAATTATTTGGATAGTGGTGGTGTGACTCCATAGCATTCATCCATCACAAATCATTCACCTGAGACAAGAAACAAAAGTGTTTTAAAAGCATTTTTGAAAATTTACTTTTGAATTGAAAATAGAAAAACTTCAATGGCAAACAAAACATATGACATCAGCATTAATGGGGAACACAGAAATGGGGGTAAATCTCAAGAGTCCTTGGGCAATAAAGTCAGGGCAATTAGTATGCGGGCAAAAGGATTCTCTTGTCCCAGGCTCTTCCGCCACATGAACTCCTCCAGATAGCTCTGGAGCATATGCCTGGCGGTGCCCCTGTGGCGTTTATTCCGCCACTTACATGCCCCCCACATCCGTTCAACATTCTGGGTATGTACCCCTGTTGTAGGGTCTACAAAGTTATAACGGTGATTGACCTGGGCATGTTCATATCCTGCAGCATTCAGCTGGGCTGTACTGTAGGCTCTCCAGCAGTCAGTGTACACATGAGAGCCCGGCTCCACAAACTGCAGGATAGCTTGCATGAGGGTGTTGGCGTCCCGAGTGGCAACCTTGGTGGCGAAACATTGGCCAGTTTCTCTGCATATGCCACCAAATACCCATTGCTGGGGCAGTACTCGGCCAACATTGGCTTGCCTTTTGACGAAGAGGGTCTCATCCACCTCGACAATCATGCCGGGACCTCCGATCCGGCGCTGCGGCTGCGCCATGAGGTCCAGCAGGCAGGCCTCCCTCATATACTTGTTGTACAGGACAGCCGTCTTCTTAGAGAGGGACAAATTCTTCTCGCAGTAGTCAATGCTGGTATATTCCTGCACCCAGGAAAATATGAAGCGGACCAGCGTTGCGAAAGGCAAACGACAGCCAGGAAAGAACAGTCCTGCTCTCAGACTCCTCTTCAAACGGCAGTCCCTCACGTTACAGCGCCACATGGTCTCCTTCAAATTCAGCCGCATCGGATGACCATTGTCGCATGTAGCCTCTGATGGCAGCAGATGATGGCGCTGCAGAAACGCCACTGCCTCCTCCTCACTTGTAGGCAGTGAGAACATATTCACCTCAGCCATCTCAGAGGTCTTGAAATCACCCACAGAGCACTCCACAGCAGACCAATCCACAGCTCAGGACTAAAGATCAGCACGGCTCAGGGTCAGGATCAGCAGAAATCAATCGCAGAATAATCAGGATCAGCAATAATCCACTGGAACAGCAGCAATCCGCAGCACAAGGCTCACGAACAACAGCAAATAGTATTCAAAGCACAAGATCAATCAGGGAGATATCACCAGCAAAGGATCAATCAGCCAAGAAATCACCAGCAACTGAATACACGTCTCACTCCTACCGAGACAAACCCACAAAGGCAGTAGGGGAAAAAAGAACAGAAGGGGCTGTCAAAGTAAGGGGCCGGACTATCACAATAAATATTGACATTGATGCTGTAACTGAGCAGATTACAGAGGGAAGATTTCATATTGACATAGAAACACACACTCCAACACATTAAAACATATGTTACTAGGTAGATTTTATAGGGGGTCGGACTATATAGATTAATTGGGCCTATTAAAATGGGCCTAAACAGCGGGAAAATCGTTGGGCCAATGGGACAGATGAAAATCGTGTGCATCGTGAGCATTGGGGGGTTTAACTTAAACATGCGACGCGACCGACGCGATTTAATAGAGAGATCGTGAGAAAAGAAGTAAATCGGTAGTATCGCGTCGGTCGGGGGTACACAATTAAAAGGGCCACGACTCAATCAACAAGATGCCGATATGAAAACCGACGCGAAAAAAACACATCGTGAGTACATAACTATATCGGGGGTATCTTATCGGTCGGGAGCATCGTTACCATACAAAAAAACCACCGATGCGACGCGATGCTCAAGACTCTCAAGATTGATATCGGTGTGGCCGTGCTAGGAAACAAGTACCACATGTTCTTGTTGAACTTTAATGGATTTATTCAACAGAAGAATATGCAAAAAAAAAAAAATTGTCAGGGGACATTTTTGGAGGGACATTTTCAGCAGATTCCATGTGGATGGCCATACCCATTGAAATCCATAGAGTACATGCCCCCCCCCCCCCTCCCCTCACCTCAGGCTACCCCAAGCCACTGCTTTAGCAGCAGTGTCATTGCTATGACCAAAATACTTTACATCTCTCACCTTTAATTATCTCCCAGCTTGACCCCTCTGCCACTAATGGTGTGTCTATAATGGGTGTTTGGTGTGTGTTGCACATGGGCCACTGCACACAATGCACCAATGTAATTCAATATACTTACTTTGTGCTGCAGCTGTCTCAGAATGAACCTTCTGGAAAATGGAGTCACTTCACCAGTGATCTCAACATGTCCTGTAGAGCATCAATCTAGTTCTGATGTGGTCTACGTCTTGCCTCCTGGCCCACCTAATGCGCATGCTTGATAACTCTCGAAAATGGTGAGAATTCATGCACAGTTGGCCGCTGTAATCCACCGCTGTTCCCAGCATTCATTCACTGTTGGACAGTGCTATCATCTTTCTTTCTAAGGCTGCCAGATTACCTCCGCCGTATAACTGTATTGTGACCTCGATATCATTACTTGCATGCAGAAAATGTAGAAAATTATTTTTAATACAGTAACTGCCTTAATCCATGTTGAAGTTTGTGCTAATTCTAGTGTATTTGGCACTTATATATATAAATATATATAAAAGGCTAAATACTCCTCACCTTTATAAGGTTAAGTAGCGCCGGTGAACACTAGAAGCCACTCAACGGAACAAATTACACAGAAAGTGAAAGCAAAATGATCTGTTTCAGACTTGCTGGATATGGAGGGAGGGAGCTGAGAAGACAGAGATTGGAGGTAGGAGCAGTTAGGGACTAAGCCGTTTTTTTGATGGGCTTTTAACTAGTCTACCGATAGTACATCTTCAAATAATTCTGTAGTGGGACTGGTGTGGACATTCTTTTACTGATCTTCTGTCATGGTGCTACCTAGAGCATTATCCAGTAGCATAATATTCTCTGCCTGCAAATCAGTGAAAATGTATACTGGTTGCACAACGGATCGTGGAGGGCCGGTGGCGGATGACTGGTGGCGGGGACAGGTGTAGCCAATGGGAATACCATGCATTTAATAGGCATCCCAATGAAAATGCTGGGCGTTCCCATGGCTACGCAGGCAGACGGCAGCCCGCCCTATCTTCTTTCCCGCACTCGTACATAATTGTCAGTTTCCACCGACTTTTGTTTGCGAAGCCTGACCATCAAATGATTTTTCCTACTGTGGAGACATGCAAGGGGATGTGTCTGTTCCCATCCCATCGCATATTAACGAAGGGGCTTGGCGGTGGGGGGGGGGGGTTAGTGGGTATTCGGCGTGGCGGACTCTCTTGTGCTCGGTAAGCTAGTAACTGAGTCAACCAGAATCTGGCCCTTATTCAACAAAATACAAATTACACCCCCCCCCCCCTTAAACCAAGACAAAATGCTGATACGAAGCAGCAGATATAACGGCATTCTTAAAAAAACACAAGGCAAAATTAATTTACACAGCAAAGTACAAATTATAATTTAATGACATTTCCCCTTAGCGACACATTGCAAATCTAGATATTCGTATGTGTGCCGCTCGTAAAACTCCAGACATTTACCGAGAACAATCTGTTTAAGACTGTTCGGTATAAAATGAAAGATTTGTTTTTCTAGGGCAGCTAACATGATTTATAGAATGGAACCTCATTAATCATTACATTGCATGCTCCACTAGTCAGGCATTTATCAAATTCAATTTTAAATCTGATTAACGCATTCAGCGTTGATGAGTTAATTACACCTTGGAACATATTTACAAATATTAACATTTCAGAAAAACAATTCAGAAATGTTTCGTAGCGTTGAACTTGCCATCCAATTGAGTGACGAATCATACATCTTAATTGTTGCGTTATTTTTTTATGCATGGCCATAAAATGATCTTGAATATATTGATGTGCTATTTGCATATCTCACTGGACCTTAAACATAAAAAGCTTCCTGTAAAATTCATTAATGAGCAACTCATTATTGATCAGTTGATTACAGTGCAGGAATGAAAGACTTTTAAGTCATTAACATGAGTGTCATCACTGGTGGAAATCGGCAATTCGGATGGTGAGAACGTATTAATCCTCACCCCAGAATCCATTATTTCTTTCTCTTTATATAGTAAATACTTGATTGCCGTTTTAATGGACAATAACACATTTAAAACTCATTTGATATATTTTAAATTATTCAGTTTACAGGAAAACAGAGCAGTGAAGATTATAAATGAAGTTGGCTAAATCACTATCATTAACCCGTCCAAGAATTAGACATCAAGAAATCGTATAAGCCCTAACGCATGTGGTAATTATCCCTAAGGTTAATGTAGGAGAGTCCTTTACATTAAGGAAGAAAAGACGATTTTGAGAACCCATTTTTGAGGGGAAAATGTTTAAATGGAAATTAACCATTTTGTTTCTCTGTATTTGGAAAAGTTTTAGATTAAGTGCAGCTGAGATTTATAACAATTGAATTGATTTTATTGGTTTATTTGTAGATGCTTAAGGGTATATTCAATTGATGCCGGATCCATTCTGATGTTCTTTTGCCAGAATGGATACGGCATCCATTATTCAAACAGCCGCCAAATCCGGATGTCGGATTTGGCTGCTGATTAATGCTCACCCAGACGGCGCGGGGACCTGGGGAGAGCAGAAACAGGAGGTGGCGGGAGGCAGCGGGAGGCTGGAAGAAGCCAGGTGAGCTGCTCTCACCCGGCCTGGCGGCGGAACAGGTGAGTGTGACGGGCCGGGTATGGGTGGCAACGGTAGGCGGCAGGAGGGTAGTGGAGGCGACGGACAGGAGGATTGAGAATGCTGGAAACATGGCCAAAACCTTTCGATTTTGGCTGTGTTTCCACCAAAAGCAGGTGGATTAGCATCTACTGTATTCCGTCAATCTACCTGCTTTTTGGCAGGTTGGAACATTTCAACCTGATGGAAAAAAACAGCCAGCAACGGATAGGTCAGAACTTCCGATCTATTCATGTCGAAAACTGCCGTCTTTTCGGCAAGATGGCAGTTTCAACAGTGATTGAATATACCTTAAGCTCTTTGGCTAATTTAGCATAATGCCTTATGGGGAAATTACCTTTCAGAATATGAGTGCTGTGAGGGTTTAGACTGTTGCTAATTAGGCTAATTGGACAGTGTCCCGCTGTCCCAACCGTTGGTCGCAATGTCTTTGGGCAGGGATGACGCTGACAGTTGAAAGAGACAGTGACCACTGCTGCGAGCAGCCAGTGATTAATAAATAGTCATGTTCTAAGAAGGCTAAAGTTGGGCGGTAAGCTGTTGTGGAGTGCGTCTTTTTGTTTACTAACCCAATTGTTCTCAAATGGAGCCCAGCAGTCTGGTGTTCTCTATCCTGGCAAAGGATATTCTGGAACTTTCTGTCTTCAAAGCAGTTACTGCCTAGTTTCACTAGACAGTAACCATCCTTTAAAAAAAACCTGAATTGGTCGGTGCGCTACAGCTGGTTGCACTGGGGTTGTCAGGTCCCCAAATAGATACAGGTAAAAAAACAAAGAATGGTGTACCAGCGCAGGCTGAAAAAAATTGTTTGTAGTGAGAACGATATCCTTTACAAAATATTTTATTGTGTTAAATAGCTGTAATTAGCTGTAATTATGGAATTCCATAAAACATTAAATGAATAATTAAAATGGAAAATTAATACTGGACATTCAATATAAAACAATGTAGTGAAACATCACAATATAATTATCATTTGTGTTGGCATATTACCATGAGGACATCATAGTTTAGTTGAATCCTAAGTGTAGCAGGTGAGCACCAGGTGGCCAATAGGTCCCAATGACAGAGTCCATAGATGAAATTAGGTTCCTCTGGAGGGAAAGATGGTATGACCTGGATGACTTGATTAGTCTGTAGCTGCCTCTGATAGCTTTCCGGATGGGAATAAAAGAATGAATGAGCTGTGTCCTTATTTCATGGGTTGCCGCAAGTGATGTAGGTAGAGAGTGTCCAGAATTTTAAAACAGCTCAATGCGTTTCTCTGGGATTAGCCTCCCAACTTCTTCAGGAGAGTCATTGGGACCTATTGGCCACCTGGTGCTCACCTGCTACACTTGGGATTCAACTAAACTATTCTTCTCACTGACTGTTCACCTATCCAACACCTTATCAACTTCTTCTACCTCCAGAACTGCTCACATCTATACCCTACATCCAGGGTGTAACTAGATTTTTGCAGGCCCCATAGCAAAAGGTTTTAAAGACCCCTGTGTACTACGGAATCATGAAAAATGTATATAACACATGTATCTTTGATAGGAAAGAAGGGCCGCCCATAGTTCAGGGCCGAATAGCAACTGCAGCGCTTGCACCTATGGTATTACCAACATCACTCCTTCAACCCCCGTAAACGAAATCTTGAGTTGTGTAAAACTGGACATCATCTCCCTATCTTCTAGAATCTCTCACCTTCCTGTCTCACTTCGAATGGGAAGACATTATTTATTATTTATTAACAGTTTCTTATATAGCGCACACATATTCCGCAGCGTTTTACAGAGAATATTTGAACAATCACATCAGTCCCTGCCCCAGTGGAGCTTACAATCTATATTCCCTACCACATGCACACGCACACACACACAGACATTGTAGGGTTGATTTTGTTGGAAGCCAATTGACCTACCAGTATATTTTTGGAATGTGGGAGGAAACCGGAGTACCCGGAGGAAACCCACGCAAGTACGGGGAGAATATACAAACTCTGCACAATTAGAGCCATGGTGGGAATCAAACCCATGACCTCAGTGCTGTGAAGCAGTAATACTAACCATTACACCACCCGTACTGCCCTATCCAAGACACCCAAGACCATCACAAGCATTTTGGGAGCCATACATCATGGCTCCTCAGGTAGGTTGCTTCTGAGGTCTCTAAGTCATTGTGGGGGAAATAAAAAACATTCTCCCAGTGTAAAAGACTTTGCTATCCTTAGGTTCTAAACCTTGTGACCTTGTGCAACAGATGACATTGCCTAGTGGTAGCAGTAGGCACTAAAAATGCCACACTTTCCTTGGTCACACGTGATTCATTAGTCCATCACTCCTCATAAACTTTGTCTTTCTAAAGCTGGTTGCTTCAATGTTATAAACAGAACCTTCTCACATCCAAATCATGCCCACAAAAAAACATATCCCATGCTGCTTTACACCTACAGTACTATATGGGCTGTTTATATACCAACCTAAAAAAAAGTCAACTCTCCATAAAATCCTACATTTTCATCAGTTTTTCATTTAATGCCTCTCTTCAGGTCCCAGACTGCCTGATCTATTCTGTTCGAGTTAGAAAAACACAGGCCTGTTAGCAGTGGTGTAATTTGCACCCTGCTGCCCAAAAAACTATTTATTGGATGTGCTGTTTTCCATACTTATATAGCATTGGTCAAATCAGTATGGACAACAGATTCTCCAATTAAACTAATCTGTTTGACTAAAGAAAAAATAGTAATAAATCTACTTACATTAAGTCTCAGTTCACTAAAAACAGCAACAGCATTGTATGGATGAGTGCACACCAGCACAGATAAGTCTGTGTGATCATGTGCTGCCATACAGTATTTCCTGTCAGAGGTTCCCACAAGAGGCAAAAATAAGAGTACTCAGCAGAGACTCCTGAGCAGCTATAGCAAATTACAGTAATTACAGCAAATCATTGTCCTTGCAAAGAAACTCCTTAATTGAAACCCTGGCAGAATCTGAAGAACCTCGGACATTAGTAGGTCAATGCAGGGCAGCAGGAGATCTATGACTGTAACAGAAGCCTACTGCAGAATCCAGGAAGGAAGGCAACTATGTAATTAGCATATTTCTACAATTGCACCGAGAGCGAAATTGCAACAACTGAAGCATTTACGTACGAATTTGAATTAGGCCCTAAGAGGATCATTATTATTGCAAAGCCATACCTATAACTAGAAAGAGAAAATTACATTTCATTTTGCAAAACACATTTTACGCCTTTACTGATTGGTGACAAAAATGGCGTCCTTATGTAAGATTAATGTCCCTTACATTTTCTCATCTGAGCTAAAAAGCATCCAACTGCACAGGAACGTCATTTGGCTTGGCTCGTGGATGCAAAGTGGTTTATAAGAAACATATCACATATCTGACAGATTTAACAATAATAACACACTGGATACCTCATCTGACCCTCATATTCCCCCCGCGTGCACAGAGGAGCAGGCTGTACTGGGGTGTGGTGTGTATGTGAGGTCTGTGCAGAGCCCAGCACACTAGAAAATACTAAATGCTTGTGAAAAAGGAAATTTATCGGACAAGCTGTGAATACTGATGTTTTAGGGATTATCAACCATCTGAAAAACCCAGAAACGCTAGAGAGAAATGTACCCATCGCTTACATTGGAGAGAACCCAAATCCTGATGTTTGTTCATCGTCTATGGAGACGTTGCGCAGGACTTTTTGCTGATATTTTTGAGGCTTTGAAGTCCTGCAAAATACCGCCATAAGGACTGATTTAGAGATCATCAGAGTAACAAAGCTGCTGTGTGGTAATATGCTAATGAAGTAGGAGGAGCTTCGTGTAAAAGACTCCTCCTACTGGCTTCTGTGATCTGCTGGTGTGTCTGAGACTAAGACCATGGGGGTCATTCTAAATGCTTTGGTCCCCCGTGCGTTTGCACGGGGAGATGATGTTTTTTTTATGCGCATGTACACAATGGTTTATGCGCACGTGCAGTGTCCCTGTGTGAATGGCTGTGGTGACTTGCATAGTCGCAGAGCCGTTTGCATGGAGCGGCGCGGGCAGGGGGCGTGCGGCGGCTGGGATAGGCGTCGTCCACTGGAACACTCAGCGTTTCATGAAAATGCTGAGTGTTCTCAGGGGAATGAGGGCGGGACGAGGTGTCCCTGGTTCACTTGCAAAAGCAAATGGATCTCTCTAATGGAAATAACCATGTACACTGCAGAGGGGTGTGTGTGTGTGTGTGTGTGTGTGGGGGGGGGGGGAGCAGATGTAACATGTACAGAGAGAGTTAGATTTGGGTGTTATTTTGTTTCTGTGCAGGGTAAATACTGGCAGCTTTATTTTTACACTGCAATAAAGATATCAGTTTGAATTACAAACCAAAGCCAAATGTAACTCTCTTTGCACATGTTACATATGCCCCCACCCCCGGCAGTGCACATGGTTTTGTCCATTAAAGAGAGAATTTGCTTTTGCGAGTGAACCAGAATCATGCCCTACGTCACAGAGCTGTGACATTGTTATCTGGGATTCCCAGTAAATCAGCCGAGGCTTTCCTCTGCAACATTCTTTGGCTGCATCAACTTTCAGGAAACTTGTACTTCTTGGGGTAGTGATTACCTCCTCTATGGCACCACCCAGTGGCAGGTTTCTCACTAGGCACATGCCTAGGGGTGCCACCTGCTGGGGGCAGCAAAGCAGCAAGCACCATCCCACATTGCACTGGCCTTGCATGTGGTCTGCCATGGCCCCGTTACTATTCTAATTCCTGGCAGCCCCTGTTCCCGGCAGCCCCTGTTCCCGGCAGCCCCTGAAGAGAAAACTCCATTATCAGACGCCTGCTTTTACGGCAATTTATGGTTGCAATATATTTTTATTAAAACCTTGCAAGCATTAACTCACAACGAACACCTGCCCCCCGCCCTGCGTATCCCCACATTAGCATGCAAGTGGATGTGTACGCTTACAAATCCCCTCACATGCGGCCGCACGGGAGAAAAATCATCCAATTTTTCAGTATGTCTGGGCTGTCAATGCTCACTTGGTGGTACTGCATATCTGTGTCTGTTAGTAGTCACTTGGTGGTACTGTACGGTATATCTGTGGCTGTCAATGCTCACTTGGTGGTACTGTACGGTATATCTGTGGCTGTCAATGCTCACTTGGTGGTACTGTACTGTATATCTGTGTCTGTTAGTAGTCACTTGGTGGTACTGCATATCTGTGTCTGTTAGTAGTCACTTGGTGGTACTGTACGGTATATCTGTGGCTGTCAATGCTCACTTGGTGGTACTGTACGGTATATCTGTGGCTGTCAATGCTCACTTGGTGGTACTGTATGTCTGTGGCTGTCACTAGTCACATGATGGTACTGTATATCTGTGTCTGTTAGTAGTCACTTGGTGGTACTGTACAGTATATCTGTGGCTGTCACTAGTCACTTGGTGGTACTGTACGGTATATCTGTGGCTGTCATTGCTCACTTGGTGGTACAGTATGTCTGTGGCTGTCACTGCTCACTTGGTGGTACTGTATATCTGTGTCTGTTAGTAGTCACTTGGTGGTACTGTACGGTATATCTGTGGCTGTCATTGCTCACTTGGTGGTACAGTATATATGTGCCTGTCACTGCTCACTTGGTGGTACTGTATGTCTGTGGCTGTCACTAGTCACATGATGGTACTGTATATCTGTGTCTGTTAGTAGTCACTTGGTGGTACTGTACAGTATATCTGTGGCTGTCACTAGTCACATGATGGTACTGCATATCTGTGTCTGTCACTAGTCACTTGGTGGTACTGTACGGTATATCTGTGGCTGTCATTGCTCACTTGGTGGTACAGTACAGTATGTATGTGTCTGTCACTGCTCACTTGGTGGTACTGTATGTCTGTGGCTGTCACTAGTCACATGATGGTACTGTATATCTGTGTCTGTTAGTAGTCACTTGGTGGTACTGTACAGTATATCTGTGGCTGTCACTAGTCACATGATGGTACTGCATATCTGTGTCTGTCACTAGTCACTTGGTGGTACTGTACGGTATATCTGTGGCTGTCATTGCTCACTTGGTGGTACAGTATGTATGTGTCTGTCACTGCTCACTTGGTGGTACTGTATGTCTGTGGCTGTCACTAGTCACTTGGTGGTACTGTACGGTATATCTGTGGCTGTCATTGCTCACTTGGTGGTACAGTATGTATGTGTCTGTCACTGCTCACTTGGTGGTACTGCATATCTGTGTCTGTCACTAGTCACTTGGTGGTACTGTACGGTATATCTGTGGCTGTCATTGCTCACTTGGTGGTACAGTATATATGTGCCTGTCACTGCTCACTTGGTGGTACTGTATGTCTGTGGCTGTCACTAGTCACATGATGGTACTGTATATCTGTGTCTGTTAGTAGTCACTTGGTGGTACTGTACAGTATATCTGTGGCTGTCACTAGTCACTTGGTGGTACTGTACGGTATATCTGTGGCTGTCATTGCTCACTTGGTGGTACAGTATATATGTGCCTGTCACTGCTCACTTGGTGGTACTGTATGTCTGTGGCTGTCACTAGTCACATGATGGTACTGTATATCTGTGTCTGTTAGTAGTCACTTGGTGGTACTGTACAGTATATCTGTGGCTGTCACTAGTCACTTGGTGGTACTGTACGGTATATCTGTGGCTGTCATTGCTCACTTGGTGGTACAGTATATATGTGCCTGTCACTGCTCACTTGGTGGTACTGTATGTCTGTGGCTGTCACTAGTCACATGATGGTACTGTATATCTGTGTCTGTTAGTAGTCACTTGGTGGTACTGTACAGTATATCTGTGGCTGTCACTAGTCACTTGGTGGTACTGTACGGTATATCTGTGGCTGTCATTGCTCACTTGGTGGTACAGTATATATGTGCCTGTCACTGCTCACTTGGTGGTACTGTATGTCTGTGGCTGTCACTAGTCACATGATGGTACTGTATATCTGTGTCTTTTAGTAGTCACTTGGTGGTACTGTACAGTATATCTGTGGCTGTCACTAGTCACTTGGTGGTACTGTACGGTATATCTGTGGCTGTCACTAATCACTTGGTGGTACTGTATATCTGTGTCTGTTACTAGTCACTTGGTGGTACTGTATATCTGTGTCTGTTACTAGTCACTTGGTGGTACTGTACGGTATATCTGTGGCTGTCACTAGTCACATGATGTACAGTATGTCTGTCATTGCTCACTTGGTGGTACTGTATGTCTGTAGCTGTCAATGGCACACAGCGAGTAGTAGGAGTACAGAGGGAATGTGATACATGTGTCAGTGTACACAATTAGTGGAGGTTTGTGTATGGAGTGCAGTTGGTGGTAATATTATAATGTGGGCACAATACAATGAGTGGTGCTTAGCTACAATGTCAGACGCACAATCACTGCTGTCTTGTGCAGGGTGCGCGTCACCTCGTCTTAGACCGGCAATAATATCCTCTAATACCAGCTATATTTAGCCCATCTCTGATAATTGCGACTTTCATGTGGATTGCAACCTTAGCAGCAAATGCTTTGGGGCAGTGTCACAGACGGTCAGGTTTCCTTTGCCTTGGTTTGGCCATACAAGTAGCTGCACACAGATATGTGGTTTTCCTCTGCTCATTCTTATTATTTTTCTGCTTCCCTGACTCATTCTGGCCACAAATTTTGTATTTCCCGTCTTTTCAAGTCTTCCTGGGACACCTCCCCCCTCCCCCACCCCCACCCCGGACAATTCCTTTTTTAGGTTTGTAAACGTCTCCTGATTTTATATGTAACAGATACACGCAGTATTTGTCTAGAGGCTAGGTTATTTTTACGGTATACCCCCTGTGGTGGGGAAAGTTTTCTCACTAACTCGCCAAGGCTATCCCAGGTCACTCCACCAAAGGTTTCCGTGGGTGATTACAGCAAACGGGAGCCCCTGAACAGCAGAACCTCATACTCCTCTCGCCATCACTGCTTCTGGAGACTCCATCTTGGGCCTCACTCCAGAATCTCTCATCAGAGGCAGATGTACTAAGCCTTGGACAGTGATAAAGTGGAGAGAGATAAAAGACCAGCCAATCAGCTCCTAACAGATGTTTTGCAGGCTGTGTTTGAAAAATTATTGTTAGGGGCTGATCTCTCTCTAAGGGGCAGATTTATTATGCTTGGAGAAGAGATAAACTGGAGATAAAGCGGAGAAAAGATAAAAGGAGATAAAGCACCAGCCAATCAGCTGTGTTTGAAAAAGACAGTTGGGAGTTGATTGGCTGGTGCTTTATCTCCTTTTACCTTTTCTCCGCTTCATCTCCAGTTTATCTCTTATCCAAGCTTAATAAATCTGCCCCCAAGTCTTAGAGAGGGCAACTGTGATATACAATTGAAAGGTAATTTCTCTGAAACCCGTTCGCTTACGATTCGATTTTGACTATATAGTAAACAATCGAACCGAAAGGTACCCTGAATCGCACCGTGTGTACGGGGCATTACAGTGGGACAGAGCCTTGAATATGACACAGTTGGCAGGTATGACTCTTCTCCAATGGGGGAGGCGGGGGGATGTTCTGGGTACTCAGAAACCCTCCCTGTGTGTGCTACTGCCCTCTTTCAATTTTACTACTAGCACTACTTTATCTTTATAGCAACCTGTTGTGATTCTCTTGATTGTTTTTTGCAGATCCGGTGCCTGAGACAGAGCCGCCCTCTGGATACAGGCCCTGATTCAGGTGAATTCGGCCCCATTCCGTTGGGGGTCTGCACATGCGCCCGTGAGTTACATACTCGCCGGGCCGTTCATTGCGGAGAGGGAGGGCGGGGGCACTGATGGCACTGGACAATGGGAACACCCAGTGTTTTGAGAGCATCCCCATGAAAACGCTAGGTGTTCCCAAGGGTACGGCGAAAGGATGATGCCCGCCCCGTCTTCATCGTATCGCTCGCAAATAAAAGTCAGTTGTCACCATAAAATGATTTTTCCTGCTAGCGACGGCATGCGAGTATGTGTCCTTATAAAGGTACTGAGGGAATTTGGCGTGATGGGGGGGGGGGGGCAAGGATTTGGCAGGGCGGCGTCTCAGGCACTCAAGAAGCTGCAAGCTGCAATGCTCGCAGATTACCGAGACAGCCTGCATGAGGGCCATATTTCTGTAGACTGCACAGAGTACAACAGAGCTCTGTCATCTCCCATGGCAACAGAATGAACATCCATGCCTGCTCTAATAAAGATATAACTGAAATTCTTAACAGGATAATCACTGTATTTAGCAAGAAATTCAGGAGGGCAAGTACAGCCCAGTAACCTAAGGTCCTGTGACTGTGAGGAACCCCAGAAGCCTAATCCTCTTTGATGCAGGTGGAAGTATATCCTGTTAGAGGTACCGGTCTTGCCAGGATTTCTCCCCTCGGTGGGTGGTGCAAAGGCTTCAGAAGCACTGTTATCACTTCCCTTCCCAGTGAGCTGGTGCTGCAGGATCCTATGAGAAACTCATTCCAATTTCCTTTAGAACACTTTTTAAATCTTGCAGGTGCAAAACTGATTGTTTTTTCTTTCAGACAGAAGAGAGCTGAGTCTTAAATGAAAAGGTCCACAGAGATGGAAGAATAAGTTCAGGAGAAACAAGTTTAGATTTTTTTTTTTTATTTTTTTTTTACCCGTCTCATTCTTTAGTCTAATGTATTATTCAAACACACAGAAGCGCTCCCATTATCTATTCTTTTGTACAAATTGCCTAGACTGTTTTTCTTCCCCCTCTCTTTCTTCTGATCACATAATGCGAAGAAGAATTATCTGCTAGTTTTAAAGACAAATTGATGCTGTGATATTATTTGAAGGGATGCAAAATGGTTTCAATTGTGAGGCTTCTCTCAGCTGGTCCAGCTCCCTTTCAGCTTGTGAATGCAACATCTTTTCCACATATAGGCCCTTATTCTGGTTGGTGCGGTCAGAGCCGCACACGGGGCTCCGACCGCACAAACCAAGGGCCGCCCACCCGACGGATCGCCACGGCCGTCCATACACGGACGGCTGGCGATCCGCACAAAAATGGTGGAGGCTACGCCTCCACCATGGTGGGAGCTGCCCCCTGCCTTCGATGGTCGACGACCATCGAAGGCAGGCCCGCACGCCGCGGCAGCTCCCGCAAGCTCAGACCACACGGACAATCGTCCGTGTGGGAGCTTGAAAGGGGGCTGAAAGCTGACATCCGGCGACGTCAGCTTTCCGCCCCCATGTCATGGTAATGAGGGCGTCATGCCCTCATTACCATGCACACGCCCCGCGTTTGCATGGGAACGCCCATGAAACGCGGGGCGTACACATAGGGAAATGAGGGGCTGAAGCCCCTCACGCCCCTATACGCCCCCTTTGCGGCGGACGAAATCCGTCTGCGGCGAAGGGGGCTGCACATGCGCAGAATGACCTCTGCGCATGTGCAGAACAAAAACATCGGCGGTACGGCCGCACGCGGGCCGTACCGATCCGATCTGAATAAGGCCCATAGTAATGTAATACTTCCTACCAGAAAGGAGAACATATTTATGTGTTTTTTTTAGAATTATTCTAGAATTATTTTTATATGCTATGCATAGGTAAGAAGAGACGGGGTGAAATTACAGCCCCACATTATGCCACAAAGTGCCCCCGGTGTACATAATGCCAATGTCCCCACATCATTTTATAACACAGTGCCAATGTTGACTCCAGGGATGAACTGGGTCCATGAAGCAGCCCTGGTGTGCCATGAGTTAGGGGAACTGGCCTACAGTTCCATTGGTAAAATGGAGGATGGGAACTGGGCAGCCAAGCAGACAGCCAGCACATCCGGACATCACCCTACTGGCATTTGACAGAAGTGCCAGATGGCCAGTCCAGCCCTGGTTCACATTATGAAGCAGTGCCCCTAGTTTGTATTGTTACTGTATGTTGCAGTGTCCCTAGTACATTCTGTATTTTACCTCACAGTCCATCCAGTTCACATTATACCATAGTCCCTCCAGTACACATTATATCATAGTCCCTCCAGTTCACATTATGCCATAGTGCCCTCAGTTCACATTAAGCATCCCCACTTCTACTCACCCGAGGTAATCTCAACATTTGGAACCTATACACTGTTTATAGCAAAATCTAGGACAGGACCCAGGACCTTATTGGTCTTCCTTCTTGTTCCACCCACCTGCGCAGATGATATCACCTGTCACTGCATTATTTGTTGCCACCAACAAATAATGCAGTGACAGTTGTTTTTTATAGAAAAACCTGGGACTCCAATATGTGGGTGCCCCTGAGCCGCCATATTGGAATCTGGCATTGGTTATCATCAATTTAAGGAGAGCACTGAGGGCCTGATTCTGGACAGGCTTCTGTGGCAGCACAGTCTCTCTTCCCAGGTCAGCTCACACTGCTCAGTGCCGTGTGCTGAGTGGTGGGGAGAGGCAGCAGCCTATTCGCTCTCACCATGTTCCTTCTCTTCCTGATCAGCGGCCCGTACCCCCTGCTAAATTGTTTTTTTTTTTAAACAGTGGTGTGGCCACATTGGCCACGCCCCCTTAACCTCACCACCTTTTTTACCGGGGCCCAGCGGCGCTTTCATCAGCCCTGGCTATGCACAGGCTGCACACACTGGAAGAACAAATCAATGGTGAGAGGCTTGCCAATAGTATTTGAACATCACAGTCTTCCTGCATCAGTTCAGTAGGAGCACATATTGGACTGATTCTGAGAACGGAGCAAAAGGGAAGAAAGCATGTCACAGCTTCTATAACAGACCACGCTGGAATGCAAGGGGAGCAAATACATTTATTATTTTTCCATGCATGGTAAATAATGGCTGCTTTTGCATGTAGCCCACATAAGCTGGACAGGTTTATTTTTACACTACACCCCTTCCAAATTTAATCGCCCAATTCAGAGCTGGTTGCAGTTTTGCCCTGTGCTGGGGCACCAAGCGCAGGGCAAACCAGCTTTGCACACTTGGTCGCGCTGTGGAAGTTGAAATTGTACCTCTACCTCATTTAAGGTATTACGACCGCCCTCTGTGCAATTCCATTACGCCATTTGCGTCTTATTAGCTTAAACGTAACTACCAGGGTTGGACTTGAAACATTAATGGTTAATTCTTAAAGATATGTTCCCTTTTATCTTTCTCTGTTTGCGTGAAACCCTTTTGTGTAAACCCCGGTGTAGTTTCTTTTTAACCTGTCACAATTGCCGTCAACAGTCGCAAAGGTCAGTATAGTGAAACAATCACTATATATGACCTTACAGATACCTAGTCTGTGTTATATAATGAATCAACGTGCTTGTAAGAAACAAAGGCTATAATTCCAGCTGATACCGGTTCTCATTTTCACCAAAACCTCAAGGAAAAAGAATCAAGCATGGTCTGACGAGATTCCCATGGACAGGAAGACGTCCCCATGAAGCTGAGAGCCAATGAAGAGTTGCCCAAGCCCCTTTCCTTTACCCATTGATCATCCAGTCTTATCCCACACCCCTTTGCTTTAAAGGCCTAAGCCCGAGATCCCGAAGTTCATTATATGTGATCTAGCCAGAACACATATACCAAGTGCTTGGGGGATTCTTATCCAGTCGTTGTCTCTGCTTCCTCTTGACGGTAATTGCTGTTCCTTATATGTGCTAGTTCTTGTGTGTTAGCGGTACTTGCATTTATATCTATTGTAGTAATGTCTCTATTCCACGTATAAGCTGTATTGTACTATTTTATAGTTTAGATATATACAGTATGTATTGTTTGCTACACTGTACCCCCCTGCGTCTACTTTAGACTTCAATATATAAGGCACGGGGTCAGATCCGTGAACTCCATTTAACCGTGTATTATTTCTTTATGATCAAACGAGCGTCTCGGATGCATTATCAGCTGTAATCATAATCAGTGTGTAATACGATAGATGGAATTGGTGAGCTGATCGTGTATTTAAGGTTATAAAGTGATATTCATTGCATAAACTCTCATCCAGAGTTTCATTCGCAGTTGCGTCTTTATAGCACGCTTACTTAGCTGTGCGGCTGCATTGATCATACAGCATATAAAGTGTAAAAGCTTATTTCTTATACTGCAGCGAACTGGTTAATCTTATAAGGAATCTGTATCTAGGGTCAGCAGCTTTTATTCATATGCAAATATGGTTAACAACCATTCCCATTGTCTGTGAATGGGGAGCCTTTACACACTGAACAAAGCATTGCTGAAATCACTGTGGCAACCAGCGGTTGCTAGGGGTAACCGGTTGCATGGTTTAGAATATAACGGACACAGTATTGCCACTACATTATCCACTTCTTCATTAAAATGTGCCTGCATAAATTTGTGGGCACATTGTTAAAGTGCTTCGCACAAGCCAGCCATGTTTAGGGTTGCAGTGGCCGCCACAGCCCTCCCCGGGAGCGGTTGGAACAGGCCTGTATTTTCCGGGTCGCTCCCAGGAAACATTGTGTCCTGACTCCCAACAACACGTCGCCACCCCCATTGCAACGCCGCCACCTCCGTGATATTGCAAAGCGATCTGTGATTTTCGGACATCTGTGTACAGGTCTGAATTGGCCCCAAAAAATCTCTCTGCACATGTTAAATCTGTCCCACCTGCAGTGCAGCATGGTTTTATTAAAGTACAATGTTACCTGCCCTATTAATGATGCTTACAGTTCACCCACCAGCTAGTTTAGCAGTAGCAAAAATAGGGCTGAAATGTTGCAGGTTACTGTTGCAGGGCAGAACTGTTTCAGGTTATTCCTTCCCTGACCATTTCATCTCTGTATCATCTGTGTTTCCTCTTTCCTGTATACTGAGTATGACAGATGCTGTGCCCCCATCAAGCTCCCATAATAATGAGGTTTGGAGCACCCGCAACGGACCACAAAACTTGCAACACCATCTCCAAGTTTTATTCTGTAGCAAAATTCAAGCAACAACAATTTGAAGACGATTATCGGCAAGATTTTTCTAAATGCCGTGCATCCATTATGTCGCTTGGATAATTGCTATCATTTCTGTGAGCTACATAGAATAATTGTATTTCATTGTTTTATAAAAGTGCTCTGTATTCTCTGTTTGTTACAGAAGCTGCTCTGCATGCAGCGGATGAAGCGTGTGCCAGCTGAGGGCAACTCTTCCTACTGCTGCAATAACCCGAGCGGCTACAACAAAAGCGGGAGTCGTGCGGCGCTTAATACAAAGCCACACATGTGCTGTAACGCACTGCACTGAATCAGACATCAATCAAAGTCGGTCAGCAATTGCTAATTGCTTGCTGGGCTGCTGTATAATTCAAAAATCGGGCCATGGGCATTGTTACTGCCAACACGCAAAGAATAATAATTCATTTGTGAATGGTGCCAAATAGCACCTTTCGAGGCCAGCACGTCCTGGTCAGGATTTTTAACATGGAAAATTTCCCTGATGGGTCACTGATCATCGATGGCTGCTGGGAAGCATTCCAATCGGGGGATTGGCTGTTCCGAGTGGCTTGGGGATTGGGAAATTGGTCCCCCGATGAATAAGGCCATTTTGGTTATGTATTTGTATCACCATTATTCACTATTGAATACTGGACAACGATACACTGGGAAACACATTATAAATGGAATAGAAAGTGACTATGATGGATGTATAAAGAGATATTAGCAATGGAAATGAACACACATTTTGCCCAAAAGCTTGACAACTCAATGTTTAATCTGGCTGAACTATTAAAGGATCAGAAGTGATTTGCTCGACCTATGTTACAACAGATCTAGATGACTGATCCGCACTATAATAATATATAAAAAACCATCCATGTGACAATGTTGTGTTTATTTTAAATATTATGATATTAATTGTTCTCTGTCTCCAAGGTTCCAATGGATGATGGAAGACTGGTGGTCAAGATGCCGGCAGTCAGATTACGGAGTCTGGCATCCCAAACTAGGGAATACTCGCCTCCCATATGCACCCCCTAACCCTAAGCCTCCCTTCCAGCAGACTAACCCTAACACCTCCTACCCCCCCACCCCCCCGCAGCCTGTGCCTAAACCCAACCCCAGCAACCTGCCACCTAAACCTTACCCCTCTGTCCCGCAACCTAACCCTAACCCCCCTTCTACTTACCTAACCCTCCCTCCTCATAGTCTAACCCTAACCTTCCCCTCCCCGCAACCGAACCCTGTCTCCCCACTAGTGCCTATAGGTAACCCCCAACCCCGGGCACAAGCTATCCTGCCCCACATGCTTACCCATCATATGCCAGTTGTCAGAATTCAGGGGTCTACATCTGGATCCTGTTCCAGGTTCTAGTATAAATATAGATTTACATTTGCAAAGGCAGGACTAATCAATCGATGGTTGTCGACCATCGATTAAGTTCTCCTGCTGCTGACACATGTGATGCGATGTGTCTTCATAACACATCTCCTTGCATGGTTGCGAGGGGAAATGGCGGTGGGGGAGAGCCGTGTATTCGTTAGGGCGGCATCACAAGGACTCAGTAAGCTGAGAGCTTCGCAGCTTATGGAGTACATTAGAATTACCCCCTTGAATCCTTTGTAAGGGGGCCCGGCAGTTGTACATTCAGAGTTGGCCATCAGGCCGAGGAGTCACCTGCAGTTATGTACGGTTCCTATGAGAGTGTGAATGGCTTCTGTTACAAGTCGGCTCTGGATACACAAAACAAATGTATTTGGCCCTATCTCATAGTCAGGTAAGCTCAATAGCTGATAGAAGAGTTTGGGAAAATCACTGTTAAATAATAACAATAACCAGTGTACGAATCCTCATCGTTCAGCTAAAATAGCGACGTTCCTAATGGAAACAAAGCTGAGGTCACAGCCCTGTAGAGTTTTTGCAAGGATTACAAGAAAGTGTCATTTGTCTCTTCCACAGACTGCAGCCAGTAGTAATGCTGCAGCATATGTCTAATAAACGGAACATCTGCATCATAAAAGACAGCCGTTAAATTCAAATAAATAGGAAATGTCTCCGGTATCAATTATCATTTATTTGTTTTTCAGATAACTTACTTTCAGACATTCAGAAGGGGAAACAAAGCTTATTTTTCTAACAAAATGAAACAGAGAGGGTTTATATCACCCAAACATGAGGGTGTGTGTGGAGGGGTCTTATTAGCGTGTGATGGGTATGAGACTAATAGTGGGTGCATTCAGAGATGCAGAATTGTTCATACAGGAGGCCAGATATCAGGCGGATAATCTGCAGGGGGCTGGTGTAAATTTCGATCATGCAACAGTAGTACAGATGGTGCGGCTCTAGTTGTTTCCGTCGGCTCGCCAGGGAGAAAGTTTTGGTAATCCACTTTTCTTCTGCGCTCCGGTGCGCCGAGGTGCGTGGATGCACGCTATACAATATCCATGCAATACATATCGCCACTGCTGGGTGGCTATTGCTCCACCAAACTAGTGGCGGATTGATATACCGATAGAACTGTGCCATTTGCCAAGAGTGGGGCGTGCTTACTATACAGTACGTATGAGACGCTCGTGCGCCTCATTCCCGTGAACATCTCTGCGGCTCCAACTGTACTGTACAATACAAGCAAATGGGCAATATAGGGTTGTATTTAGGTAGTAAAAGTGTCTAGCTTACTGAACAGTACAGTAATGTACGGTAGTAGCAGAGTAGTTCCTGCTCTACAGGGGATTTTAATAGACACTTCACACACACGCAATCTGGTCTCTTACGCTAAAGCTTTGCAGTACACATCTTACGCATGCGCAGTGGATATTTTAAAAAGCGACATCTGGTGGATGATCACTGGTAATGCACTCATCCGGTAACACCATCGCCAAGCTGTGATATGTATTGCACTGACTGCGAGTGTGTGCGCAGTAGTGGTTTGGCAGTACAATCGCCATAGGCCGGCCATAGGCAGGCTAGCCGAGAGCGACTTCATCTGTACATCACACACAATAAGTGGTAAAGACACTGACAGTAGGCCTCTCAGTCCTTGCACATTTATGCACACGGACAGGGCTGCCAGCCGCTCTGCCGGGCCCTGGTACTGTGAGGTGTGGCCAGTCCCCCTCTGTGCATATATGCAAACCAGCATGTACTGGGCTTGGTAGGGAGAACCGCTGTGGCAGATTTCTCCTTGTACTGCATCACTGTCTGTTATGCGAGTAACGGCCCCCACTGGGCCCTTCCAACTGATCTGGGCCCAGGTAAAGATTACCCATAACCCCCCTCTCAGTGCCACTGCACACAGTAGGGAAGTGCCATAAACCCCATCTACATACAATCCAACTCATCTCTGCCTACAATCTCCTTCATCATGGCACAATGGCTTCGTAAGTGTGAGAATTTCCTCTGGGACATATTGTATTTATATTTATTGTATCATCCTTACTAAGTAATAATACTAAGGTGTAAGAAGATTATTGTATTGTTAATACGTTTTCCTCTATCAGCAAGTTGTACATTTTGCTTGGTTATTCCAAGGGCAACTCTCTGTAACCAAGGGGTAAATTTACTAAGATGGGAGTTCTTTTGAAAATAGGATGTTGCCCATAGCAACCACACAGATTGTACTTCCTACTTATTCAGCACCTTCTAGAAGATATAGATAGAATCGGACTCATTTCTTCTGCCACCGCCCCCCCCCCTCCCCCCATTAGGTGGAGCCCAGGTCAGTGCCAGGGTTTTTGGCACCCTGCAAACTACAAAATGTGTGCCCTATCTCCCATACTATGTAATGGGACAGTGGTCTCACACAGTACCCCCAATGCAAATAATGCCACACTGTAGCAAAATCATATTCACATAACACCACATGACCACATGTAGTGACCCCAATTCATATTACACCACATAATAGTAGTACCCCTTATTTACATTATGACACACATTAGGGCCCCTTATTTAAGTTACTCTACACAGTAGTACTCCCTATACATGTATGCCAAACAGTAGTGTCCCTCACACACAATGCCCACAGTAGTATTGTATATGCACATAATCCCAACAGCAGTAGTACCAGTTACACATATCTGTCTCTGTCCCACCAGCAGCTTCTTCTACTCTTTTCTTCAATTCAGCAGGGGGATGGCATAACATGTGACGTGGGAGAAAAGGGAGCCACTGGGACAGGATTTTCTGTTAGAATTATTGTGCATGGCTGTGGTGGAGGTGGAACTAAGTTCCCCCTATCATTAGAGGTGGTGGAACTCAGTTCCACCCCATTTCCCCCCCACTTTAACCCCTGTCTGGGAGACTCACAATTATTGTGAAGCTCCCCGCACTGATGGAAGAGTGACCAGATCTCCCACATTCCCCCTGCTTTCTAGTGATGAAGGCAGAATTGGGTGATTTAAAGGGCAATCCCAGTGACATATGGAGGGGGTGTGCTAAATGAGTCAAATTTGTGTCATTAAGCCCGCCCCCTCAAATAGACCCACAAATCATGGTCATTTGGGGCTGCAACAGCCTGGCCGCTTAAAGTGGCATACTTCCCCCAGAGAGGAGTCTTCTAAGGCAGGAAACTATGTTTCTGATGGCTCTCTTGCTCATTGAATAGAGGTGGTGGCACAGATGCAGAGGAGCAGCACAGCCACATAGATCCATTCAAGTTACAATCTGCAACAAATGTCTGATGCCTTTGTCTCTGTATTAGGCTTTGTATTATTAATTACAGTACAGGTTGTGTCTCACGTATCCACAACGCTCACATCCAGGAGCATTCCATATATGGGATATTTCCAGAAAGCGGTATAACTCTGTGCAGGAAGGGCCTGTCCAGCATTGTTCCATCAAGGTCTGGCTGGGTCATCTCGTGGGGTCAGGTGGACTCAACAGGGTATCTGGTATGGTGCAGCATTTGCTCACAGTGAAGCAATGGCAACTCCCTCAAAGTCATCCATTGGCTGGAGACATCAGGATGACATCATGATGACATCAGGATGACATCATGGTGACATCAGGATGACATCATGGTTCTGGGTTTTGGAATAATACAGTTTTCTGAAGTCCAGATAAGGGAGACTCTACCTGTATAAATAAAATGAAGAAGCAATCAAAACAATTATTTTTAATTAAAACATGTACAAGAAATGTAGAGATAGTCACAGATTAATTTTTAAACTTGATTATTTTTCAGTAATAGCACAAAAAAAGCATGTTTTCATATTGAGGGGCTTTAACAAACCCAGAGAATGTTCCCTGCATTCCTCCTGTTACATGCATGGCTTCTTCTTGTAGAACAACTGTCATATACTGTAGGCTGTATTGTGCTTTTATTATGCAGAAGGGTGATCTGCCAAGTTAAACAAACTCATAGAAAGGTTATCAGTGCTTATATGTCAGCATCTATAGGTTATCTGTGCTTATATGTCAGCATCTATAGGTTATCTGTGCTTATATGTCAGCATCTATATAGGTTATCTGCGCTGTTATGTCAACGTCTATACATAAAACCAGTAGGGATAACTACAGAAGCCCTTTCGTTATTCCCTGGTTACGGTGTATAGCTTTTTCAATTCTATTAACACGGTATACAGAGAATTCATACAAAGGGCACAAGCAAATTGAATATATAATGTTTACATTTACATTATCCTGCATGCAGAACCATACAAAACCTACTGCACAGATGAACATTTAGATAGAGTTCCCCCTGGCCTTCAGGAACATTTATCTTCTGCGATAGGAATTGTTTACCGCAACCAATAACTAATTTACAGCGGTTATCTTATCTAATGAGGTTTACGGAGTATTTGCTTTGAATTTAGCATTTCGCATTATCAACATTTGTGGTTAACGCATGACTATCTCTTTCCATTCACGCACTAAACATTTGATAACATCGTGCTCGTTATTAATGCTTTGTAAAATCATTTTCAGTTTGAACTTCAATGGGCTTAGTTGTTTTTGTAGTTAAGCCCAGAAGTCTCTTCAGATTTCGAGATCGAGGAGATGTATCAAAGCTTGTAGAGAGATGACGTGGAGATGGATACAGTACCAACCGCAGTTGGGAACTGTTGGTTATTACTTTATCGCTTTCTACATTTTCTTTCTTCAAACTTTGATAAACCTAACTCCCAATGTGAATGTTTAAATGGCGTGCTCAATAAAAACATGAGAACATATCATTGGTCCATACACACTGGGCGACTATGCCCAGCGTGTATGGACAGCAATGATGGCTATCATCGCTGCGGGGTGAGCCACTCAGTGCATACACACTGAGCGGCTTTCCCCCTGCCCGGTGCTGATGGAGGGGGGAGGATGGCGTTGCATAGTGGAGCGCTATGCAAAGCTGTCCTGAAAGCCGCTCATCTGCTGGTATAACCAGCAGATGAGTGGCTTTCTGTTATGGTCCGGGGACTCTCTTGCCACCCCTACCTCCGTTGCCTCCAACCGGAATTGGCGGACGTGTGCAGAGGGCTAAGCTTCACCAATAATAGCCGTGTTTGTGAGAGCCCGTTAGTCAGGCTCCCACCTCGATGCCACCTGGTCTTACGTAGGGACAACACGACCGCCAAGGCTAGTGAAGTGCAAGGGTAAAACTATCTAAACCCACAGAAGGCAAGGAGGCCCCGGATACCCACGGGGTAGCCACGCAAGGAACAAGGCAGATCCAAGGGGTATATCAGACGTAACAATACGAAAAGGTGGAATAACTGTATAACAGTGGTAATAATGGCAACAATGCCCAGAGGGTGGAATAGAACAATATAAGGTACTAGCAACAATGCTGACAAGATGGAATATAATAATATGAGATACAAGCAACAATGCTGACAAGATGGAATATAATAATATGAGATACAAGCAACAATGCTGACAGGATGGAATATAATCAAGGAACAAAAGGTAAGGACTTATCCGAATCACAGCAAGGATCACGGCACGGGGTACTGTAACGGAGCTGCTGGAACCAGGAACACAAAGGCTGCAGGGCACACCAAAGCTATAACCGGCGTCTGTTCCCAGCAGACGCCGGCTATTTATTTGAATTTGCCGCCTGTGACTGTGCGGACGTCAGCTGCGCTGACGCCGCACGCTGTCTGGAGACTCGGGGACGTTGCCTAGCAACGCCCCGATGCCTGGCAGCCGGAGCAACAGAGCCGGAAGCTCGGGGCGCTGCTAGGCAACGCCCCCGACGCTCCCCCAGCGCTCCATCTCCGCCGCCCGTCCCGGACGTGACAGAACGCAGTGACGCTCTGGGACGGCGACGGCTGACAGTACCCCCCCCTTGAGGAGAGGTCAACCGACCTCCAAATCCTGGCTTCAACGGATTTTGCCTATGAAATAACTCTTTTAAGGATGGGGCATGAAGGTCCTTGTCCAGAACCCAGGACCTTTCCTCAGGTCCATAGCCCTTCCAATGGACAAGAAAAAATAAACGACCGCGGGTGATTTTCGAATCAAGGATACTATCAATCACAAACTCCTTGATGCCTTGCCGAATGACCGGTGCTGGCCTGTAAGCACAAGGCCGATGGGCAGGTTTAAGTAAAGAGGCATGAAACGTGGGATTGACCTTCAGAGAGCGTGGAATCTGGAGTCGGAAGGCCACAGGATTGATTCTCCTAACGATTTTGTAGGGACCAATAAAGCGAGGACCCAACTTCTTGGATGCCTGATGGATATTGATATTTCTGGTGGATAACCACACCCAATCTCCGACTTTAAACGAACAAGGTCTCCTGTGACTGTCGGAAAAGCGCCTTGCGGCCGTGGTCGCAGAGAGGAGAGCCCTACGGACCATAGCCCAGGTGCCCCTCCTACTGGTCACCCACCTGGGATTACCTGTTCTGGCGGGAACAGGATCAAAAGAATTAGCCCGAGGGTGGAAACCATAGTTACAGAAAAAAGGAGACATCTTGGTGGCAGAATGCCAGCCGTTGTTATAGGCGAATTCTGCAAATGGTAGGTTCTCCACCCAATCCTGTTGGGACTTAGATACATAACATCGCAGGAACTGCTCGAGTGTCTGGTTCACACGTTCCGTCTGCCCATTGGATTGTGGGTGATAGGCCGAAGATGGACTGAGCTTAATCTGTAACGCAGAGCAAACAGATCTCCAAAACTTGGCCACAAATTGAACGCCCCTATCTGACACAATATCTGTAGGAAGGCCATGCAATCGAAAAATGTGGCATACAAACAAGGAAGCCAACCTTTCCGCGGAAGGTAAACCAGTCAAGGGGACAAAATGTGCCATTTTACTAAACCGGTCTACCACCACCCAGATAGAGTCACAACCCCGAGATTGTGGTAGATCGGTTATAAAATCCATGGAGATATGTGACCATGGCCTCCTGGATATTGACAAGGGAACCAACTGACCAATCGGAGAACAACGGGGATTTTTATTTCTGGCACAGACGTCGCAGGCAGACACCCATTCCTTGACATCTCTCCTCATGGTGGACCACCAGACAGCTCTTGATAACAAGGATAACGTTTTATCAATGCCTGGATGTCCCGCCAATCTACATTGATGACACTAAAAAAAATTTTTTTTGCGGAGCTCTAAAGGCACAAAAAGTCTACCCTCTGGAATGGCCTTAGGAGCCGAGGCTTGTGCCAAAATGACTTGGTCCAGAAGGCTATGAGTAAACCCGGCAATAATACAAGAGGCAGGAATAATAGGCTCCAGCTGTAAATGGGGGTCTTGGACAGCAGAAAAACTTCTCGAAAGAGCATCGGCAACGACATTCTTTGACCCTGGCCTGTAAGTGATAATAAAATTAAATCGGGCAAAGAATAAAGTCCACCTCGCCTGCCTGGCATTGACTCTTTTGGCTGATTGGAGGTATGCCAGATTTTTATGATCTGTTATGATGGTAACCTGGAACCTAGCCCCCTCCAGCCAATGTCGCCATTCCTCTAAGGCTGCTTTAATGGCGAGAAGTTCCCGATTGCCGACGTCATAATTACATTCCGCTGAGGAAAACTTTCGAGAAAAAAAAGCACATGGATGTAAGAAACCGTCCTGCCCATCCACCTGTGAAAGGACTGCCCCAATCCCTACCTCTGAGGCATCCACCTCAACAACAAAGGGCAATTCAGGATTGGGATGCCGCAAAACCCCGGCGGAGAGAAAGGCTGCCTTCAACTTAGTAAAGGCTTTGACAGCGGCGTCGGACCAGACCGAAGGATTGGCGTCCTTCTTGGTTAATGCAACTATGGGGGCTACAATATCGGAGAAGAATGGAATGAATCTCCTATAATAGTTGGCAAACCCCAAAAACCTCTGGGTGGACTTGAGGTTTGATGGTTGTACCCAATCCTTAATGGCCTGAAGCTTTCCTGGGTCCATTTGAAAACCCCGAGGGGAAATAATGTATCCCAGAAAAGAAATGCTCTCTACCTCAAACTCGCATTTTTCCAACTTAGCATATAAATTGTTCTCTCTCAATTTTTTGAGAACTGCGCATACATGCAAGCGGTGTTGCTCCAGTGATGGGGAGTAAATCAAGATATCATCCAGATACACTACGACAAAAACTCCCAAAAACTCCCTTAAGACGTCATTAATAAAATCCTGGAACACAGCAGGTGCATTAGCGAGACCAAACGGCATTACCAGATACTCATAGTGTCCAGAATGCGTATTGAACGCCGTTTTCCACTCATCACCTGCTTTGATGCGAATTAAATTGTACGCCCCCCTCAAATCAATTTTAGAAAAAAAGGATGCCTTACGTAGTTGATCGAAGAGGACAGATATGAGTGGAAGAGGATACGAATTTTTTACTGTAATGGCATTAAGCTGTCTAAAATCAATACACGGGCGTAAGGAGCCGTCTTTTTTCCCCACGAAAAAGAAGCCGGCTCCGACAGGTGACTTTGAGGGCCTAATGAACCCTTTTTTGAGGTTTTCCTCAATATACTCCTCCATCGCCTTCTCTTCAGGGAGAGACAAGGAGTATAGTCGCCCCTTGGGAAGTTTGGCCTCAGGAACAAGATTAATGGCGCAATCATAAGGTCTATGAGGAGGTAAGACGTCTGCTTCCTTTTTGGAAAACACATCAGAGAATGACCAATAAGGTTCAGGTACCTCCGAAACTGAGGGAGTCACCATGCGGACTGGAAGAGCCAGACAATTATGAGGACATTGTTCACCCCAACTTACAAGTTCCCCTGATTGCCAATCAAAACGTGGGTTGTGTAATTTGAGCCATGGCAATCCCAGTACTACGGGTGTAACAGGGCTACGAAAAATAAAAAAAGATAAGAGCTCAGTATGGGTGACCCCAACCTGGACCAGTAGGGGGACGGTACGCTGTGTAATAACCCCACTGGGCAAGCGATTGCCATCTAAGCCATAGACCGAAATCTCTGGAGATACTGGTATGAGAGCAATCCCCTGTTCCAGAGCTAACTGTGAGTCCAAAAAATTACCCGCAGCCCCACTATCAATAAATGCCTGGCCATCCCACCTATGAATCTCAGAAAAAATACATATGGGGATTAATAAAGAATTACTGGGAGATATACGAGATAGGCCTGACAGGATGTCTCCCTGCATCCTCAGGCCTTGGCATTTCCCGGACGCTCAGGACAGGAATTCACCAAGTGTCCCCGGACCCCGCAGTAGAGACAGAGGCCCTGGGAACGCCTTCTCGCCTTCTCCTGTGGAGATAAGCGAGCTGCGCCCAGCTGCATGGGTTCCCCGAGGTCGACGGTGGAGTCCTCAGAGACACTGGGCAATGGCGCCAAACCTGCCCCCCGTTCTGAACGTCTCTCACGGAGCCGGCGATCCACCCTGATAACCAGCTGCATCAGATCGTCCAGTGACGTGGGGTGGGATACTGAACCAGAGAATCCTTTATGTGGTCAGACAGCCCTACCCTAAATTGGGAGCGTAAAGCTGGATCATTCCACCCTGAATCATTGGCGTATCGCCGGAATTCAGAGCAATAAGCTTCTGCCACCTGGCGACCCTGTTTAAGAGATCTAAGATGAGCCTCTGCTGCGGCTGCCTTATCTGGGTCATCATATAAAATCCCCATTGCCTGGAAAAAGGGCTCCACAGACCGAAGAGCCGGACTGTCTGCCTTCAGCCCAAAAGCCCATGTCTGTGGATCCCCCTGGAGCAGGGAAATCACCAACCCCACTCTCTGTAGTTCAGACCCGGAGGAAAGGGGCCGTAACCGGAAATATAATTTGCAGCTCTCCCTGAAATTAAAGAACTGATTTCGGTTCCCAGAGAACCGATCGGGAAGACTCATCTTGGGTTCCTTAACTGACACAGCCATTGGAGGAGCTGCTCTGCGAACTTCTTCCTGAGACTCTACCCTGAGAGTAAGATCCTGCAACTGCTGAGTGAGGAGGTGTAACTGATCAGCAAAAACCTGGGCCGGAACCCCCGCATTGGGATCCATGCTAAACCAAGAAACACACAACCACTGTAGAGGGAATATGGTTGTGTTACTATTATTTTGTGGCTGGTTATAATGTTATGGTCCGGGGACTCTCTTGCCACCCCTACCTCCGTTGCCTCCAACCGGAATTGGCGGACGTGTGCAGAGGGCTAAGCTTCACCAATAATAGCCGCGTTCGTGAGAGCCCGTTAGTCAGGCTCCCACCTCGATGCCACCTGGTCTTACGTAGGGACAACACGACCGCCAAGGCTAGTGAAGTGCAAGGGTAAAACTATCTAAACCCACAGAAGGCAAGGAGGCCCCGGATACCCACGGGGTAGCCACGCAAGGAACAAGGCAGATCCAAGGGGTATATCAGACGTAACAATACGAAAAGGTGGAATAACTGTATAACAGTGGTAATAATGGCAACAATGCCCAGAGGGTGGAATAGAACAATATAAGGTACTAGCAACAATGCTGACAAGATGGAATATAATAATATGAGATACAAGCAACAATGCTGACAAGATGGAATATAATAATATGAGATACAAGCAACAATGCTGACAGGATGGAATATAATCAAGGAACAAAAGGTAAGGACTTATCCGAATCACAGCAAGGATCACGGCACGGGGTACTGTAACGGAGCTGCTGGAACCAGGAACACAAAGGCTGCAGGGCACACCAAAGCTATAACCGGCGTCTGTTCCCAGCAGACGCCGGCTATTTATTTGAATTTGCCGCCTGTGACTGTGCGGACGTCAGCTGCGCTGACGCCGCACGCTGTCTGGAGACTCGGGGACGTTGCCTAGCAACGCCCCGATGCCTGGCAGCCGGAGCAACAGAGCCGGAAGCTCGGGGCGCTGCTAGGCAACGCCCCCGACGCTCCCCCGGCGCTCCATCTCCGCCGCCCGTCCCGGACGTGACAGAACGCAGTGACGCTCTGGGACGGCGACGGCTGACACTTTCCCAGCGATGTTGTGGGAGTGCGCAGCAGCGCTCACCGCTCATCGCCGGGCCATACACACTGGGCAGCTTTGAGCTGAAAGCTGCTCAAACCTGCTGTTTTGAGCGACTTGCAGCTCAAAGTCGCCTGGTGTGTATGGGCCTTTAGATGAAGATCAGAACACATTTTATGACCAATTTATGTAGAAATCCAGTTAATTCCAAAGTGTTCACATATTTTTCTTGCAACTGTATGTAGTGTTATTGCTCCCTTAATATGCTCCTAAAAAGTGACCGAATTATTGTCTCAATTAAATTGATTACTTCTGCCCCTAAAACTTGTTCTTTAGCATGCCAGGAGCAATGGAACTTGTTTCCCCAATGGCTTGGCAACATCGGCTGCCAACAAGGAGACCACAGAGGTCACCTAATGAAGATCAAAGATGACCATAACAATGACAAATGGATTCAGAGGGTCCAGCCCCTGTATTGAGAGAGACAGTATCAGTAAATGCTCTAAACCTCCAAGTCCTCCAATTTGTATAACTTGAAATCAATAAGTTTTAATATTTTATTATTGAACTATCTTTTATTTGATTGAAATAAAATGATCTCTCTAGGGGACAATCAGAGGTATTGTCCAAATCAACCAATCAGAGTCTACCTATCATTTAAAATGTACTGGATAGGTGATAGAATATGCTTGATTGTTATGAGCAATAACTTCCATTGTCTTCTTAAGGTAGTGTGACAAACATACCCCGAGTTTAGACATGAAGAAATTCTAGTTTAACAGCCAATCAAATGTTTAATAGATGCCTTAACTGATGAATCAGTCCAATCATTGTAAAATGTATGAAAATGATTGTTTTGCTGTGTAAAGGGTTGTTTTGGACATTTTACTGGGCTCCAGCTATGGAGCATACTATTCTAGCTTCTGAATTATACCAGTTACTCTCTGCAGAACAAAAGTAAGGCATAGGCCATAAATAGAGGCCACTCAGGATGAATGAAACTGTTTTCAAAAACTAAGCTTTTTCTTCTAAAGGCTTTCATCCAATGCCACAATTATATATGGTGGCTCCTTTTTATTACCACTGTATAGCATCATTGTTGTGTGTTGATGTTTGAATTAGATTTTGAGCACTGAATTCTATGGTTTAGTGAAAACTTTCAAAGCAAGCAAGACGGGAGGTAATGCTCCCAGGCCTCCACCCTGGGGGGCTCCTAAGTAAAGCTGTGTCCCCTGTGCGCATTGACAGGATGGCTTGATGGCTGGGGATGTACCCACGCAGGGAGGATGCTGATTGTCTGGACTATTTTAGGTTTCGCTTTCGCCTCCCGTCCATGGGGAGGTGTCCACAGTGGTGCCTATGAACCTCAAGTCTGCCTCAGCACTACCTGAGTTGCCTCAGGAAGTGTTGGAAAAGTTGTTGAAGGATGTCAGTTTGGGTAGAATGGCGGCTTCTTTTCAGCCCCTCCCTTTGCGGGCCTTGTGCTTTCCCGGCAGGGGGTGGTTCCCAAAAGGGAGGCTGGCAAATACCGGCTGATTAAGCATTTGTTTGGTTCTTTCATGAACAACGCTATTCCCATGGAGTTGTGTCGAGTGCGTTATCAATCGTTCGACCAAGCGTTGGCGCTCATACAGGAGGGTTCGTTATTGGTGATGATAGATGTGGAATCCGCTTACTGATTGCTTCCACCGCACCCGGACTTGTTCAGGTTCATGGGCTTCCATTTACCCAGTGGCTTATATGTGGATAAATTACTTTATTCCATGCAGGCTTTGTTCATGTTCTTCCGATGGACAAGATGGAGGACCAGGTCATGTGTATTTCCCTCTTGGGCATCAAAATAGACACCATGCTATCATTTACCTCGCCACAAACTGGTCAGGTTTCGGAGGGCTTTTGTGCTTGTGTTGGCTGCTGGTAAATTCAGATTGCGGCAGCTACCGACCCTGCTGGGGATTCTGCATTTTGCTTGCCGGGTGGTCCTCATGGGCCGAGTTTTCTGCAGAAAGCTTGAGTGCTCCATGTCTGGAATTACCTACCCCCATCATTTTGAGTGTTTGTCTACTGAAGTTAAGTGGGACTGGAAAGTTTTTCTAGATCAGTTCAATGGAGTCTTGATCTGGCTGGCTCCCTCCCAGAGCAGTCAACAGCTACAGCTGTTCACAGATGCTGCAGGGGCAGTGGGTTTTGGAGCATTCCTTCACAGGTCCTGGTGTGCTGCCCTGTGGCCCCTGGAGTGGATACGAGACAGCCTTACAAAAAAAAAATGCTGTTGCTAGAGCTGTTTCCTATTGTAGTAGCTTTGGAGTTGAGGGGGACAGATTGCATGACTCCAGCATTGTTTTTTGGTGCGATAATCTGGGCATGGTGCAGGCTATCAACCGCCAGAGTTGTTCATCTCTTCTGGCGAATGCTTGTCCCGCTTGGTGTTGCGTTGCCTTCTCCTGAACATTCATTTTCATCCTGGAATGGTATTACTGATGACAATCTAGATGCGATTGAGCCTTGGGGCCTTGGCCCCTATGGCAGATTTGGTTGATGAGTCCTGTCCTCCATATGTTTGGCAGGTGGTCAGGCCAGCATGGAGGAATTAGCCATGTGGGCCATCGCCCCGAGGACTTTGCACTGCATCACGGCAGCCCCCCCTCCACTACCGCTGTCATGTTCCTGCTCCCCTCAGCTGCCTGTGCCAGTCCCTATCGTGCAGCCGGCGAATGTGCAGTAGCCTCTTTAGTACTGCGCATGCTCTGGCCCCCAGCCTCTGTGTGCTGCTTTTTCAGCAGCCCCAAAGGCATATTCTGGGTCCCGGGTTCAGCATATGCGCAGTATCGTCCTCGTACTGCGCATGCATGGGACCCGGTTTTATGGGCTGCCACTCAGGAGACCATGTAGAGGCGTCCCGGAGGGAGGGGACTCCCAATGGGACTGCCTTGTGTGACATATATTTTATATATGTTTATTTATTTTACGGCAAAGATCCATTTCGGCCTTTACTTATGGGCCAGTGCTCTGTACTTGCCCCCCAGGCTAAAAGTTGCCAGCCAGCCCCTGACTGCGAAGGATGTGGTGGTACAGTTGGCCTTAGTATTGGGCCACTTTTTGTGATCTAAAATGGACCAGGCTGGTAGAGGGCGGTGGCTGTCTTTGCTCCCATGCTCGGTGGAAGGGGTGTGCCCTGTAGAACTGGCAAAAGCTTTTTTTGCAGGTGTGTCCTGACCATCCTGGAGCTTGGTTGATGCACGGGGATGGATCACCATTGTCAAAATATCAGTTTTATCATGTGTTCAATCATGAGCTCGCATTGCTGGGCCTGAATCTGAGTAAGTTTAGTACACATTCCTTTCAGATTGGGGCCTCCACATCTGCTGCTTCGGCGGGCCGCTCCAACACAGGGCTTTGGGTTGATGGTGCTCCACCACTTTTTGTTCATACTGTACATTCGTACTAGTTTATCTGTTTGCCAGACCATGGTCAACTGGAGGGCTAACCATTGGCCGACATACTGCGTGAGTCTTTGAGGTCCTTCACTTTCCCACCGGGGGCACAATTTGCTTCCAATTACGATTTGACATGGTGTGCTTGTTAGTTTTCTCCTGGGGTTTTGTGTTTTAGTTTGGTGGTCCATGGTCTCTTCCCTCTGTCTCGTCTGTCTGTGTTTGGCTGTGGTTTTTGCAGTGTCTCGCTGTATTGCTAACCTTTCTGTAACATATTTGCAGGTGGACAGGATAACAAGAAGGTGTGGGTTTGGGATACGGGCATTGGGTCACCAGCAAGTTGTTAGACAGTCATTAGGTCGACACCATTAGGTTGAAATGCATTTAGGTCGACATGAGTCTAGGTCGACATGGGTTAGGTCGACAGGGTCATTAGGTCGACATGGGTTAGGTCGACAGTCAAAAGGTTGATAAGGGGTTTTTCACTGTTTTTTGAGCCAGCATGTGCTGACAGGTGGTATTTCATGCCCTACTATCCACCAGGGCGTGGTGCGCGAGGCACCGAGCATGAAGCATGGCGAGCACAGTGAGCCATGCCAGGGTATTCGGTGCACTTTAACCTGTGTCCATGTCGCCTGTGTCAAAAAACTGTGAAAAACCCCATGTCGGCCTAACCCATGTCGACCTAATGACCCTGTCAAACTTATGACTGTCTAACAACTTGCTGGTGACCAACTGATCCACACCCGTGGGTTTTTGCCCATATGTTTGTATTCTGGGCCTCCCGGTCCCAGTTGGCTTCTGACTTGGGTGTTTTTCCACAGGCTAGATTGGTTCGGTGGTTAGGATTTAGGGGGACGCATTGGTGCACGTTGCAGGATCAGTAAGTGTTGCAGAAATTTGGTGTCCCGGAGGTGCTGATACTGCATTTGGGTGGCAATGATGTTTGCCATGATACTGCCTTAGATCTGCAGTCGGTCATTATATGTGATTTGCAAATCATTGCACAGGCGTTGCTTCTGTGGTTGTCGCTGATTCCCAGGAGGGTATAGCATAATACTAGATCTGGTCCTCATTTGGATGGTGCCTGTAAAAAGATCAATGTGGCAGTCGCGAGGTATTTGATGACAAATGCTGGAGGCGTCATTCACCATGACGGTATCAGGTTTCAGCAGGATAGCCTTTACCGGAGCAATGGTGTCCACCTAAGCTCCGAGGGCACTGCTATCTTCTTGGCAGATTTGTTTGATTGGTTGAGTACTAGGTGGTGAGTGTTTCGGTTGTGGTGTGGCAGTGCTGCGGCTTAGGGCCTGGATTTGGCAATGGTAGTTTGTTAGATGTATTAGTTTTAAGTAGCTAGTGAGTGCGCTCTCTCGACATTGTATATAACCAGTGCTATTTTTCAGCAGGAACCAGCAGGAACTCAGTTCCTGAACCTCTAATTAAATATGACATCATCAGGAACTGAAAATCTACTTTTCATAAGATAAGTTTTATTTTAAAGTCACCTGTGAGTGCCTTTGTTTCTAAATACAATATATACATTTATCTCTCCCTCCTTCTCTCTATTATATATGTTTTTATTTTATTTAATTGATCCACCCCCAGACCTGGAGTTCCTGAACCTATTTTTCCGGAAAAACAGTACTGTATATAACCATGGAGCCCTCCTCATCTATCCCTTTAATAGATTTAAGTGAGTAATATGATTACTCTGCTAATCCCATACTGTATTGTTCTATGTATTGTATTGCTGCTGAGAACAATAGGATAGCCATGGCTAGCCATGGTGAGCCATGACCTAAGGAAGATAGTTGAGAGTGGCTCCACCTGTATGTCATTAAACTCAACGTCCTGGACGGGAGATGGGTTACACCAGCTGCACAGGTGGGTTGCCAGGTGGAGAGTTGTTTACCAATGGCTGTTCTGTATGTGTGGGTGTTTATGTTACCCTTGACCGTTCTTTAGTGCCGCCACCACTAATAGTCAGATCAAATAGTCAACTTGTCAATCAATAAATTTAACATTTCTTTTAAACGCCTGCACCTGTGTTTGTGTCTTGTTTTAGTGTTTAAGTGTTTAAAGTATTAAGTTATTTTAATGTGTCATGCATGAAAGATACCCGATGGTAAGATTAATTTTTGCATTACAGAAGCAAAGCTTTTTTTTTACCATATTCTGTATGTATTTCTTATGTACCCAATCAACCTTCAAATGTTATATAATACCCCAAGTGCCGATCAATATACAAGGATTTGTTTTCTGCTGTTTTGTTTTTTTCAATCATGTACAAATTAAACAGAGCAACTAAGAAAACACAAAAATAGAACATTCTGCTACTGAAAGGGCAAAGAAATAAATAAATCCTTACATAGTATAAAGCAAAGTCCCTGAAGCACGTCTGTGTCTGAACGCCGTAATCTTGAAAACCCCTGGGGTGAAATTCTGTGCAGTTTTCACTATTATGTAGTAAAGTTCTACTGGAAGGTTTATGTACATTCACCATTGCCCTATCTCGTATATGAGCTGAGAAAAACGAGTTTATTATAATCAACCAATCAGAATGCACTATGCAAATGCAATGACAGGAAACATCATAGCTGGGCCGCATATCCATTTATACAGCAAGCAGCACTGCTGAGAGGCTGGCCACGCCCAGGTAATATTTAGGGGAGTGGCCTAATTTACTGGAGGCCTTTCCACACCCCCTTAGCGAAAAGTTGAGTTTAAAAAAGTTTTGAAGCACAGGGAGCCAGGGAGCCTCTACCAGGGGCATTATGGACTCAGAAGCAGCAGCCTCTGCATTACAGCACACTCCATTGTGTGATGCTTCTGCCTGGGAGGGAAGGGGAGTAGGTGCGGCAGACCAGGGACCCGCCAGGCCCCCTCCATCAGTCCCGGTCCTGGGAATTTAGTACCCGCCCTCCACAAGGCCACAGAGATACCCAGAGCAGCGAGTGTTTTCCCCATCACCCGCTAAACATGAGCAACAACCAGGTGGCTGCAACAATGAGAGCAATTATGGGCATTGCACAGAGAACCACTTGCCACATGCACAGATGAGCACACCTGCTCACAGATCTTCACTGTCACACACCCAGGAGGAGGCAGCATCCTCACACCACACATACCGGCACCTGGCAAACATCCCCAGTTAGGTGTCTTGGAGGCACTGGGGCAGAATGCTGTGGTGTGCACTGGGGAGCAGGGGGCATGAAGCGGGTTGGCTGGGGCAGGGGTGTGGGTTATGTGTAGCAGGGAGCATGGAGTGGAGTGGCTGAGGCAGGGGGTATGAGATGGGTATCAGGGTGCATGTGTGATGGGTAGCAGGGGGCATAGAGTGTGGTGGCTGAGGCGGGGTGTGTGTGAGATGGATAGTAGGGTGCATAGAGTGAGGTGGCTGAGGTGGGGGGGTGTTTGGTAGCAGGGGGCATACAGTGGGGTGGCTGAGGCAGGGTGTGTGTGATGGGGAGCAGGGGGCATAGAGTGGGGTAGCTGAGGCAGGGGATGTGTGATGGGTAGCAGGGGTCATAGAGTGGGGTGGCTGAGGCGGGGTGTGTGTGATGGGTAGCAGGTGGCATAGAGTGGGGTGGCTGAGGCGGGGTATGTGTGATGGGGAGCAGGGGGCATAGAGGCGGGGTAGCTGAGGCGGGGTATGTGTGATGGGTAGCAGGGGGCATAGAGTGGGGTGGCTGAGGCGGGGGGTGTGTGTGATGGATAGTAGGGTGCATAGAGTGGGGTGGCTGAGGCAGGGGGTGTGTGTTGGGGAGCAGGGGGCATACAGTGGGGTGGCTGAGGCAGGGGGTGTGTGATGGGTAGCAGGGGGCATAGAGTGGGGTTGCTGAGGCGGGTATGTGTGATGGGTAGCAGGGGGCATAGAGTGGGGTTGCTGAGGCGGGGTATGTGTGATGGGTAGCAGGGGGTATAGAGTGGGGTGGCTGAGGCAGGGGGTGTGTGATGGGGAGCAGGGGGCATAGAGTGGGGTTGCTGAGGCGGGGTATGTGTGATGGGTAGCAGGGGGTATAGAGTGGGGTGGCTGAGTCGGGGTATGTGTGATGGGTAGCAGGGGGCATAGAGTGGGGTGGCTGAGGCAGGGTATGTGTGATGGGTAGCAGGGAGAATGCAATGGGACACAACTGCAAATTAAAACAGAAAAACTGTCTCATTGAGGGTAATATTGTTACTGGCTGTGGAACTGGAAAAACTGGTTTAATACCCAGAATCCCGATGATTCCCTCAAATTTCCCTCCAGATCCAGATAACCGTTTGCTTTGCCAGGACCATAAATAAAGCACAAGGTCAAACACTTAATATAGCTGGAGTTGACCTAAGTGTTTTTCCCGGTATCCGAACTCATGATAGATTGACTCTAGGTCGACAGTCATAAGGTCGACCACCATTGGTTGACAGTGAAAACGTCGAGACAGGGTCAAAAGGTCGACAGTAAAAAGATCGACAGGGTCAAAAGGTCGACAGTCAAAAAGTAGACATGGAAAGGGTGGACATGGAAAAGTCGACATGCATTTTAGAACCAAATTTTGAGCCGACATGTGCCGACAGGCAGTATTTCATACCCTACCATCCACTACGGCGTGGAGTGATAATATAATAGTGTGCCAAGCGCAGCGAGCCATGTGAGGGCACTTACACTTAGACAGTGTCCATGTTGACCTATGTTGACATAGACACCAAAAAAAATGAAAAACGCATGTCAACCTTTTGGCTGTTGACCCTGTCGATCTTTTTCACTGTCAACCTTTGGACCCTGTCGACCGTTTGTCTGTTGACCTTTGGACCCTGTCGACCTTTTGACCGTCGACCATCAACCATATGACTGCCGACCTAGACATTGTAGACAGTGGCGTAGCTTGAAATTTTGCGCCCCCCAGCCAAAAAAGTCTCTTGCGCCCCCCCCCCCAGATTTAATTATAAAAAAATGTATTCATCACAGTCACGTTCAATCCCTCCCTCTTGCAGCCACACAACTGTCCCTGTGCCCGCTCACCTCACTGTGTGGGATCCTGCTGTCGGTTTCTGTGGAGAAGCCACTGCTGCCGCTCTGGGAGAGATGCTGGAAGAAAGGAGAAGGACGCACCTTGCAGAGCGGGAGGATGCGGAGCTTCTCAGCTTCCAGCGATGCTGCTGCAGCTGCTCTGTATTTGGCAGCTGCAGCAATGACTTGGTGCCACAGTTGCCACCCCCCCCCCCCTTAAATTTGCCCCTGCCCGCCGCAAAACGGGCAGATTGTAGTGGCTATATGGCGCCGCTGGACGCTACTCCCGCACGTTACTCGGGAAGTTACTTATTTGAGGAAGCAGGGACTCAGGGAGGCGTCGCGCTCCCTGCTGTTGATCTGCTGCCTGTGTGACACCGACAGCGGCACCAGGTATCAGCGGCGGATGTGAAGTACAGAGAGCACGTCGCGTGCTCTCTGTACTTCACATCCGCCGCTGATACCTGGCGCCGCTGTCCCACACGCAGCTGCAGCATTATACTCACATGGGCAGGCAGGGTATTTTAAAGGCGCCCCGCAGACCCTGGCTCCCCCAAGCCACCGCGGTGGCTGCCTCAGCATAGTTACGCCCCTGATTGTAGACCTAATATACCATAACTGTTTTCCCCATGGCCAACTTCACGTGTTACATTAAAAAAAAATAACTTTTTGTACTCACTCATTTCTTATTCTTTATTTAAAAACCATAACGTTAATAGAAAGAATGTACCCGTGTAAATAAATAAATAATGACATAAATATTTTAAAACAAAAATACTTTTTCAGGCATTGCTACTTTTGGCGTTTCTTGTGCTTCAAAAACAGATGACAACACAGTGGCCAGAGCCGAAGCCTGACACACCACAGAAATATTTACAAGTGACTCTTTCCTTGCTAGTAAATGACATCCACAAACATCGGAGCAGCAGCAAGTGTCCCAAGAATGGCAGAGGATAAGAAAAGCGTCACTCTTTTTCAACACGGGAATTACATTTAGCAAAAGTGACGGCCGGCTCAGGCACATTTACTGTTCATATTTGTACAAGATGATTCATGAAAAACATTCCGGGAAACCACATGCCACTTTTCAGAGCATCGAAACTCAGTGATCCAAAGTGTGGTACAGACATCATTTTTCCGTTCTATCGCAACGAGAATGGCATCTGCCTCATAACGGAACAGTCTAACCAGACATCCTGCCAGCAAATGGGAAAGGGATGGTTTAGCACTCCATACCAAATATAAGGGGCAAGATTTAATGTGCGATATTGTGACTTTTGCGTTAATATCGCAAAATAAAAACGGCCGAAATCAAACTTTTTCCTAAAATCGCACATTTTTTGGATGTGAATTGCGGGGGGGGGGATTGCACTTTTTGCCGCAGATGAACACATTCTGACCTGGCGATTTTTAGTCACACTTCAAGTCGCATCCAGATAATTTCCCATTATTAAGTATACAACTCGCAAATTTAATGGAATGCGATTTTTGGTAAACATTACTAAAAATCGCCAAACAAATAGACCAGGTTCTGAAAATCGAATTGGACAGAACCATGCACAGATCATTGAGAGGAGACACTCATAATTCCCACCCCAACATTCTGATTGGTCCGCGGGCCCTTCAGTCAAAGGTAATGGATGACCATTGACAGCTAAAACTATCAATGGTTATCCATCACATAGTTTATGACTATTGAATGGATGCAGTATGTTAAATCCTAATAAATCCCAAACCGATGGACAATATGTTTCGCAGTTTACGTAATGTGTTCGTAAACTTATACCCTTTATTCCTAACTACGGGCCTTATTCAGATCTGAGGTCAGTACAAATTTGTTTGGAAAATGGGCAAAACCATGTGCACTGCAGGTGGGGCAGATGTAACCTGTGCAGAGAGAGTTAAATTTGTGTGGGGTGTGCTGAAACCAAAATCTAAATTGCAGTGTAAAAATAATGCAGCCAGTATTTACCCTGCACAGAAACAAAATAACTCACACAAATCTAACTCTCTCTCTTCACATGTTACATCTGCCCCACCTGCATGGTTTTGCCCATTTTCCAAACAAATTTGTACTGTAATCAGATCTGAATAAGGCCCTACGGGTAAACCAATGCGTATCGCCACCTTATCAGCGTATCTCACGATAAACCGATACCCTTATTGCGGTATCCTTACCAGTACTTAGTATTATTCCTGTAGACCAGGGGGTGGCCAAACCGGTCCTCGAGATCTACCAACGATCTACGTTTTCCAGGTTACCTATCTGGTGCACAGCTGTAGTCATTACTATCTGTCACATTTTCAAACCTGTTGCATTCATTCCTACTATAGATCCATAGGTTGCCTGAGACACAGGCACCGTTGGTAGATCTTGAGGACAGGTTTGGCCACCCCTGTTGTAGACCCTTCCGCTTATTGTGAATAAATTACACGAGACTTGGTATAAATTCGGAGTAAGGGTACAAAGTCCTTCACCGTATGTATTTAGTCCCTAATGGACAAAGGGGTAACAGAATATGAAACAATTACGGGTGTAGTATAGGGGTCCGACAGTCGGGATCCCGACTGGCCGGACACAGACAGCATGGTGAGCGCAACTAAGTGCATTCGCCACGCTATTCTATTCTCCCTCTATGGGGGTCGTGGACCCCCACGAGGGAAAATAGCCGACGGCCGTCGGGAATCTGGCTGTCTGTGTTTTGACAGTCGGGATCCCGACGTCGGGTGAATGCCTGTCGAGATGGCGACTGTTGGGTGCCCTTCCGGCACCCAACAATTACACCATATACAAATCTCTATACAATACTGTACATTAAAAAAAAAAATGCAAGCACAATCAGCCACAGTACAAATACAACAATACAAAGGTGCAGTGACCATCTCTCAACTTGCAGGCGCCACTTGGACCGAGTATCTGTATTCAGTTCTGATCACAGTCAAAATAGACCGTCTCTAGACCGTGGGCAGCAATATATAGGGTCCAGACAATAGGGTACAGTAAAGTTCTTCATTGGCCAAGAGGTCAGGTTTTGCTTTTCCTGATTGGTACAGTAAAGATGCACAGCTGTGTCTTTCTTCTTCATCATCATGTGTCCAAGGGTAATGCTGTGCATCTGGTTTCAGCTGGATCTCTTTTAGTTAGCCCTTCCTCATGGCAATGTATAACTTAAGATATTTCCGACTTGGAAAAAAAATGTAGACCACAGCGGTGTCACATCAAACTTAAGATATATATATTGTCCATAACATCTGACTGGTATATGCTGCGCTTTTCAGATAAAGGGGGAGATTCTCTAAACAAAAAAATGCGGTAAAAACCCTGTTATCTGGGTTTTTACAGCATTTTGGGATGCTCTTAGCATTCCCAGCCGGGTTACCGCAGAGGGGGGCATCGGCAGAAACATCTGGCTATGCCCCATAGTAGCCTATGGGCTTCTAACGTGACCCCCTTCGTGCCGCACTGACCTGCCGCCACCCCGCACCGACCCACCCCCTCACCTGTGTCCGGGCAGCACAGAGCTGTGCTGCCCGGACCTGTGACCTCCTCCTCCCTGCACTGTGATCCTCTTCCGGGTGCAGGGAGGAGGAGAGCCAGCCCCCCCGCCGCAGCAGCACCAGTATTAGCCGTGTAAGGGTGGGAGGGGGAAGCCGCCAGGACCCGATGCATCCCGCTGACTCACCGCAAAGGACAGCTCTTAACGCAAGAGCTGTCCTTTGCCATAATTATTGCATATGTTAGAGCATATGCGATAATTATGTATGCGATGGGCGGCGATGTGCGGCGGAGCTGGGGTGCGGATGTAAGTACATCCCGCCCAAACACTGGAAAACTGCGAGTGAGAGACTGATCACATTGATACTAAAAATGTCCAGGGGAGATTGTGTATTACCATTAATACTATGTGCAGTGATATTAAACCATATAACTATATTTTATTATTTGTGATTGTAGAGTATGATTCTATGGGGGTTATTCTGTTTGGTGCGGTGGGACCGTAGGCGGTCGGATCGGGTTTTTATTTCATCTGCGCATGCGTAGCTTTCGCAATGCGCATGTGCGGCGACCTCACACCGCTCACGGACGGGTCTCTCCGTGCGAAAAAACCTGTCCGCAAGAGCACGGCCATTGTGGGCGTTTTTTTATGGGAGCTGCCGGAATAATGAGGAAAACTGGGCGTAAACATGGGCGTACATGGGGGTGTGCACACAAAATGCATGGTGCCACAACCGCCTCGATCGGCGAAAGCGCCGTGCATTTTGACACAAAAACAGGCTGACGCCAAAGAGTGCTCATGACCACCCTTGTGGCTTGTACACACAGGGGGGAGATATATTGCTGAGCAATATATTGCTCAGTGTCTCCTTTTCATCAAGCGACCAGAGATGGTCGCTGATGAAAAGGAACCTCTGCTGGAGGAGCCGCAGAGGTAATTAGCTGGTCGCAGGAGCAAGCTCCTGCGACCAGCGATTACAATGGGGCAGATTTATCGCCGGGGCACACTCCCAATCACTGGCAATATGCTCGCCTGCGACCATATTCCCAGCGATTATAGACCCTATCGCCCCCGTGTGTACACAGCACTAGAGATACCGCATGAGAGCGGACGCCTGGGTCTGCTAATTAACGCTGATTACTACTCAGGGCGGGATGTTGTAACATCCGCGGCCCCCTTCGCCGGCTACCGCATTATTAATAACGGCATATGCTATAACATATGCCGTTATTCATGCAAGGGACAGCTCTTGCGGTAAGAGCTGTCCCTTGCGATGCGGCGCCGTTGCTGGACTTCCGGGTCTATGACCCGGGAGTCCGTCTGCGCATGCGCAGACTGACGCGCCGGCCGCAGGGCACGCTGGGAGGGATCCGTGACGGATCCCTCAAACAGCGCTGCGGTAAGAAGCCCATAGGCTTCTGCAGGGATTCGCCAGCTTTAGCTGGCGATTCCCTCCGCAGCGCTGACACTGCGGAGGGGGCATATAGCATATAGAAATGCGGTAGAAACCCCGAAAACGGGGTTTTTACCGCATTTCTGCTATATAGCATCCCGCCCTCAAACACATACACCTGAATGTAATAAGCAATGCTGCAATAACCATCTCACCCATTCAGAAAGTGTTTTTGTATACTTTAAAAAGCAGGACACTCAATTCACAGTAGTCGACATGTGTCAACTTTTTCACTGAAACACAAACATACCAGTTTTTTATTAGGAAAAAGACACATAAACCACATCTAAGAGCAACAAGGATGTTTTTGGACTCAATTTCTACTTGCACTGTGGCGTACGCTCAGATATACGGAAGGTGTCGGTGTGAAAACGGACATAGGGACATATCCGGAACCCCCCTCACTGACCCCTCCAGCGGCATCAAGCAGCTCTCCGCGACATAGTGAGGACCAGTGAACCGGCATCCCATCAACCTTCACCCATTCCCACTTGGCAGACCACCTACTAAAAAGTGCACTTACCAATCGGACAGACACTATCTGGGCAGTATCCCAGGTGCTTTTCTCGATCCAACCACAGAGTGAGACCAATTTTAATATTTCATCAATGTTTTTTATTTCAATGTATGTATTGTATATATAATTGTGTTATTTTAATTGGCATATAAAAGTTTTTCTTATATTCAACCCTAATTGTGTTCATTGTTACCCCAGCGCTGCCTCTTTGTATAATGGTAACTGTTTAGCTGCACACCTGAGTGAAGGATACATGTCTGGATGTTACAAGATACATATAAAATGTGAAATCACAACAGTAATTAGTTGTTTATTATTATATAAAAACGTTTGTTATGACAGTGGAAGTGTTTATCACTGTATGGCTACATAATTGATGCTCTCGTCAAACGATAATAAATGCTTCTTGTCATAACAAGATGAACACCAATAAACAATTAATTAACGTTGCGTCTTGAATATAATGAGTAAATAGCATTGCACTTTTAATAAAACGACATATTTTCCATTAATATGTTAATAAAATAGTATTTCCATCATAACAGTCGAGTGTTACAACATCCACTTCTTTCTTTATTCATTACAGAACGATCCTTATTATACAGTAAAGGCCCCATACACTATGTGATTTTGGCATGATTTCACCCGATTCGGATGAATTGGGCAGTGAAATTGGCCCAAATCGCACATGTAGACATCCCGGCTGATGCTCGGTTCCGCGCGCATTGGATCGGAGTTGGGAGGTCAGACGGGCTGCACATTAGATTTGCTAAATCTTATGCCCGGGCTGGGCAGGGGATGCCGGCTACCAGAGAGCCAGGCGAAGGGGCCGGGGGTGGGGGGGGGGGGAGGGAGCAGGAAAGGCAGCGGAGGGAACCGGGGAGCTGGGCAGGGGTAGCCAGCGGGAGCACATTAAAAAAAGCCCATACAAATGAATAGGAAGCCACTGATTGGCTGAACCCTCTCTCAGCGATCAGTGGCTGCCCATTCATTTGCATGGGCTTTTGTTTTTTAAGTGCTCCCACTGGCCTCCCCTGCCCGGCTCCCTTGTTCCCTCCACCTCCTTCCCTGCTCCCTCCACCCGGCTCTATGGTTGCGGGTATCAACCCCCCATACCCCCCCCCGCTGCCGTCCCCTGCTCCATGGTCCCCTCGCTGCCCCGCTGCTCCCTCTGCCTGCAGCTCCCCGGGAGTTTATCTCATGCAAAACTTGCCACATGAAGTGCCTAATCCTGTGTGACCCTTCCAGGGAGCTGCCGGGACAATCAGGTCGGACTAATGTATGGGGGCCTTAAGTATATTGTGATCTTTTGATTAGGCATATAGCTCACACACCATGCAATCTGAGTTACCTTATCTGTCCCAACCACCTCACTTCTTTCCATCTGGTTTGTCAGCAGGTTTGAAATGGTTTTAAACCAAACGCTCAGTAACTGTGGGGTTTTTAAACTCGTAATGGTCATATGAATTTCTATGCTGCTTTAAAGTGCAGTTTACAGTATATGCTGTTTGGCGGCAGGCTGGCTCTTTAAGACGCAAGTAAACTGCAGAAGAAAAACCTGGGATTTCAAACTCACCACTGCAGACCACACATTCAGTGGTATAACTCCCAGAGACAGTGGAGGCACTGGCCGCAGGGCTCAGCTGTCAGAGGGGCACCAAGAAATAAAGACAGAGGGGGAAATATTCACATGGGATGTTGCTATGGGCAACCAATCAGATACTAGCTATTATCTTCTAGAAGGTGGTGAATGAATAAGAAGTAGAATCTGATTGTTTGCTTATCAACATCCCCAGTGACATAGAACTCGGATATTAGTAAATTTCCCCCAGAGTGAGCTGCTCAACTAGGTTAGTTCTCTCTCCGCTCATTTCATTGTGATTTGCTATAGTTACTGCACTAGTGGCCATATCTCAGTAACGATGAGTGCGGCTATATCCGCACACATAGACATGCACAGCACATTTTATTAGGGGGTGCACCATCAAAGGGGTGTGATTAGCACCACCTATTGGGCATGTCTAACACCGCCCATTGGGCGTGTCTAACACCGCCAATCAGGCGTGTCTACCATTATCTATTGGCACTCGCTACAATATAAAACATCCCTCAGCCACACCAAAGTCTCCTGCCTATTTCAGTTGTAATCTTCTCTGTGTAACAGTACATGCAAATAAAGTCAAAAACATGTATGGATGATGCAGGTATGTAGTCATATGACAATTGCATTGTTAATTGTACTAGACCAAACACACATAAATGATTGATGAGCGCTTCTTTTAATGTAGTACAGTTCTAAAAAAAAAGCAAAAAGTCTTTGGTTAAACGTTTTTCCGGTATTGCCAACGGGCGGTGTTCATAAGGGTGGGCACATCATTAGGGGGTGCCTGTGCACACCTAACACTCAATGTGCACATGCCTTTGTCTGTACGTATCACTGAGCTGCCCAGGGACACAGCCCTCATCTTGTCTTTCCTCTATAAACCAGCCCCAAACACCAGTACAATCAATGGTGTAACAATGGCACCGCAATCCCAAGCATTGGCGTGGGGGATCCGTTACTGTGGGGGTGCATGGTCTCTGCAGATTCCAATGGCTCTGGCCATCCGTATGGAATATTCTGAAAATGTCCCTCCAAAAATGGGCACCGCCTTGGAGGAGACAGTAGCTAGAGGTCCTACTGGGTAGGGTACAGTTTCAGATTCCAGGTAACGATTTTTTATATATAAATATTAGCATGTATAGAGCTGGCATAGAGCGAGTAACCCACTGGTAACAAGCAAAAAAAACCCCACTGAAAATAAATAAAAAACCCTGAAAACAAACATGAAACCCCTGTGTCAGCGCAGGGGCTTTTTGTGTTCCCGGCTGTGACCGTGGTGGACCAGTGGAGGGCGCTGGATAGCAGAACGCTGACGTTCTAAGTATTGACATGCACAGGGGTACAGGACACAGCGAACCAGAGTGTTGACGGAGACCAGGAACAGGGGCGTGGAGTCTAACCTGCCAGCGGTATTCACCAGGGAGTCCCGCAAGGAACTTTGGACTTCGCTACGTCTGACAGGCAGGTCGCGGCCCCCTGCCCTGGTCCTCTGGACGCAGGTCCGCTAGGGATACTGCACTGGAGGAATGACCTTGATGAAACACAGGTGGCTGTGCAGTCAGGGAACTGCAGGAGATGTCGACTGGTGATGTCGACCGTGGTGTCGACAGATGAGGAAAGGCCCCGGGGTACTTGCTGGAAGTATAGGACGAAGATGGAGTAGTCACTACGTGCACAGCAGGGAGTAGTCAACCCCAGAGTCGACAGAGTCTGTCGGCAGTTTTCAGGACAAGGTGGAAAAGTCACTGATGGGCTGAAAAGCCAAATGATGTTTTGCAGCGGAACACTGCTACTCAACTGCTGTGATGGAATTGCAGGAGTCTTCTGGAGATGGAGAGAACCAGGTAGGTATCGCAGGTGCAGGTGTACGCTGGAACTAGAGACACAGGAGAGCCTGGAGATCTCAGAGCATTGGGAGCTTCTCTGACACAGGAGACACTGGGAACAGGTAAGCAATTGTTCAAGGCAAGGAAGTCAGGCCTCAGGCCTGAACTATATCCCCCTTGCCTGCTGATGATTGGCTGCAAGCCGCAGCACCAATCAACACTGGAATGATTACTCACACACCTTGATTCAGACACAGGTGTGTGGTTCAGGTGTCAGGCTGCTGGTCAGTGGAATTGGTCAGTGCAGTCAGCTGACCACAAGTGTCATGCATACAACGGACCTCCCACGCAGCACAGACCATCGGGAAGGTAACGACCGATGTCTCAGATGGTGAGATCTGCTGCGGTTTGTGACAGTACCCCCTCCTTTTAGGGTGGGCACCGAACACCCTTTGGGCTTGAAAGGGTTCTCACTGTGGAATTTTTCCCTCAATCGAGGGGCGTGAACATCTTCGGCATTGGTCCAACTCCTCTCCTCAGGACCATATCCTTTCCAGTCAATGAGATACTGGAGGCGTCCGTATCTATGACGGGAGTCTACGATCTTATCCACTTCGAATTCTACTCCTCGGTTAGTGCGGACTTTGGGTAATACTGGAGAAGATGTTTGGAACCGATTCAGAATAAGGGGACGCAGCAAGGAAACGTGAAAAGAATTGGGAATACGCAGGGACTTGGGCAACTTTAGTTTGTACGCCACAGAATTGATTCTTTGCTTAACAACATATGGACCGATGAATCTGGGCGCAAATTTCATGGAAGGTACCTTTAAACGAAGGTTCCGTGTGGAGAGCCACACTCTGTCGCCAGGATGCAATTCTGGAACAGAACGTCTCTTACGATCTGCAAAGAATTTTTAACGGACAGAGGCTTTTTTCAGGTTGGAATGTACTCCTTTCCAAATCTGCGAGAAATGATTTAGGGCTGCAGTAGCCGCCGGGACTTCAGTTGCTGGTAGCGTCTCGAAGCTGGGTGCTCTGGGATGTTGTAATCTTGAGACTTAGGTAACTCAGAAATGAAGTCATAGAAATGTGCGTCCACGGACGCGTCGGGATGGACAAGGGATGGAGCTTGCCAGCAGGACTCTGACGGGGTGTCTTATGTTGTGCACACGCGGGACAGGATGCCACAAATTCTTTAACATCTTTCCTGATTTGTGGCCACCAGTAAGACCGTTGCAGAATCTCGAGAGTACTCTGTACACCAGGATGTCCAGAGAATAACGACTTATGAGCCCAGGACAGCAGTCTTTGGCGGAGTTCGGGGGGTACAAAGGTTTTGCCGGGCGGAGGCACCTGTGAAACTTGCGTAGGAGCAAATGCGATGGGATCAATAATGGGATGATCCTCCGGCTCTGGTGGATCTTGCTCCATGGAGCGGGATAAGGCATCAGCCTTAACGTTCTGGGTACCGGGACGGTACAGAATTTTGAAGGTAAACCTGGAAAAGAATAAGGACCACCGGGCTTGACGAGGATTCATGCACTGCGCGGATTGAAGGTACAACAAGTTCTTGTGATCAGTGAATATTGTCACTGGGAATTTAGCTCCTTCCAGAAGATACCTCCATTCCTCAAGAGCTAGTTTTATAGCTAGTAATTCTTGATCGCCTATGGAGTAATTTCTTTCTGCAGGCAGAAACTTCCGGGAGAAGAAACCACAGGGGTGCTGCTTCCCATCTTCAGACATCTGGGACAGTACCGCACCTACCCCGATGTTGGAGGCATCCACCTCTAGGAAGAATGGTCGTTCCATATCAGGTTGTGATAGGATGGGTGCGGTGATGAAAGACTGTTTCAAGAGTTGGAATGCAGATGTAGCCTCAGCAGGCCAGATGGATGGATTCGCTCCCTTTCGGGTAAGCGCAGTGATTGGAGCGATCAGGGTGGAGAAGCCTTGAATGAATTTTCGATAGTAGTTGGCGAAGCCAATAAAACGCTGTACAGCTTTTAGCGTAGTGGGTTGCGACCACCCAGTTATGGCTTCCAACTTCTCTGGGTCCATGCTCAATTCGTAGCCAGAAATTATGTACCCCAAGAAAGGGACTGAGGGTACCTCGAATGTGCACTTGGAAATTTTGCCATAGAGCCGGTTCCGGCGGAGACGGGTGAGTACCTCTTTAACTTGGGAACGATGGGAATGCAGGTCCTTGGAGAAGATTAAGATGTCGTCTAAGTAGACCACGAGACACACATACAACATATCTCTGAAGATCTCATTCACGAATTGTTGAAAGACTGCTGGGGCATTGCAGAGACCGAAGGGCATCACTAAATACTCGTAGTGACCATCTCTCGTATTGAATGCAGTCTTCCACTCATCCCCTTCTCGGATTCGTATCAGATTGTACGCCCCACGGAGGTCTAATTTGGTAAAGACCGTGGCGCCCTTCACCCGATCGAATAACTCAGTGATTAGCGGGAGGGGATAGCTGTTTTTGACTGTGATGGTATTCAAGCCCCTGTAGTCAATACATGGTCGGAGACCACCATCTTTTTTCTTCACAAAGAAGAAACCTGCGCCAGCAGGAGACTTCGAAGGACGGATGAATCCTTTTTGTAAATTCTCTTGAATATAAGCTGACATAGCTTGAGTCTCAGGAAACGATAACGGATACGTTCGCCCCTTAGGAGGGGTCTTCCCTGGGAGAAGATCAATGGCACAGTCCCACTTGTGGTGGGGCGGTAGTGCGTCGGCAGACTGTTCACAGAAGACATCCTTAAAGTCTTGGTAGACCTCCGGTAGGCCGGGAAGGGACGTAGCTTTGGCAGAGCGCATGGGTAGGACAGGACTGATACAGTACTGATGACAATGGAGACTCCATTGTTCTAATTGCAGGAGTGACCAATTGATGCTGGGGTTATGGAGTTTTAACCACGGAAGGCCCAGCACTATGTCATAGGACGCCTTGGGAATGACAAGAAATTCAATTAGCTCCTGATGTAGGGTACCCACTTTCAGGTGAACAGGCTTGGTACGGAAGCGAACATCACTGCCAGGAATCTTGCTGCCATCCACTGCTGTGACAGAGAGGTGAGGATGTAAAGACACCACTGGAATTTGCAACTTGGTGACCAGGGGCTGAGATATGAAATTCCCTGCTGACCCGGAGTCGACCAGGGCGGAACTTGATCTGGGTCCAGCAGGGGTCTCCAGGGACACTGGAAGGATGAAGTCGGTACAGAGAGGAGACTTGGAAATACGACCTAACCTAACTCCTCCGTTACAGGTTAGGCCTTGGAGTTTCCCGACCGCTCGGGACACTCATTGATGAAGTGACTGGGAGCAGCACAGTAGAGGCACAGTTTATTGCGCTGCCGACGGGAACGTTCCTCAGGAGTCAAGCGTGATCTACCTATTTGCATTGGTTCTTCACGCCCTGGGGACTCCGAACGTACTCGGGGAGTAAACTTGGGAATTAACTTCTTTTGTTTCTCCTGACCCCTTTCTCTGAGGCGGAGATCAATCTTGACACATAATGAAATTAAGTCTTCCAAAGACTCAGGAAGATCGCGGGTTGCCAATTCGTCTTTAATGCGATCTGACACTCCCAACCAGAACGCAGCTGTCAGGGCTTCATTATTCCACTTTAATTCGGATGCCAGAGTCTGGAAATGGATCACATATTGTCCCATGGACTGGGACCCTTGTTTGACCCGTAGTATATCCGTGGATGCTGAGACAAAACGTCCTGGCATATCAAATATACGGCGAAAAGTCTGAATGAACCTGTCATAATCTGACAATAGAGGGTCGGATCTCTCCCACAGAGGTGATACCCAGTTGAGGGCGGCGCCAGTTAGCAGAGAAACGATGTAAGCTATTTTGATTCTGGCGGTGGGGAAGTTGTGCGGAAGTAGTTCGAACTGGATCTGGCACTGGTTGATAAACCCTCTGCAATTTTTTGGATCGCCATCATATTTGCTAGGGACTGGTAGCTGGAGACGAGAAAAAAAAGAAGCTGGGGGTGAAATGTTCCCCTGAACAGTTGACACAGGAGTCGGCAATGATTGCTGCAATGTGTCCAATCGATTGGATACCTCTTGGAGGAACTTTATCACTCGCTGCTGAGTGGCTTCTTGAGTCTCTATCCGAGCGGTAACATTTTGGATGACCGCTGGTCCCACACTGGGGTCTTGAGCCGAGTCCAACGGCCTTGAACAAACTGTCAGCGCAGGGGCTTTTTGTGTTCCCGGCTGTGACCGTGGTGGACCAGTGGAGGGCGCTGGATAGCAGAACGCTGACGTTCTAAGTATTGACATGCACAGGGGTACAGGACACAGCGAACCAGAGTGTTGACGGAGACCAGGAACAGGGGCGTGGAGTCTAACCTGCCAGCGGTATTCACCAGGGAGTCCCGCAAGGAACTTTGGACTTCGCTACGTCTGACAGGCAGGTCGCGGCCCCCTGCCCTGGTCCTCTGGACGCAGGTCCGCTAGGGATACTGCACTGGAGGAATGACCTTGATGAAACACAGGTGGCTGTGCAGTCAGGGAACTGCAGGAGATGTCGACTGGTGATGTCGACCGTGGTGTCGACAGATGAGGAAAGGCCCCGGGGTACTTGCTGGAAGTATAGGACGAAGATGGAGTAGTCACTACGTGCACAGCAGGGAGTAGTCAACCCCAGAGTCGACAGAGTCTGTCGGCAGTTTTCAGGACAAGGTGGAAAAGTCACTGATGGGCTGAAAAGCCAAATGATGTTTTGCAGCGGAACACTGCTACTCAACTGCTGTGATGGAATTGCAGGAGTCTTCTGGAGATGGAGAGAACCAGGTAGGTATCGCAGGTGCAGGTGTACGCTGGAACTAGAGACACAGGAGAGCCTGGAGATCTCAGAGCATTGGGAGCTTCTCTGACACAGGAGACACTGGGAACAGGTAAGCAATTGTTCAAGGCAAGGAAGTCAGGCCTCAGGCCTGAACTATATCCCCCTTGCCTGCTGATGATTGGCTGCAAGCCGCAGCACCAATCAACACTGGAATGATTACTCACACACCTTGATTCAGACACAGGTGTGTGGTTCAGGTGTCAGGCTGCTGGTCAGTGGAATTGGTCAGTGCAGTCAGCTGACCACAAGTGTCATGCATACAACGGACCTCCCACGCAGCACAGACCATCGGGAAGGTAACGACCGATGTCTCAGATGGTGAGATCTGCTGCGGTTTGTGACACCCTGGCTACAAGCTTGTAACTTGTGTCAATGAGCATAAGACCCCTAGCAATGAACATTTAGGTAAAAGAAATATAAGAAATGTATGGGGCATGTATTACATACAACAGTACACGTATGTTTACATGTATTAACTACCCTTCAACCCACAATGCACTGCAGCCCACATGCAGCACCTGCCACTGCATGCATACCCTCCAACATTTCCAACTCAAACACCGGTACAGGGAGTGTGGCCATATATGGAGGGGCGTGGTCATGGGTAAATGGGGCGTGGCCTTGATCCTATTATTTTCCACTACATTTGCCAATTTCTTTAAGCGTCCCATTTTAAAAGAAATACTGCTCTGGCTGTCCCTACCTAGAACAGTCTTGTCGGCTGTGCGGGGCCTGGCCGGAAGACTGCCCACTAGTGACGTCATTAACATAGCTTTAATATAATATGCTATATGTTATTGTGAGCAATGTGAGTTTTGTTTTAACTGCTTACATTCATCTCATGCTTGCCTGGAGAGCTGATACTGCTTGCACCATCGTGGTAAGGGGCCCGATTGTCAGTCATTAGGTCCCAAATGCTGTGATTCGCTGGTCCACAAGCAGGGGCGTGGTTTAATGACTCAAATTTGTATAATCAATAATTGCCCTAAGCTACCCGAACTGCAATTCCCTGTAATCAGGGACGGCTCTACCATTAGGCAGCTTTAGGCAGCTGCCTAGGGCGCCAGGATCTGGGGGGGGGGGGGGGGCGCAACCAAGTCTACCTATTCAAAAAATCAAGGATGTCTATGAGGATCCTTGGATCCTTGTTGTAATGCAGGTGGCGGCTGTGGAACTTCTAAGACCTCACCTCCATACTTTCCCTTGAGGCTTACTTCCCTACTTTGCTGCCCCCAACTCCTTGTACTCTATTGTGGATGTCAAAGGGGGGCCTCCAGGGGACTTGACCCCTTTCCCGGGGTGCTGGGTGGACCACCCATTTTTTGGGTGCCTCCCTGCTATTCTGGAATGTTAGGCAAGTATGCCTTAAGTGTTTGGTATTGGTGGCAGTATTGGGGTGGGGGCGCAGTAGGTTGAAGTTTGGCCTAGGGTGCTGAGAAGCCTTACATCGGCCCTGCCCGTAATATCTCCCCCAACTCCCATCACTAGAAAGAAGGTGGGATGCTGGAGATCTGCTCACTATACCAGTACGGGGGACTGTAAGAAAAATAGGGAGTCTACCGGCACTTGCAGGAGAGTATGTATGAGTTATCCCAGGGTTGCCTACCTGACCCTCTCCTTCAGGGATAAAATGCTCTGTTCCTGGACTTCCCTGGTAACGTATGATTGCCCTCACCTGTGCTGAAACACCTTTCTTATCAATTACCCAGCTCCCCACAGGTGATGGCAATCCTACATTACCAGGGAAGCCCAGGCACAGAGCATTTTCTCCCTCATGGAGAGGGTCAGGTAGGCAACCCTGATTTATCCGGACATCTATCTGTCCTCATGTGATGCAGAAGGGGTTAACACTGAAAACAGCAATTGTTACAATGAGTGTACAGTGTATGTACTAAGTCTATTCTTAAGCACAATTGATGATTATTTTAGTGTTTATGTTATTCGTTAAGTAGTCACTTTAGGCTACGTGTACTGTATCACAGACATGATGTCATGTGTTACCTGTGATGTCTGCTGGGGGCTTTCCAGACGGATGATTCACATGAACTACAAAAACATTTCAAGCATTTTAATCAGTGAGCAGAACAAAACCCATTTGTGACCGTAAAGCTTAGCATCATGATTTCTGATTGATAGGGGGTAGGGATCCGATTTAGTAGTCAACGGCTGATAACTGTGGCGGGGGGTGCGGTCTGTGGCATTGACAATGGCTCCGAGGAAGACAACCACTGTATCCTCGTCCCCCAACAAGTAAAAATGGGTTCTGCAAGAGTTAACTCGGGGAAACTCTGGGCACTTCTGAGTAACTGCAATTATCGATTCAGCGTCTAATTTAGATGCCCTTCGCACTGATGAAAATAAAATATTGCTGAATATGCTCGGTCGGTAAAACTGTAGAAGGATGGCCCGCTTCACTTCTACTGCATTAGTGTCCATGACTTTATAAGGACATTGTGGAGTTAAGCATTGGATAATTAGAAATACATAGATTGTAGAAAACAACATCAATATCCATGCTTCAGAATAGAAGATAGAGGGATTGAGATGGATTGAGGTTATGTTTTGCTACTGATAATATATCTTTATTACCGTGGCGTGTGGCATACACAGAGATCGGTTGTATTAATAATGACTTTTTATAAATAACTGATATTGCAAACTGCGCATAGATATAAAATTCACCCATTGTCCCAATCAGGAAAAATGAAGAATAGCAAATTCTAGGCTGTCTGGCAAAATGTCATTGGTTGGGTCTATGATATGACCCACTGTTCCATCAGGGAGGTCCATATACAGGCACATAGTCTACACATTGAAATCTCTGTAGGACAGAACCACGGTTCTTAAAATGTACAGATGGAGCCATCCTCATCTAGCCCTTTAATGGGATTAAGTGAGTAATGGGATTACTCTGCTAATCCCATACTCTACTGTTCTATGTATTGTATTGCAGCCTTGGCTGAGCATGGCTCACCATGGCTATCCGGAGATGGGTAGATGAGGCTTTCTCCATCTGCACATAAGACATTGATAATATTTAATAACTCTTTGGCTTCTCTAACCCTTAAAACATAAATTACTTAACAACTAGCCACATTGGCACAGTGCTTGGTGGAATAGATGTCATATCATTTTTTGGGTGAATTCGACTCACCCTATTCAATCCCAGTGCTAATTTTCTGCCTAGGTGAAAAACCTAACATCTGCAAAAATCGCATGGAGTGAAGTGAACATAAACAGAAGGTTAGGATGAGAGATGGTAGGTTTTCATGCCGGAGGGTGAAGATACTCTCAAAATCAATCACAGTAGTTGTATTGAATAGAATATCTTCTGCCCTCGGCACAGGATGGCTTGGGAAGAATACCCCCAACCCTTGTTTAATGGCTCAGTACTGTCCTCTCTGTAGGATGGAGACCAGGGGCCCTATTCTTGTGGACTCACAAAGCTGCAAATTTCACAGCTTTGCAAGTCATTAAAACGCGACCCGCACGGATTCCCATTATGCTGTACACCGTGATGCCCATTACACATTATGGTGCACACCATGATGCCCATTACACATTATGCCCCACATGTGATGCCCATTACACATTATGCCCCACAGTGTAATGCCCATTACACAATATGCCCCACACCATAATGGGCATTTTACATTATGTCACATAAGTCCCACTTACCTACATGGTAGTTGCCAGTAGTTACATGCTCACTGCCATGGTTATATCCTGCTTGTTGTAATGGGTGATTACATGTTCAATGCCATGGGGGATATCCTGCTTGTTGTCATGGGATCATTACATTCTCGTTGCCATGGGGGGTTTCCTTCTTGTTGCATAGGGTGATTACATGCTCGTTGTCTAGGGTTGCATTGCCCAGGGGGTTAATGGCGCACAGCATGCCTGCCGCTGGAATAACAAAAACTAACTAGCTGAGGATTGCAGGGGAGAGCCTGGCAGCAGAGAATAGCCTGCCTCCTCGTGCTGACCCGGCACTTCGGCTTCTAAGGCGGGTCATGGGGCATTTGGTGCCCCATGTGCGGCTGCACGGCTTGTCCGCCTCTAGAAACGGCCCTGGGCGTGCAACCTGATTTTCAAGAGCCTGTCATTCTTCAGGAGCCTGGGAGAGTAGATAATTATAAGTCACCCTCTCCTGGTATTGCTGGAAGGTAGGTTGAGGGAGAGAATGACAGTGAAACATACTGTAGTCTGTAAATGGATATATAAATAGGCAAAATAATTGAATAACAGACAGGAAATCAGAAACCGATAGGTGACTGAGCAGGGCCGTAAATCCCAAAGGCATGGAGGCTCCAACCTCCGGTCTCCAAGCCCTAAGAGAGCACCTGCATGTAAAGCAGCACCTGTGTGATTCACAGCAGGATCCAAGTGCGAGGTTATCGGGTCACAGCAGCTGTGAGATAAATACAAATCGAGGAAGTTTACTGTGGTGATTCTAAAATAACAACTGTGCTAATTAGAGAATATGCACAAAAATATATACAAAGGGGACAGGTCTGTTCCACTCTTACATGATTCCATTGAAAAGAAGATCAAAAAGGCTTTCATTATAGATGATGATCACAGCGTGGACATATGCAAATGTTATTTTCAAAAGAAAACAAGACGAACCACAGAAGGCGCACGAGTGAGTCATACCCCGAATAAATTAGATTTTATCTGGAATTATTATACAACTATGCTCATTATGGGTCACCCTAAGTAGCTCAGTAACGTTACAGCCCCTACTGTACGTGGTATCGGAGAACAAGTGAGAGACCTACTGTACATGAAACTTTTTTGCAGTACAGTGCACTCCAACTGCACAGAGTTTGTGACTGCACTTGTTTGACCAGGTGATGAACTCATTATGGGCCTTATTCAGATTAAGTCGGGTCTCCGTGCGTTCGCACAGAGGACCGATGTTTTGTGTCTGCGCATGTGCAGGTGTGTTTCTGCACATGTGCAGACCATACTTGCCTACCCTCCCGGAATGGCCGGGAGGGTCCCGCAAATCGGGTCCCCCTCCCGGTCCCCCGGGAAGGGGGGCAAGTCTCCCTCATTTCCCTACAGCCCCGGCTCCCCCTCTCCCCGCGGTCTAAAAACTATGACTTTCGCGGGTCCGCGGGGAGGGGGCGGGGCTAAATGACGCAATTCGCCCCCCAAAGACGGACCCGCAAATTGAGGCTTCAGCCCATCATAGGGGCAGGGCTTGATTACATCACCCGTGCCCCGCCCCCAAAACGAAGCCTCTACCCGCCCCCTTTCACTCCTCTCCGGGCTTCTCCCGGAAAGGAGTATGCCAAAGTCGGCAAGTATGGTGCAGACACAGGGTGCGTGCACCCACTGCAAACTTTCGGTTTGCCGGGTGCATGCACCCTACACGCCGAGCGGGGGGCGGAGAAGGGCGGGGGTACCGGGCAGCCCCATTAGCATATTAGAACGCCCAGCGTTCCATGGGCGTTCCAATAATGAGGCCATGACGAACATACGGGGGGGCAGGCAGCTGACATCACCGGATGTCAGCCGTCTGCCCTGTCTTTGCACAGGGAGCCCGCAGTTTAGAGTGACTATAGGTCTCTCTGAACTGCGTGCGCGGGAGAAATCATTTGCTGGTCGGTGACCGTCGACTGATTTCTCCCCATCTGCGAATGGATGTAAATCATCCATTTACAGCCATGCGGGGGGTACTACATGCGAAGGGGGCGGCCATGCAAGTCTAAGGGCACCAGGCTCATGGCCTGGTCCTGGTCCCCGTCCCCCAGCCAAAGCATCAACCTGTGGGCTGGGACCCTGGGGGAGTGCAGACCCCCAATAAAGGGCTGAAGCCTGGGGCTGTCCCCGGTGCTCCCGGGCGGGGGCCTGGACCTGATGTACAACAAATGGGTACAAATGGCTGACAGTGACTTTTGACTGTCAACCTTCCCATTTTCGACCTAATGCTTATGTTGACCTTACAACCCTGTGAACTGAGCTCTGTCGACCTTCTGTGGTTGACCTAATGTAAGTTGACCTTCATTAACTCGACCCTATGATCCATACTCCTTTCACCCTACATTACTTTGCTGTCCATCAAGATATTCTCATGGTCATTTGCGCATAGAATAGAAAGTAAGTCAACCTGTCTGCTTGGCGAAAGTGAGTCTTTCATAACATTTTATCCTTGCTGCACACTTCCAGATTATTACTTGCTGAACACGAGAAAATGTTGGTCTGCTTTATACCATTCTTATCTGTTTATACTATAAATCCCTTAATTATGCAGCTGTTTGGAATAAATTGACCCAAATTATTACACAGGACTAATACCAGGAGTCTCTGTGAAGATGTGAGGAAACACATTGCTTACTTTTATCTTGAAGGAGTGCGTTCTCTCTCTGGGAGTTCTGGCATAAATAACCGGGGCGGTGCCAAACTTGTCTTCTAGGATCTCGCAGTATGGGAAGAGAAATCTCACGAGGAATGTATGAAAAAGTCTTAGGGAAAAACTTAATGTTTTCTTATTGTTTAGATAATTGATATATTTACTTTAATGAAATTACTATTTATTTCTAATTCACAGAGATTTTGCCATACATACAGTACATTGGCGCACATTAAACAGCATTGAAAACAAAAATCCCCCTAAAAAAAAAAACATTCCCGATTACGACCGATCCTGTGTACGAATAGGTGCGGCTGGGATCATCATAATTGGGCTGAAAATGCATCGTAGTTTTCAATGGTGAAGTGATTCATATTTGGCTGTAGAGTTTCCCGGCAGCCAAATACGAACAAGCATGAAGCATCATACGGCTCAGTCAGTTTCGTGCAATGCTTCTCTGTGTTAAAAAATAAATAAAAATAAATAAATAGTAAAAAAAAAAAAAAGAATAGCACTACTTAAATAGGCATGCAGTGGGTTAAACATTTGAAGATGGATCACCCGGTTAAGGACAGCGACACCACCCGGATGGAGGGGGGGGGGCAGTCAAGTTAGAAGTTTGAGCGGATACCATTTGTTGTTAGGATGTTGCGATTTAAGTAGGATAGTTATGGGTGGGATTGGATGATAGTCGTTCTTTCCTGGCCACCATTATTTAATTCTATTTATCAACATTTAATTTAAAATGGTTTATATAAATTACAGCTAACAGTTTCTGCCAAACCTAAGTCTTCGAGTCGTTATTTTAGGTTAAGTAAGTGTTAAGTATCATGCAAAACACAAGGTCATACATCAGTCATTAAGATGTTTATGGCGTGGGGTTTTCCCCCAACGAGTATGACCAGTCCTGCGCTCATTGAGCACAAGGCTCTTGGCCTGGTCCTAGTTCCCAAAATACGGGGGACAAAAGGAGAAGGAGTCCATTGTATTTCAGAAACCAGCATCTGGCTCAAACAGCCATCAGGGTAATGCCACAAGAGGGGGACACTTATTATATACTGTCCCGTGGCCAAAGCATTACCTAGGAACTTATTTGTTTCCTAAACCGCAAAGGTTAATTAGGTCAGACCACAAACTTGACCTAATTAACCTTTGTGGTTTAGGAAACAACAAAGCGCCCATGTCTATTTAGAGCGTGGAATCCCACCCCTTTATAAATAGAAAGTTCCGCCTGACTGACAGGTCAGCAGAGCTTAGCCAATCAGGGGAGTGCAGCTGACGTTGCACTCCCTGATTGGCTCCTGGGTCCTGCAGTGACAGGAGTCATGGGGGGACCCGGCATTTGAGGGAAGGATGGGCAACATCCCATCTTCAATAGGATTCCCATCTTGGTAAATTTAACCTTGGATTTCCTATGTACACCACCGACCTAAAAATATAAAACTTTGTTGTATCTGTGCATCTAAAGGAAGGTGAAATTACTTCTGTGGATTTTCTTGACACTTTGGGGAAAATTTATTAAGAATACTATGTCTCAGTCGTATTTGTATTTTGTATACGGCTGAATATGACTGTTATCGATGGAGTATTTCATTTACACATTCGTATTCCGGAGCATAATTTACAAAGGTATCGTATTTTTGAGATTCTTATTTTTCGATGTCATATGGAGCTGTATATTTTTGGCGGATTTTATTACAACTTGTACTAAAATACGCATAGTATTCACATGTTAATAGTCTGATTTTGTGAAATACACCTGCAAATCAAGGTGTATTTTTTTGGAGCATTTTTTTACAACTTGTACTAGAATATGCCTAGTATATGTTCGTATTTTGAAATACGACTTGATAGCAATTTCAAAATTACATTGGAGAAATATAAAATTCAAGGCATATTGTTTTTATGGCGTGTTAATTTGTATTTTTGTAAAAATACGAATACGACGGGTTGTTACGGTCCTATAATACAAAAAACTTAGGTTAATTCACATTAGTAAATTACAAAAATATGAATACGGGCCCAAATACAACTGAATAGGAATACGCCGATTCCTACCATATTTTGCTTAGTAAATATCCCCCACTGTCTCTCCATTTCTTGTGATTTGGCCATTGTTAGGACAGATGGAGATGCTCTATTCCATCCTGAAAGCATCCCGTCTCTGTGCACCGTTCATCGAGAATGGGACAGGTGTGTGAGATGCTCGAGTGCCCCATTCCCAGCAATGGGATTCGTGAGGGTGTGAGATGCTCCCATGTCCCCATTTCGATGAAAGGCGTAGCGAGACAGGTCGTTCAGGGGCGCCGACCGGCCGGCGCAGCTCCATCTGAAAGTGTTGACTCTGAAACCAATTTTATTACCATAAGCATACTTCTTGCAGGGCTAATATATGTTGGTAACCGTCCCCGCTATATATCTTAAAATTTTGGACTCATAATGCAATCTTTGATCACTGTGGGGTCCAGAGATGCAGGGTTGGACCCAGAGATCGGTCTGTCTGCAGTTCTGGCCCCTACACTGAGACAGGTGCCTGGTGCTGCATGTCATGTTTCACTGCAGCACCAGGCTCCTGTCACTATGGAGGAGTCAGCAGTTTGGTGATGTCACTAATGACGTCAATGTGCATGAGTTCCCTTAACATGGGTGTGTGCAATGGAGACACTAACCTGTACAAACAGGCAAACACTGAGGACCAATAGAAATGAGCCTTGAAATGCGGCTACAATGCAACACAGCAAGCCTGGGAATTGCTACCTATCATGGAGGGTCTTTGTTGCGACATGGGTCTTGCGCATAGGTGCCGATTTTATGTTTTTGCTGTTGAGTGCTCAAGCCAAAACTATAGGGAGTTGTTTCAAGGGGAAGGGGTGTGTGGCCACAAAATAATACCAATACGCAGCATAGTTCAATATTCAAATTACGGCAACAGTGTTCCCCTTTTTACACATAACTTGTGGACCTGCAGCTGTTTCTGTATGATAACCGTACGTACCCCCATGTACAGGAATGCTGGGAAGATGCTTCCGTCAGCTCTGTTAATGGCACTGGGCAGCATCTTTTATGCGGCAGCCGCCGGGTCACTAAAAAGCAGACAGAGTACACTCTTCCCGGCATGCTGTTTGCCAGGCGGCAGGGCTGTCAATGCGGGTGCTGCAGCTGCAAATTAGCAAGTTAATATGGCGGCCCAGCAGCGCGACTCGGGTCCGTGGGTGCTCATCAATTTTCATGGGTGCTCGGGCCCTTGAGCACCCACAGAATCGGCACCTATGGTCTTGCGCCATATGGAACAAATAGGAAAGGTGCATGAGGACACATCGGTATATTGTATTTTATTTTTGTTCTCTAATGAAATGAGTAAAACCATGTAGGAGCCCGTAGCAGTGCTAAAGAAAGCCAGAATATGATGTATTGGAGTTTAAATTGGGAAATTGCAATCTTACTGTGATATCTCTGGTTTAGCACCTGTCAGCGCGGCTTTGTACAAGCTTTACAGCCTCATTCTGCTGATCTAAATTTCTCTGAAACAAATACTGTACTTTACTTGCTATCACGTGTTCATTCAGAGGGCACTAACATCTGATCTTGATAAATATTTGCAGAGTACAAAACAAAGATGTCTTAAAAAGTGTATTTGTAAACTCAAGAAAAAAAGAGAAAAAGAATGTCCTGTTAACGTGGGTGCACCTATTAGTATTAAAATATAACTTTTAATGAGTATTAATAAAATGCTGCGAAATGTGTTAAAAGAAATGAAGAGGGGACAAACAACAATAATAGTAGGAAATTACAAATGTTAAAAATGAAGGTGGCAGGCAGAGCGCTCTCTCAAATACACTTGGGTGGTCTGGATTGGTAGGTGTGTTGTACGTTATCGGGCAGATTAGTATTTATCACATCAGTAATAAGTAACTTTATTTAATAATGGTAGTGCCCACACATCAGGTACAAACAATGTTGCTAACAAAGGTTTCAGAGTCAGATACTTGGCTTGTAGCCCATTTACCCAGGAATTAACTGGGATGTATACTAGGGTCCACTACCCAGTGGATCACATCAGGTACTAGTACCGGCATTTCCCACCTCTGCTGTGCCCAGCCATTGAGCTTTATTAACAGGCACAGACGCAGGACGGGTGGCCCGTCAACTAGGGCTACCAGGGGAGCCGGCATTGATACGTCTAAGTCAGTCATATACGATCTCAGAGCACTGCGGTGAACGTTACACCTCAGTAGCCTGAAGATCCTGACAGAGATAGAACGAGCCGTTCACTATATCAAACTGACACAGAGACTTGCGTACACACCGCGGGTGCAATTACAAGCACAAGCGGTGAGCAACGGGCAGCCGGCTCAGTTCAGGCTAAGGCAAAATCTCCATATGCGGGCCCGCAGTGGATGATTGCCAGCCACGTCACACGGTACCTAGTGCTGACCCTAGTATACATCCCAGTTAATTCCTGGGTAAATGGGCTACAAGCCAAGTACAGTATCTGACTCTGAAACCTTTGTTAGCAACATTGTTTGTACCTGATGTGTGGGCACTACCATTATTAAATAAAGTTACTTATTACTGATGTGATAAATACTAATCTGCCCGATAACGTACAACACACCTACCAATCCAGACCACCCAAGTGTATTTGAGAGAGCACTCTGCCTGCCACCTTCATTTTTAACATTTGTAATTTCCTACTATTATTTTTGTTTGTCCCCTCTTCATTTCTTTTAACACATTTCGCAGCATTTTATTAATACTCATTAAAAGTTATATTTTAATACTAATAGGTGCACCCACGTTAACAGGACATTCTTTTTCTCTTTTTTTCTTGCGATATCTTCCACTGTCCTGGGGTAGCACACCTCCGTCTCTATTACAATTAAGTAAATTGTTTGATATTTGGGGGTCCTATAACATATACCACATGGTCTTGTGCGACCTCCTTTGTCTTGTTTCCTGTATTTGTAAACTCTTAGGACTTGTTACTGAGTTACATTTATGCCATTTCATGTGGCATGGAATGTACATATTTACACCAGGGCTGAGCGGGTCCCTATGCGCCAATCCAGGACCGATTAGGTTGTGTACAGCAGGATGTGCAGCTGAAACAGACGGAGGTACACCAGCTAGGAGCCAGATATGGTGCATCTACTACAGGGTGAAAGCAAATGAGGGGGGTGGAGCCACACCACAGCCACTCGCTGAAGAGACGGGACACAGTCACTAGGTCGGCTCAATGAAGGTGGGAGCGCGTTACAATTAGACAGTGTCCATGTCAACTATGTTGACACTCTCATTAAAAAAAACTTGAAAAACTTGTGTCGACCTTCCTATTGTTGACCTAATGCTTGTGTCGACCTTCCAACTCTGTCGACCTCAGCCAGGTCTACCTATTTCAGGTGTTGGACTAAGCCCTATCAACCTTCAGTGGTCAACCCAAGGTATGTTGACCTTCATTGAGTCACCCCTATGACCCATACTCATAGAGGCACTGACAAACTTATCATTGTCTCAAAACATAAAGGGCCTTATTCTAGTTCACTTTCTGACAAAATCCTTCTTAGATAGACAAAACCATGTACACTGCAGGTGGGGCAGATGTAAAATGTGCAGAGAGAATTAGATTTGGGTGGGGTTTTACTTCAAAGTGAGATCTATATTGCAGTGTAAAAATAAAGCAGCCAGTATTTACCCTGCACAGAAACAAAATAACTCACCCAAATCTAATTCTCTCTGCACATGTTACATCTGCCCCCCTGCAGTGCACATGGTTTTGTCCATCTGAGAAGGATTTTGTCAGAAAGAGTGAACTAGAATAAGGCCCAAAGTGCATCCTTCACCTCTCTGTCTTTCTCCATCTCTCTCTTGCTTGTAATCCCCCTCTCTCACAGTCTCTTTCTTTGTGACACACTCGCTTGCTTCTCCTCCCTCTCTTGTTCCCTGCACTGCTCTCTCTCTCTCTCTCTGTCAGACAGGAGCTGATTGGCTGGCTGTTAATCACTCTCCATTTTATCACTTTTGAAACTTAGTGCATCTGGCCCTTATTCTTTTGAGGTAATAAATAAATAATACATTTTAGAGAGAGGAAGTGCTAGTCAATCGGCTCCTAACTGCCATTTTACAGGCTGTAGGGCCAATGTATTAAGCCTGAAGACTATAGAGAAGGTGACGTGGCACCAGCCAATCAGCTCCTAACTGACAAGTTAAAGGCAATGGCAGTTAGGGGTTGGTTGGCTGGTGCTTTATCAACTTTAATTGTATCTCTTCTCCTTGATTAATACATTTTCACCCGAGTTTGATGTAGATGTATGAAGCAGTGGTAAGGTAGGAGTAGTGAGCCAGAGGAGAAGTGGCCCATGGCAACCAATCAGCACTGAAGTAACATCTATAATTTGCTTAATATACAATTATACAGAGCAGCTGATTGGTTGCTTCTGTCATTTGTCAGAGCTTGCAGCCACTATTTATATAGGACTCCTGGAATATCGGGAGCACGCATAACCACAGTAATTAAAAATCTAGTTTTTTTACAAACCTGGCTCCCAATTACATTCCCCCCAGGGGACAGAATCATTTTTTTTTTGTGATGGGGGCCCCCACAACTATGTTTCCTAGGAGCCCCCACTAACTTTATTCCAGCCCTTCTGGATGAACCCTGAATTGTGCACAGGGTCAGGGCTGGAATAAAGTTGTTACTGAAAAAACTAGATCTCTATTGAGGCAGACATACAGGGGGGGGAATTTACTAAGATGGGAATTGTATTTCACATGGGATGTTGCTATGGGAAACCATTCAGATTCTAATTCTTATTTATTTAGCACCTTCTAGAAGATAATACAGTAGATAGTATCTGATTGGTTGTCCATAGTAAAATAGAACTTAGTAAATGTCACCCATTATTCCATATGTTTTTGAAAATGCGTTATTTGGAGCCACAGTGTCCGGGAAGCGCTGAGTGAGCAGACACTGCGGACAGCGTCGGCAGAATTTGAAAATTCAAAAGATAGGCCGTTGATTGGCTTGGAGAGAGAGCACTCTCAGCCAATCAACAGCCTATCTTTTGAATTTCAAATTCTGCCGACGCTGTACGCAGTGTGCGCTAAGACTTCATCTTATCCAATGTATCTGCTTCCTTGTCACAATACATAGAAAAATATGTGCATTAACTGGTAATAGAAGTGTATTTCAGTACTCTCTATTAATGAATACTGAATACTGTATGCGCCTCTGATGAAACTACAACTGAAAGTAACGAAACGCAACAAATCTTCTTGTGGAATTTAATACTTATTACTGTAGATGATGAGATACACTGTGCGGCATTGCTGGTTTGCAGTTGGATTCCTGTCCATTGAACACTTACTGCTACTTGAAGCTAATTGCCTATTGTGTATGGGACTTTATTCCTGCACAGGCGAGTTGTCTATTTTGGTAGCCCAGTTCTTATCCTACCTGATTTTACAGACAGAGATCCTGAGTGGGAAACTAAAGATGAGGACCACTGCTTAGACACAGCTGTCTAGTGCACCAGGATCTGGTGGGCGCCACTGAGTCCTTCACAATTTTAAATTGGACTTATTGCTCGTGGTGCAGTGGCGTAAGTTTGTCCCAGTTGCCCGGAGGCAAGATTAATATTGGTGCCCCCCTCCCCCTCACACACACAACCTTAAATTTTACATTATATATATGTTTTCTGAAATGTATGTGCTCTATATATATATATATATATATATATATATATATATATATATATATAGACTCCTGGTATGTTCGGCACTCCGGACAAAGATTTTCAAGTACCGCGGTGCCCTTATAATGACTGGTAGAGGGATCTGTATCCCCTGTCCTGAACCCAGGCGCAGGGGAAGAAAACGGCACTCACGGATTTGGAAAAGGTATTTATCAATACATGATACGTGAAAGTTACAGCATGATCAACGTTTCAAGGCAGGTTGCCTTTTCGTCAGGATGCGCTGTTATGTGCAGATGGTGCAGATGGTGCCAAAGGTGCACCATCTGCACATAACAGCGCATCCTGATGAAAAGGCAACCTGCCTTGAAACGTTGATCATGCTGTAACTTTCACGTATCATGTATTGATAAATACCTTTTCCAAATCCGTGAGTGCCGTTTTCTTCCCCTGCGCCTGGGCTCAGGACAGGGGATACAGATCCCTATATATATATATATATATTTAGAGAGAGATAGAAAGAGAGAACACATATTTCAGAACTCCATTACAAAAGAGATATTGACAGTTTTCAATTAACTGATTTAAACTTGCAGGGGAGGAGAAGTGCCCCCTTGGGAGCAGGAGCCCGGCGGCAGATGCCTCCATTGCCTCCCAGAGTTCTGCCTCTGTCGTGGTGGCTATGGAACTTATTGCTGATCTATTTTCTAACTAATTGCAGAACACATGAACAATTCTTAGCTGTGTGCTCACCGGGTAGAGGAGACAGATTCTAGATAGATGTTGGACTCAATAGACTATCTTAAGAACACAGAGCTCAGCAGTTCTCCAGAGTATCTCTAGCCCTGACAACACACAGTCTGCATCAACAGAGATAATCTAGCTCTTTCAGAAATAAACAGCTTCACCCATCCAGAACTCGTCAATGATAATGGGTCTGAGCAGAGGTAGACTAATGAAATCTTGGAACTAAATGGCTTTTACAGAATATAATACTTGCATTTTCCTATTAAATAAGCCTTTTATAAAATTTTAAAGTGCTTGTTAGCACATAAAAAAAAAAAACATTGTACCTCACACGCGGCTACAGAACACTAACATAATGAATTAATATTCACATAATGGGATTACTGTGTTATACACAAGCCCTTCTATGCTGTGCCGCTGTTTCATGTAACATAACGTCTAGAGGTTTTTCAGTTTCTGAAAGGATGGTTAAGACTGGTCCTTCGGGGCTAGCAAGAAGCCAAAGGCTCCGTGTAACATATACTTAAGTAGGTTCTTTTATTTGATAACAGAATTTATGGTAATTGTTTCATTGCTTGTTAATTAAAGCATTTTTTTTAAATCTGGCACATTACTGGCCCTCGAGGAAGGAGCATGGGCCACCCAGCTTGCTGCAAGTGATTGCTTCCTTCCTTTTCTAATAAAACACAAATGCAAAACACACACCCATGTGACGTTGTGTTCAATGTTTTCTACGGTACATACATGGATAATCTGGAAAATGAGGTGCTTAGACTTATAGTGCTACCTATACAATGTGGATGACAGTTTATAGATTCGCAGTCCACTTGCTGAGCATGTGACCTTCTTCTTGGGTTGTATACATGTATGGTGTCTTGCAGTGGTGGATCCAGGGGAGGGGCTGCTGTACAGTTCGGTTGAAAATTCAAATAGGAAAGCCACACCAACCAACTGCCATTTCAAATGAACTCACTGGCAGTGGGTGTGGCTCCCCTATTTGAATTGGGTTGCAGCCTAACCTCTGGAGACACCACTGGTGTCTTTCTTCTCTTACCCAGTAGGACCACTACATGATCAAAGGCCTAATTTCAATAATCAGCAGAATAATGGAAGCTACTTTTCCAAAGGACAGTCTAAGTAGTAGCCAACTGAATGGCAATGTATTGTTAGTGGCTTGTGTCTCTTCTACTTTGTAATACATTTAGGGGGGATTCAATCCCCCGCCACTATTTTCAATGGGGGGAAATAGCGGCGGGTGTCTTTTCCGACAGCGTTGAAGAGGCATCTCAGCAGAACGGAACCGACTTTCAAATCAGATGACCCGTTTTGCTGAGAACGGCCGTCGATTGTCAAGATCACGAAAGGTATATCGACAATCCATGGGCGTTTTCACAGGCATGCCTCCTTTTCGTAGTTCGACATTAGGGACATTCTTTTATCCAATGAATTGAAAAGCATTTCATGGTGGAGATGACTTATTCTAGGATGGATCAACAGCCTCACCCAGAGTCCTCCAGCTAATCTTTTGAAATGACAGACTATGCATAGGGGCAGGTGGCAATTTTGTATTTGAACCGTTATCACATAACGGGCCAGATTTCGACATTTTTTAAACACAGTCTGTGACATGGCAGGTAGGGGCTGATTGGCTGGCTGTTTATCAATCTCCATTTTATCACTTTTTTGAAATTTAGTGCATCTGGCCTAACGTGCTTTACCAAACCATGATACCTCATTTCCACTTAAATTCCAGGTTAGACCTGAGATTTGGATCACACTTATAAAATTAGGTCAGGACTGGTCCATTTCCAACACGACTCCAACCCAGATTATTCATGGGTTGTAGCCATTTACACTACACACGGATGCAGTGTCGGCTGGTAGTCTCATCTGCTAAAAGAGGCTCTGGCTTTGCCCGTTTATGCCACTGGCCCCACCTCAGGATGCATAAAGCAAAGTGCTCTGGATTGTCCTCTGCTGTAAAGGGGAACTACGTTGAATGATCCTTAATCTGGATCACTTGACTCAGATTAACCCGTTTCTACTCAGCCATTACCAGGATTATCATGGCAATAACCAGGGTTGTAGCAGCATTGGAAAGGGGGTATTAGACTTATATCCATCAGCCTTTTGCAGAAAAGTACATTTATCAGTGCAGTCAAACTTTGGTGTCTCTCAAGTTCTTCCTAAGTATCCTCCTGAATGCATATGATAATTTGCCAGTTCTTATTAGTGGATACCTTTACCTGTAAAAATCTAACATTAACCAAAGTAGTAACACATCAGCTGGAAAGCTGCCCCGCTCTCTCAGTCTGGTGCTGCCCAAGGCGGACCTCAGGTCTACTAGCACCACCGGTTCTAATACCACACAACAGAAAAACCATAATTTCCAACCCTGGTAATTCAGGCCTGGGCTGCTTTATGGGGCAGAGAACCCGTGTGGCTTCTCCGATCAATCAGCTTTTAAAACCGGCCCTGGTGCTTTCCTATATTTTACCATGAGTATAATGAAAATCACCTGTTGGGGGTTGTCTGACCTGCAACGTAACGACCAATTGATGCTAATTTCATATGATCATTCAGAGCCAACCGGGAACCTTGCCAGACTTCACCCATTCATATGATGTCACAGAGAGCGTGCTCCTGAACACACACAGGGTGTTCCTGCTGTCATGAGTACTTATACTTACCCAGAAGATGGATACGTTTATTTGGACATGTGTCTTTGTAAGAACTACACAGCTGAACCTCGCAGCCTATGCGGCATATGTGAAATTATGTTTTGTCTGTTCCGATATCTGTTGAACACATAGTTTGTGTACTGTAGGTGACAGTTACTGTTATAGTTCCCCTGCCATGTTGAGACACAGATTGTGTTTGTCTCTGCGGCTGAACCTCACAGGGTATATTATTCTTGCTTAAGACAGCTTTTAGGAACTAGAGGAAAGGAAGGATTTTAATTGCATTTTGCAAATTCTGGCATTAAGCTGAAATATCTTATTACCGTTTAAGACCCTGCACAGAATTCCTGAACAGTGTGCATGACACAGATGTTACGGGCGCTGGGTCCGCATCTGTGCGCAATGATTGTCTCACAGTGTATCCTGTTGTGAAAAACACAACACCTGCTTCATGAGTCAAGTAATAACTAAACTAACACCAGGAAACAGTTATTTTCAAACACGACTAATGAGTTTATTTTAAGACACTGCTCCTACCCCAGGTAGGACGGCTTGTTTTCTTTTGCTGCAGTTATATAGTAGTATGTAAATGTTATACTTTAGCGGCTATACTTTTACTGTGATTTTTTTTTTTTCTCTTTTATTAGTCACGTAGGGGAGTTGTATGAACTGAAGAGGTGGTTAGTGCCAAACGCACTATAACCAGTGCCGGCACATTGAGCCTCAGTATGTATAAAAGCAAGTAAGGAAGAGAGCATCACTTTTATCTAGAGATGTGCAGGTTCTGATTTACTCTGATTTACTCTGATTTCAAAGCAGGATATTATTGGCTATCCCAAATCACATGACAGTTGTTGACAGTTGATAGCCAATAAGATCCTGCTTTGAAATCAGAGTAAATCAGAGTAAATCAGAGCCTGCAAATCTCTACTTTTATCTACTTTAACTGCTAACATCTAATAGCATATCTCCCAACTGTCCTGCTTACCGCTGGAACGTCCCGGTTTTTGGGGACGTTCCTGCCAGGGGGCCGCTCTTCCATTAGGAAGCTGTCTAGGGGCTCCGAGATCTTGGGGGCGCTCCTGGCTATCACAACATTAAGGATGAATCTGAGCGGGAAATTAACTAAGATGGGAGTTCTCTTTCACATGGAATGTTGCTATGGGCAACCAATCAGATACTCAGAAAAACTGAAAAAGCAGAATGTCCCAAGGCACAGCCCTGAAGTCCTTGCAGCCTCAACGTTAATGGAGGATCACTGGAAGACCTGCTTTTGTAGAAATCTGTAGCTAAAAAAATAGCATTGATGGCGCTTGACTCCATGTGATGTATCATGATGAGTTGTGATCATAGGGGAAAGAAGACAATGTATCAGTTCCTTCAGAAAATGAATGAATCAGTGAAGTATACAGGGAAGAGAGATAGTGGCGTACCAAACTCATAAATGAATAAGTGAGATCCAGTGTATCAAGGTATCTTTTTAAAGGGTCACCTTCTGTGTCAACATCAACCTACTGTATATGGATGGCGTACCGGTACTCACAGGATACTGACTCTAGACCCTCTTATAAAGGTTTCTTTGGTCCTGTCTAGTTCCTTAGTATCACAGCTCCAATATGACAACGTGTGGGTACAGAAAAAGAAGGAGGTGAAATATAAAAGTCCAAATCTTGGGAGGATTCTCAAGATATCAAAGGGTACAAGGAAAACCGCTATATCGTAACAAACTCACAAGGAATAATAGGTCACCGTGTATATAAAGGTTTCTTTATGGGAATTCACCTTCCGTGGAACGACCCTTAACGTAACCAATGCGTACCATTACTTACAGCACAGATACAGAGTATACACATATAGCGGTTTCTTTGCCTGTATTCATTCGCATCTCTCTATAGTGGGTGAACTCACCATGGAGAGATGCGAATGAATACAGGCAAAGAAACCGCTATATGTGCTTACTCCGTATTTGTGCTGTAAGTAATGGTACGCATTGGTTCCCATAAAAAAACCTTTACATACATGTGACCTATTTTTCCTTGTGAGTTTGGTACAATATAGTGGTTTCCCTTGTACCCTGAGATATCTTGAGAATCCTCACAAGATTTGGACTTTTATATTTCACCTCCTTCTTTTTCGGTACCCACACGTTGTCATATTGGAGCTGTGATACTAAGGAACTGGACAGGACCAAAGAAACCTTTATAAGGTACGTTTGCATAGGATGCGAATGGATGATTTACATACACATCCAATCGCAGCCTGTGGGGGAAACTCCGATGATGTCAGCTGCTCGCCCCTGGCGCCATTGTCATCGGGCAATTACCATGGAAACAGCCAGGATTTTTATGGGAACGCCCCTGAAATTCTGGGAATTCCGATGGGCGAGTATCCCTATGTTACCCTTGACCGTTCTTTAGTGTCGCCACCACTTATAGTCAGATCTAAGAGCCAACTTGTCAATCAATAAATTTGACATTACTCTGAAACGCCAGCACTTGTGTCCATGTCTTCTTTTACTGGTTAAGGTTTTAAAGTGTTATGTTATTTTGAAGTGTCATGCATGAAGGATACCTATGGTGAGCTTAATCTGTTTTGTATTCATCTTCCAATTGTGTTTTTAAACTGCATTGAATTACTGATTACAGAACACAATAATTCATGACCTTATATGCACTACGGAAAGGAAGAATGAGTCTAGGTATGAGAAAATGATTTCGTTCATTTGTGTTCTTGGCAGCTGTGCCCACATTGTGCCCACTCGCCGAATAGATGTCCGGATTACAATTCCGTTGTGTTAATTTTAGCCATCGAGCCATGCCAATCTTTCTAAAATCCCCTTTGGAATAGTCAGAATGCAGACCTGACTCCTGGATACAGTGCCCCACTTACCATATACTGAAATATGCAAAATCTGATGCCTGAGACAGCTGTATACAGAATCCCTAATTCTCAGTACTGACAGGATTCAATTGCAATTCAGTTATTCATTCCATGTAAGTTTAATATATAATACATGCATAATATTGCATACAGTGTGGCCATAATTAAACCCCCCCTATTCAGATCTGTCTAAACTGTATCCTGAGCTAAAAATCCAAATGTCACCAAATTTGGTAGGGAGACTAATTAGGACATGGGGGCAGGAACGTGCAAACACAAATGTTAGTGCTAAAGGTCACTGATTGGAGGAATTTGGATCTGTACAATGTAACAGCAGCGTATATATAGACAGATCAAACTGTAATGAAAAATTACCTTTATTGTGTTCCACACACAGATATCCGCTACTTTTTGACCAATTTTTTTCATGTGGAATCCTTCTCCTCCTGTCCTAATTAGTCCCAATTATTCTCTCTAGTAAATTTGTTGACAATCGGGTGTGGATTATTAGATTAGACACACAAGAATATGTGTTCTCTACTGCATAAGGTCCACCAGAATGCAAAGGTTCCTAGTGTGCTGTATGATAAGGTGACCCAACAGTTTGGCCAGGGGTCAGGAGGATCGAAAGTGAAAGGAGAAAAAGGATGTGTGGTCTGTACAGTGGGGATGTGATTGGATACGAAAGGTATAAAAAGCTTGGAAGCTCTGGAATCTGATAAACTGCCTGAAGAGGTGAGTTTGCAGGGAACGCTAATAGATTTGGAGACTGGAGGAGAGTCTTATTGTTGGTGGGAGAGCATTCCACAAAGTGGGTGCAGCCTGGAGAAAGTCCTGCAATCAGGAATGGGAGCGAGTGATGCATGTGGATGAGAGAAGTAGATCTTGTGAGGAGTGAAGTCGGGTTGGAAAATATTTTGAGATAAGAGAAGATATGTGTGTTGGTGTAGTTTGGTTTATGGTCTTCTGTATAAGTAAAAGTATTTTATATTGAATACGGTAGAATACAGGTAACCAAAGAAGTGACTGACAGAGAAGTTTTGCAGATGATGAATGTCTGGCTAGGAAGATTAGCCTCGCAGCTGCATTCATGATGGACTGTAGTGGTGAGAGTCTGTATTGGGGAAGGCCAATAAGGAGACTATTGCAATAATCAATGCGTGAGATGATGAGAGCATGGATTAGAGTTTTTGCAGTGTCTTGTGTAAGGCAAGGGCAAATTTTGAATATGTTTTTTAGCTGCATGTGGTAAGATTTTGAGACAGATTGAATGTGGGGAACAAAGAAAAGTTCAAAGTCGAAGGATGACACCTAGGCATACTGGTTGGTAACTACTGTTGGTTGGTAACTACTATTGATTCCATTGGTGAGAATGGGGCACATGAGCGTCTCGTTGTACACGCGCCCCATTCTGGTGCAGGGTGTCGCACGGCGGACGGCACAATGTGGGTCGAGTACAGCTCCATCTGTAGTTCTCTGCAAATTGATGTGATGTACTTAGAAACTGATTATTTAACTACGGCAGTGCCGGTGCAAGGCGCCGGAGCGCCCCAGGCGGGGGGGGGCACCCCGGTGCTCACCCGCTCCACGGGTATAATTACTCACCCCGCTTCAGGAGGAGCTCGGGTCTAGCTCAGTGGGCGGGAGAGCTGGAGGTCTGGCTTAGCGGGCAGGAGGGAGGCCTCACAGTTCAATCCCGGCGCAGTGTGACTGACATCTTCCTCCACCCGCACAGTGTACAGCCGCTCAGCTGGGCAGCGCTGAGCACTTGGCTCACCCTCAGACGCTGCCCGGCTGAGCGGCTGTACGTGGTGCGGGTGGAGGAAGATATCAGTTAACATGCACCGGGGTCCGGGACTGAACTGCACACAGCGCAGCGAGCCCTCCCTCCTGCCCGCTAAGCCAGACCTCCAGCTCTCCCTCCTGCCCTGCTCCCAACTACCGCCCCCCAGTGGTCGGCGCCCTAGGCAAATGCCTAACACTGCCTAGTGGTGGCGCCGGCCCTGAACTACGGACATATAGCTGCTTTGAAAACAGTATATCTGACTCTCACATAATTACTTTTTTGTACAATTAGTGCTAATCTATGACATAAAACAAAACAGTTAATTAGCAAGGTCTACTGAGTATAATGCCATCGAATGTGTATAGAATTTGAGGGAAGGAAGACAGATAAAATACAGGAACTGTATATTTTTTTTATGATGCGTTTTCCTTGTGTCGCTAAAAGTCTCATTGTGAAGTGAAGGTCTAATAAACCTGATTCTTTAAATTCCATATAGATGCCTTTATTACCGCATAAAAAAAAATATATCAATTGCTCTATGGGAGTGGTATTTTAAGTGTTGAGATTCTAGGGGGGAAATCTATTAGGATGAGAGGTTCGGAAAGTGAAAGATTTAGGGGCCCGTTTATCAAGGTTCGCATTTTAAAAGCGGAATATTATCGTCCAGGATCGCATTGTAAAATGCAAACCTATTGGCTGTATGTATCATGCAGCACTAGCAGAAACAGGGCTCTGAAAGGAGCCCATCGCTGCGATGTCATGAGCCGGGCGCCGGCAGTCTGTGCATGAGTGGTTAGCCCCCGCCGACCGCACCGCCCCAGCAGCAGTGCGATCCGTAGCCCATAGGCTACAATGGGCTACTGCCATCTCCGAATGGAGGTAGCCCAGGGATGCGAAGCGCTGCTGCCCGATGTTGATACATTGGGCAGCTTCACATCCCTCACAGAAACCTATGGGGGATGCGGCCGGCGGCGATGCACGGGGGATCGCAGCAGGTATCGGATTACTGCTGCAGTCCCCCTATGGTACATTCTATTGATACTTAAGATTTGCCGCTAATTCCCCGAAAACAATTAAGCCACAAATGTTGAATGATAAATGCCCTCCATGGTAAGAAAGTGAGAGATATGGTAAGGAATCTCAACTTTTTTTTCAAAGCGGCAATCATTTACAGAACCAGTTTGATGGAAGAAACCGTTCCGTCAACATTCACTAAACCATAATAGGCATTAAATACCTGGGGAGTGCGGCTTAGTGTCCGTCCCTGTGCTACAATGCCTATAGTATCTATACTCTGATGGGTACAAGTAAGAGATATAAGTAGTGGCGACCTTTGGTCTGCGGTGAAAGTGATTGTCCCATGTACATTAGCAGTAGCCTACATACTTACAATAACTACGACTCTGGGAAGATGCGCAATGGGCTTAATGAGTCTGCAGCTGTGTCCTGTTCCACAATATTTAAGACCGTTAATGATGTCTTAGGGGGAAAGATCTACTGTATATGGCTGTTTCTATGGACAAGGGAAGCCTGGTAGATGGATACATAGTTACGTAGAATATATATATATAAAGCCTGAGTTCCATAAAGTTCAAGTGTGAATACAGATGTCAGGAATGTAGTCAACATGTCTACATACTCACAATGATGGCAGTTGAAATGTCAACATTGGCAGAATGTCAAGATTAGGGTTAGGCTGCAGGTGTAGGGGTTAGACACTAGAGGGAGGGCAATGGGTTTGGATTAATTTTAAAGATAGTGGAAATATACTTACCAGAGAACTGGAAGGTCGGAGGTCTGACCTTGAAGTTATCTTTACATGACCTCCGGGACCTAGAAAATGCTGCTTGATCCGCCGCAGCCACAAGAAGAAGGTGTCAACTCTGGGAGACCAGGATAAACATTCTAACATGCCAACTATCTAAATAAAAAGGTTGGCACTATCAACAGCGACATTATGACCATGCCGACATGGTGGTGGATTTACCTAAATCATCCAGGGATCTACATATAAGGGGAAAAGGGACTGAAAACCGGATCAGGGAGGTAGGATGTTCAGCACATAAGATCACGTCCGACCTCCTTGTATGCATATGCCTGCCCCGCAGCCTGCCCAGGGGAGAAGTGGGGCAGTGGGTACTGAGTGCTGTGCTAGCGGGCCAGGCGGTGATTATCATCAGTGGGATGGGCAGTGGAGGGTACTGCAGCCTGACCGGGGAGCAGTAGGGTGGGCAGAGGGTGCTGAGCACTACACTAGTGGGTGGCGAGTGCTGACCGCTGCGCAAGCGGGCCGGGCAGTGATCATGGATATCATCAGTGGGACGAGCAGTGGCAGGTATTAGATTTTTTAAATATCCTGTCAAATGACTGGCCATTTTCTGATTGGATGAGAGCTCTCTCAGCCAATCAGAGAACGACCAGTCATTTGACAGGTTGTAAAATCTAATACCCGCCACTGCCTGTCCCGCTGATGATATCTATGATCACCGCCCATTCCGTTAGTGCAGTGGTCAACACTCACCGCCCACTAATGTAGCGCTCAGCACCCGCTGCCCACCCTACTGCCCATCCCGGGATCCTCCTGATGATGATCACCGCCCGGCCAGCTAGCTCAGCACGCGCTGCCCACCCCCTGCCCCTCACTGCCCGCTGCAGCTCCCCATTGCATGTGATAAATCACAAGCAATTTATCACATGGAAAAAATGAAAAATGGCCCATCAAGTGCCAAATTGTATGTGAGCCTCACGGAGAGCTGCCGGGGCCTTAAGGGACAGAGCAGAGCTACTGCACATGCCCAGTGTACCAGCTTCTACCACATTTACTGTATGTGTGGAAATGAGCCCTCAAACATCGCAACGGACCAGAAAGTAACTGCCAGGAGGAAGAGACAGGAGCCTTACCATGAAATGGGAGATTGTGAGTTTAGAAAGTAGAGTACTGGTTCTATTATGTTTGTGTATTTATTCATTATTATATGTTTAAACTTTTCCTGACCAATTATCTTATTTAAATGTTTGAAACAGCCTTTACTATAGACCAGTGATTTTCAACCTTTTTACCTTGTGGCACACTAAATAAGATTTTAAAATTTCCAAGGCACACCATGAGATCCCCACAGGGCAAAACACTGTGGCCCTACAGGAAAAATAGCAATTGTCCCCCATATAAAAAAAGCAATCACACTGATCCCCACAAGTAACAAAAATAAAATACATTGGCCCATTACATGAAAAGAAGAGACCAGTAAATAAAAGTTGAACTGGTGGTGGCTGTAAACTGGTTTGGGCATCTCTAGATCTGGGGGCACACTTGAGAACAGCTCAAGGCTCAATATTAATTTTGTATTCCATACTGCATCCAGTGTATAAAACTATCAATTATCAGGGCTGTTATCACTCCCCCAGTCTCCTGTACTTACTCCAATATGCTGCAGAGTGGGAGATTTTGGATTACATTTGGAAATTCCCTCTAAAAATCCTGCGTTTGCCACTGCGGCGCTGGACTGAAATGTTAGTGAATACCGGTCACAGGACCAGATTCTCTAAGATTCAAAAGTGATAAAATGGAGAGTGATAAACAGCCAGCCAATCAGCTCCTGCCTGATATTTTTCAAACACAGTCTGTGACATGACAGGTAAGAGCTGATTGGCTGGCTGTTTATCACTCTCCATTTTATCACTTTTGAAGCTTAGAGAATCTAGCCCACAATCTTCTGACCATGCTGTCACATGTACTTATTCTGGAAACTTCATTTTTTTAATAAAATAAGATGTTTATTGTCCCATCAGGAGGCTTCGTTATCCAGAACGCACTGATGCAATGTTTTCCCCCAGCCCCACCCTTGCTCACCATGCCAAAGCCTCCCATTATATTTGGTTGTAAACTGATTTAAGTCTTTCGATCAGCTAATTTTTCCATAGTCGTCAGTGCAATAAGATTTAATGTATGTTTTTTTAAACATACATCTTTTAACATTCTTTAAAATACTCTTCAACTATGAGTCCAGTGTGTGCGTTGGGGATATATACATTTCTGGCAATTAGAGCTTTTATTTAGAGAAAATAGGTTCTCTGTAATTTTTCTGCAATTTGAGGGATAGTAAACACAGATCGGGTATAGCATTCACTGACGTGTATGGGAATTTAATTGCCCACCTAATAGCAATCATGACATTTTTTTTTTTCTTGAACAAGTTATGTGTTTGTAACTAAGCAACAGGGCCTGGTTGTGATGTAAATGATCACTATAGAGGATGTTGGCATCTTCGAATTGTTGAAATATAGACTAGAAAATATTTGTGCGCAGAGGGAACTGCTGGTGGATATACATTCGTATATATATATATATATATATATATATATATATATATATATATATATATATATAATCCGTGGAGGACCGGCACTCTCTCTGCTTGAATGATCTTGCACTGGTGCCCTCACAGCTCGCAATTGAGCATGTCAAGTGAATGATGGGTAGGTGCGGCACTCAGCTGTATCGACATACAAAAAAGACGACAGGACGCTGTCGGTGTGTCAACGTTTCAGTGCTTTAATCGGCACTATCATCAGGATACTGATGATAGTGAGGTATCCATGAGATATGATATGAGGTATCCTGATGATAGTGCCGATTAAAGCACTGAAACGTTGACACACCGACAGCGTCCTGTCGTCTTTTTTGTATGTCGATACAGCTGAGTGCCGCACCTACCCATCATTCACTATATATCTATCTATATATATATATATATATATATATATATGCAGTGCTTAAAGTGGTCCTGGTGAGGTGGTGGAACTCTCTTCCCCGCCATCTCCCCCCCCCCCCCCCATATGTCACAACCAGGGCGGGTGCTAGGGTATTCGGCGCCCCCCTGCGAGCTCAAAATGTATGACCTATCTCACATAGACATGGAAACAATAATGCGGGCCACATAACGCCACCCTTAATGCAAATTATGCCCCAAAGTGCAAAAGAATCTAACAGGCCAAACAATGTGAAAGTGCGCGCCGTAGGCGCGCCACAAAATTTTAGGGCATGGCTTTGTGGGACAGGGGATTATGCACACCGTAATGCCCATTATACATTATGTCACACAACACATACCCATCCCCTAAATCACACCGCATAACCCCACATCACACTGCAAGGTTCCGTTCCCTACATTATGCCACAAGTTATGTACCCTACATCACACCCCAATATGACATAATTTGCAGAATGAGGACACAGTACACAACATTGGCACATGTGAAAAAGTGACACAATCATAAAACCAATAATATAATGGCTGGCACAGGGCCCCTCACCTTCATCCTCTTCAGGTAGGAGGTCTGCACATAGCTTGTTTCCCTGCTGCAGCTGCTGGACATCCACCAGTGCAGGTTACACTGCTCATGGTCATTCTAGAACAGATGCCGCTGCTTCCCTAGCTCCCACAGAAGCTCCGCACTGCTCTCCGCTCAGCTGTTGGCAAGTAAGGATCTCAGCCCGGGCAGCTACTTCTGCAGTCCCAGAAAGTGCTCTTTCTCTGCTGATGTGGTCTGCAGTGACCGGACACTGGGAGTGGAGCTTTGAGCCGGCTGTGCATTACTAGGCGTCATGGTCCAGGTGACTGCTCTGCAGAAAGGTCAGCCCATGCATACCTGCCAATCCTCGACACCCCTGCCAGCAACACAAGGTAAACAAGACAGCCGGCAGGGGCTGGCTGGCAACTTTTAGCCTAGGGGGCAAGTTCAGAGCACTGGCCCATAAGTAACAGCGCATCAGCGATTCCTGGATATCGAACCCCCGCCCCCGAAAAAATTAAATAATGCAGCAAATGGGTGGAGAATAATTCAGTAAGAGAGCGGAGCCGCGATTGCGACCCACATTCAGACGAATTTTGGGGGTATGAAGGCTGGGATAACCAGGACACCACAGGCTGCTCCCCCTGCATAACAACCAGGACACCACAGGCTGCTCCCCCTGCATAACAACCAGGACACCACAGGCTGCTCCCCCTGCATAACAACCAGGACACCACAGGCTGCTCCCCCTGCATATCAACCAGGCCACCACAGGCTGCTCCCCCTGCATAACAACCAAGCCACCACAGGCTGCTCCCCCTGCATAACAACCAGGCCACCACAGGCTGCTCCCCCTGCATAACAACCAGGACACCACAGGCTGCTCCCCCTGAATAACCAGGACAAACAGGCTGAAAACAGTGCTTAAAGTGCCCGCTGCATTATATATATATATATATATATATATATATATATATATATATAATGAATAGGAGGTGGCGGCACTCAAATAAAGGCAATATAATGTATAAATAAGGTACATACCAGGTACCTGGGAGCCGGGCCTGGGACACTGCAGGGAGGGAGAGAGGCTACTGCTCACCGGATGGTGGGGGCCGGGGGTAGATAAAGAGCGCGGATTTCAACGGCCGCCTCGGAGAGAGGGAGCCGCTCTGCAAGCTGCCGCCTGCGCTGTCATACAATATGACAAGCGCGGCAGCAGCAGTTTAAGGAGCATAGCAGGGAGAGCGTCCTGGCCTCCTGAGCGGGTAGCGCCGGCGGCCATGTTCCTGTAGCCAGCCCGCCCCTGACAGCCGGGTAGAGTGCTGGAAAACCCGGCTGTCTCAGAGCACGTCGTCCATCCCTCCGTGTGCGTTGCAGCTATTTGAAATGACGCGCAGCCCGGCTGCCAATCAGGCAGTCGCAAGCTGGCACGTCATTTCAAATAGCCGCCCGCGGACGGATGGACGACGTGCTCTGAGACAGCCGGGTTTTCCAGCACTCTACCCGGCTGTCTTGTTTAGCAATGCAGGCAGGGAGAAGCAGAGGGGGCAAGGTGAGCGGATGGAGGCGGAACCGTTCCGCCTCCAAAATGGAACTGACGGAACGCAGTTCCGCCTCACTTTAACCCCTGTATATATGTATATGTATATATATATATATATATATATATATATATATATATATATGTTAAAATAAAGAACAGGAGGGGCGCTCCATAGTGTATCACACAGACGTTTTAATAGTAAAAATACATCCAGGTTAGGCAACAAATGGACTCGTACCAAGAAAAACACTGCTGTGGGCTGGGTACCACAAGATTCAATATATGAAATGCCAGGCAACCTCCTACCGCTGGTCCGGGGCTCTGCTGGAAACCACGACCTCCCGCTGAAACGAGCAGCGTGCCGGGACAACCACACAGGAACAGACGCGGTGGGGGAGCTGTACAGAGTAAGAGATGTCGTCACAAGCCCCGCCCTAACGCGTTTCGTAATGCAACTTCGTCAGAGGGCGTGGCCTGTGACTGACAGCTCTCCACATTTAACACACTGATCCACCAATCAGGGCGCAAAGGCGCTACTACGCACCTATTATGTGTGCAATCAGTGCGGCTGTTTTAAGGCAAGCCCGCAGTGATAGTTCCACATGGAACCCTATATGGATAATTAAAAATCTAACTTTAAACAAACATAAGTTTTTACAGAAAACAACTGTCCCGTAGGACCAGATAAATACATAGAAATGCGCTAATAAGCAATTATATTGAAGCGCTAGTAATGTAACTGTGTGCGCCTCCATGCAGCTATAAGGAGTGCAACAGGTGATGTTATTAACCAGTGAACCAATTATTTATGGCCAGTCGCACACTGGGTGGATCATTGGGCTACGCAAACAGTGCAAACACAGCGAGCATATCACAAATTGTATATACAGCACTGACATGTACCCAACCGGTACCGCAAATAACAGTTGCATATAAAATATATAGAATAAGACAGAATTCATACAAAAGAAGTAATATAAAAAAAGCAGTGTAAAAAACTACTTTAAAGAATGACATACATCAAGATTAAAAAATATATATCATAAGTAAAAATGAACATAAGCAGCAATATAGATGAGAATATAGTTAGCGATTTATGAAGGGGGTTATTTCATACCCTTCGTTCAGGCCAAACGGGGTAAGTGTATTTAATGTAAGGATCCAGAACGTCTCTCTTCTTAGAAGCGCTCTGTCCCTATCACCTCCACGTTTATTAGGGGTAACAATCTCTATTCCCTTCCATTTCAGACCTGTCACATCGCAATTATGAAATTGTTTAAAATGTCGTGAAACACTATGATTTAAAATGCCGTGTTTAATATTACGGGTATGTTCCAATATACGGGTTTTTAGATTTCTCTTAGTTTTTCCGATATATCGGAGCCCGCACGGACAAATTAAAAGGTACACCACATAAGTGGAGTTACAATTTACAAATTGTTTCATATTAAAACTCTTATTTTGACTAGAGTAAAAAGAAAACCCTCTATCAATTAATGGACAAATTTTGCATCTCCCGCATGGAAAGCACCCTTTTAAATCCAAAAATGTATTAGAACCCGCCAATCCAGGTGGTTGCACTGTCTCAAGTTGGCTCTTAGAGACAATAGCTTTGATAGTCTTTGCTCTGGTATATACCACTTTAGGGGCATCTCCTAGGTGGGTACCCAGCACGGGGTCGCGTTTAAGGATATGCCAGTTTTTCTTAAGCACATTAACAATGCGGCGCTCGTCATCATTATATTTAGTGATGAACAGGCATTCAGAATTTTTTATCTCCATTTGGTCCTTATTCTTATATTGAAGGATCTCATCTCTAACACAAGATCTGGCTCTCACTAAAGCAGTATCAACCAATTGTTGGGGATAGCCCCTTTCTCTAAACCTGTCTGAATAAATCTGAGCTTGTAGATCAAAAGTATCAATGTCAGAACAATTCCGGCGTAAACGCAGGAATTGTGAGTAAGGAATATTATTCCTCCAGGGTTTAGAGTGACAGCTTTCGTAATCAAGATAGCTGTTACTGTCTACACTTTTAAAAAATGTGCAGGTTTCTACGTGGAAGAGAGCCAAAAATGAGGTTTCGCCAGTAAAATTACTACCCAATACCAATAGAGGTGGGGTGTTTAATTTATCCAAGAAAACCCTCTCTCCAGTGGAAACCAGTGTACTTCAAAAAGGTCTCTCTTTTGCCCCCTCCACCGGTCCATCTAAATTTGATCTGTATATAGATCTTAATTTGTTCGTGAGGAAACTCACTCTTAAACGTCATCATTTAAAAAAATCAGATGCAGTCATCAAAAATTGGAATACAGTTAATGAGCCAGTGTCTAGCCCCTCATTGTCTGGTCTCAAAAATAAATCTGTATATTACCCCGTGGAATCTAAGGGGCCTTATGTAGAACTATTCTCAGATCTCGTTAAAAAAGATTTTGAGAATCTGCGGATAAAGAAAAATCAACATCAAAATAACCTTACTAGAAAGGAATCTGAAGCACTGAAAAAATTATCTGGTGACACCGATATTGTTATTAAGAGTGCGGATAAGGGGGGCGGGGTCGTGATCATGGATAGAGAGTATTACGTGTCTGAAGCCCACAATCTTTTGGGTGACTCTAAATCCTATCGAAAATTGGATGCCGACCCCACCCCCCTCTTCATAAAAAGCCTTGAGAACCTCCTTAAAACTGGTATGGATTCTAAGGTCCTAACTATGGAGGAATACAGATACATGTATAACCCAACACCAAACCTGGCTACGTTTTACCACCTGCCGAAAATCCATAAAGGATTAGACCGTCCCCCTGGTCGTCCAATTGTGGCGGGAGTGGGGTCTCTGACTTCTAGGGTTTCTGAATATGTGGATGCGGTACTTAAACCCTATGTACCTAAGTTGAGAACTTATGTCAGAGACTCCACCCACATGCTACAATTAATTAAAAATGTTAACTGGGAATCTGGCTATAACTGGGCCAGTATTGATGTCCAGTCATTGTATACAGCCATCCCACATGAAGGTGGCTTGTCAGCAATTGAAACAGTGTTATCTAGGGATCCTTTGATCTCACCTGCAGCAAAGGAATTTGTATGTGATTGTCTTAATTTTGTTTTAAAACATAATTATTTTGAGTTTTTGGGGGACTGGTACTTACAGCTGTGGGGCACAGCGATGGGTACGATTTGTGCCCCCAGCTTGGCTAACCTATATATGGGGGAGTGGGAAACTCATCTGTTGAATGGTGAACTGGCAGAAAATATCGTTTTTTTCCATCGTTATATCGACGATATTTTGCTAATATGGAGGGGGGATGAAGTCTCCTTTAAGAAGTTTATGGAGGCTATTAATATAAACACCTTTAATCTCACATTCACCTCCAATTTTCAACCCATTAAAATCGAATATCTAGATCTTATTTTAAGTGTTGAGAATTTCCCACTGGTACCCCACGTAGAAACCTGCACATTTTTTAAAAGTGTAGACAGTAACAGCTATCTTGATTACGAAAGCTGTCACTCTAAACCCTGGAGGAATAATATTCCTTACTCACAATTCCTGCGTTTACGCCGGAATTGTTCTGACATTGATACTTTTGATCTACAAGCTCAGATTTATTCAGACAGGTTTAGAGAAAGGGGCTATCCCCAACAATTGGTTGATACTGCTTTAGTGAGAGCCAGATCTTGTGTTAGAGATGAGATCCTTCAATATAAGAATAAGGACCAAATGGAGATAAAAAATTCTGAATGCCTGTTCATCACTAAATATAATGATGACGAGCGCCGCATTGTTAATGTGCTTAAGAAAAACTGGCATATCCTTAAACGCGACCCCGTGCTGGGTACCCACCTAGGAGATGCCCCTAAAGTGGTATATACCAGAGCAAAGACTATCAAAGCTATTGTCTCTAAGAGCCAACTTGAGACAGTGCAACCACCTGGATTGGCGGGTTCTAATACATTTTTGGATTTAAAAGGGTGCTTTCCATGCGGGAGATGCAAAATTTGTCCATTAATTGATAGAGGGTTTTCTTTTTACTCTAGTCAAAATAAGAGTTTTAATATGAAACAATTTGTAAATTGTAACTCCACTTATGTGGTGTACCTTTTAATTTGTCCGTGCGGGCTCCGATATATCGGAAAAACTAAGAGAAATCTAAAAACCCGTATATTGGAACATACCCGTAATATTAAACACGGCATTTTAAATCATAGTGTTTCACGACATTTTAAACAATTTCATAATTGCGATGTGACAGGTCTGAAATGGAAGGGAATAGAGATTGTTACCCCTAATAAACGTGGAGGTGATAGGGACAGAGCGCTTCTAAGAAGAGAGACGTTCTGGATCCTTACATTAAATACACTTACCCCGTTTGGCCTGAACGAAGGGTATGAAATAACCCCCTTCATAAATCGCTAACTATATTCTCATCTATATTGCTGCTTATGTTCATTTTTACTTATGATATATATTTTTTAATCTTGATGTATGTCATTCTTTAAAGTAGTTTTTTACACTGCTTTTTTTATATTACTTCTTTTGTATGAATTCTGTCTTATTCTATATATTTTATATGCAACTGTTATTTGCGGTACCGGTTGGGTACATGTCAGTGCTGTATATACAATTTGTGATATGCTCGCTGTGTTTGCACTGTTTGCGTAGCCCAATGATCCACCCAGTGTGCGACTGGCCATAAATAATTGGTTCACTGGTTAATAACATCACCTGTTGCACTCCTTATAGCTGCATGGAGGCGCACACAGTTACATTACTAGCGCTTCAATATAATTGCTTATTAGCGCATTTCTATGTATTTATCTGGTCCTACGGGACAGTTGTTTTCTGTAAAAACTTATGTTTGTTTAAAGTTAGATTTTTAATTATCCATATAGGGTTCCATGTGGAACTATCACTGCGGGCTTGCCTTAAAACAGCCGCACTGATTGCACACATAATAGGTGCGTAGTAGCGCCTTTGCGCCCTGATTGGTGGATCAGTGTGTTAAATGTGGAGAGCTGTCAGTCACAGGCCACGCCCTCTGACGAAGTTGCATTACGAAACGCGTTAGGGCGGGGCTTGTGACGACATCTCTTACTCTGTACAGCTCCCCCACCGCGTCTGTTCCTGTGTGGTTGTCCCGGCACGCTGCTCGTTTCAGCGGGAGGTCGTGGTTTCCAGCAGAGCCCCGGACCAGCGGTAGGAGGTTGCCTGGCATTTCATATATTGAATCTTGTGGTACCCAGCCCACAGCAGTGTTTTTCTTGGTACGAGTCCATTTGTTGCCTAACCTGGATGTATTTTTACTATTAAAACGTCTGTGTGATACACTATGGAGCGCCCCTCCTGTTCTTTATTTTAACAGATTATCTTTGCTTCTCCCGTGAGTCCTGGGAGTATTGGAGGAGGCTGCATCCAATATATGGATCAAGTGTCATCAGCTACAACTATTTATCTATTGGCTGATTATTCCATTTGCTGGTGTGGTTTATAGCCTTATCCTGCGCCGTATATCCACCCATCTTTTCTTCCATATATATATATATATATATATATATATATATATATATATATATATATATATATATATATATATATACAGTATATATAAAATGGAGAAAGCACGGGCACTCGGAGACTGTCATAGCAGGTGAAGACAGGGACCAGATTTATTCCCTAAAAGTCAGGTCAACGTTTTGGGGACATTTGAGCCTGCATGCTTTGTGGTATATCAAATTGTCTATCCTTGTGGTCTCTCTTATATAGGGAAGACGGAAGGCAGATTTAAAGATCGTATGGCAGCTCACCGCTCTGCCATACGTAAAGCCTTAGTGACCGGTACAAGCGAGCAACCCGTCGCTCGCCACTTTGCTGAATTTAGACATCCACTCAATTCCATTCGCTATCGCATCATTGATACAATACCCGCATCAATTAGGGGAGGCGATCGTGCCTCCCAGTTGCTAAAATGCGACACAAAGTGGATTGTCAAATTAGATGTGCTCTCTCCAAAGGGCTTAAATGAAAATGTATCATATGCATGCTTTCGCTAACCTGTATAATTGAGTGTTTATACTGTCATCTTTTTGCAACATAGTGGGTGACATTCTATGAGATGTGATAAATGCGCATTTTTTTTATCGCACCACTTCACCCTTTTTAAAATCGCAAGATTGGGCCGTTTTTCGCATATTTAATGAGATGCGAAAAACTGCCCAAATAGTGCGAATAGGTGCGAGGTGGTGCGGTGTCTTTAGTCCTAAAAATGTGGGATTTTCATGTCTGAAAATCGCACGTTTGCAGGAAAGCGCAAATTAAAATAAAAAAAAAACGAGCGCGGGGTCCCCCGGCCGAGCATAACCAGCCCCGGGCTCATTGAGCCAGTGCTGGTGACATAAAATCAGGGTCCCCGACAAATAGGGGTCCCCTTGATTTAATGAAACCAGCACCAGGCTCAAGGTCCGGCGCTGGTTCCCAAAATACGGGGGACAAAATGACTAGGGGTCCCCCGTATTTTAAGAACCAGCACCAGACCCAACCAGCCAGCATGGTAATGCCACAGCCGGGGGACACTTATTATATAAGGTCCCGCGGCCAAAGCATTAACCCCCTGGCCGAGAAAGTTGGCTCCTGATTGGCCGCTAGGCGGCCAATGGAATCATTCTGAGAAGAGGCGCGGAAGATGAAAATCTCTGCGCCTCTTCAGTCCGAGAGCGGGAACCAGCCGGGAGCAGCGCGTCTGCCAGAGAGGATGACGATGTCGTCGCTGGGGACCAGGTGAGTTGGATTTCCTTCCTCAGGTACCCCTGTGGACTACTTCGGATCCTGGACCCCGGATTCTTCAGCCCAGGAGCCCCGGACCAGCCCCGGAACCAGGACCAAGGCCCCGGAACCGGACTCTTCTGCCCTGGAGCCCCGGAGCCCGGACCCAGGATCCAGGGACCGACCTACGTGCTCAAGGTAGGTAAGTATCAGTGTGTGTGTTATGTGTGTATTAAACTTTTATTTTTCAGGGTGTCAGTGTGTTTTATTTCACTATTTTTTGTACTGTAGAACTACAAGTGCCAGCGGGCCCTTTAATGCCCCGCATGCTGGGACTTGTGGTTCTCCAAGTCCCAGCATGCGGGGTAGGCTTGCTGGGACTCATAGTTCTACAGTAGAAAACAATAGTTTATATTCTTTTTTTTTACACTTAACATCAGCCCGATGCCCACCGCCCAGGGGCATCGGGGAAAGCACCGGACTTTCAGCATGGGCTGGTAAGTCCCGGAGGGGGGGGACCCCTTCTTTGGGGGGGTCCCCACTTCCCCAGGACCCCTGCCCATGCTGACCAGCCAGGGGGTTAATGCTTTGGCCGCGGGACCTTATATAATAAGTGTCCCCCGGCTGTGGCATTACCCTGCTGGCTGGTTGGGTCTGGTGCTGGTTCTTAAAATACGGGGGACCCCTAGTCATTATGTCCCCCGTATTTTGGGAACCAGCGCCGAACCTTGAGCCTGCTGCTGGTTTCATTAAATCAAGGGGACCCCTAATTGTCGGGGACCCTGATTTTATGTCACCAGCACCGGCTCAATTAGCCCGGGGCTGGTTATGCTCGGCCGGGGGACCCCGCGCTCGTTTTTTTTTTTAATTTTAACTGTTTAATTATTTTTTTACACCAGAACCCTGCACAGAACATTGCGATCTGTGCAGGGTTCTGGCTAATTCTCCCATCAGAACCTGGTCTGAATTTTGGGCGAATTATAGACACACTTTATACAAATCGCATACCATTAAATATGCGATTTGTATACTTTTTCATGTGAAAACATCTGGATGCGATGTGCTGCGAAAAGCAGCCATCGCATTTCCAGTGTGTCCAACTTGTTGGCAAAAATCGCACTTTTTTCACATTTTCCCAGCTCATTAAATATGCGAAAATGGGAAAAAATGCGATTTCGGCCGTTTTTGCGAAAAAATCGCAAAAGTCTATTTATCACATCCCATAGAATGTCACCCTATATGTCATTTAATCTTTTCATGCATTTATCTGCCAATATCTGCCTTTGCATGTATGTAGGTATACTTCTTTCATATCCAAGCGAGCTAATCGATGTTTGTCATTAACGCGCATCTTCCCTGCACTTTTGTGCTTATTTCTTTATTTTTCAAATTTTTATTTTTCAATTTTATTTTCTTATTTTTATTTGTTCATGATACTTTCTATCATTATCAGTACTGTTTAGTTTATCTGAACATGAGTTCTAGTTTCTTTTATTTCTGTTCACATTGTTGCCTTGGTGATGGGTTTCAATACTTTTACTCGGGCCTGGACGGGAAATCGATGATGTCATCAGCTAGCGACTTTGCTAGTGACGCCTTTCAGCTGGCGCATCCTGTTCGGCCTTCAACACCTGCACTTAGGAGATTTGGCTATAAAGGTATGTCACTTTATGTTATCTGTATGACTTGAAAACAGTTGAATAAAGAACTGAAACGTTGTCATCAGCCATTGTCTGCTGACTTTCTATCATTGCTATCGATCAGCCTGAGTGCCGCACCTTCTACCTATATATATATATATATTATTGCACTGATGCCACGTCGTAGGTCATTAGTATAATGTACATGTTGGTATTCTCAATATTGTTCAATGTGTTTCTCTTTTTTCTTTTTTTTCTTTGTATGTGCATTTTTTCTATATTTTTCTATATTTTTCTATATATATATGTTTTGTTATTGTCACAGTGTGCGGCAAGCAGCGGGCTAAACATTAGCTAGAACCGCTGTGGATGGTTGCCGTGGTGACCGTACTAAGGCTTGTTGTTTTTTCATACAGCGTGTCACTTCCGGCGCCAGGGAACGTTTCCTAAGGTCCCCTGCAAACCGGCTGGATCATTTGGTTCCGCCTGACGGGCACTTCCGGCGGGACGGAGCAGTGATTGTGGCGAGTAGCAGATGGACGCGGGAGCACCCAGGTGAGGGAGATCAGCGCTGGGGTTCACAGGTGAGATGGCGCCATTACACCTTATTTATAGCATGCTTCATGTGTAACCAGGTTAGTCACCCCTCTTGAGAAAGGTGCAGAGGCACCGAAACGGCCGTCGAGGAGACGATGCCATTACACTTACTACAGCCTGATGATTGCTAAGTATAGCCTGCTGGGTGTTCTGTTGTGCTGACATGATTTCATGCCTATTATGATGTGTCCTCCGTGACAATAAACTATTTTTCATTCTTTCATTGGACTGGTGCTGGTCTTCCCATTCATTTGTGGGATCTATTGCTATATGTACTACTGGCCTGAGCACGGTCACCTAAACATTTTGTGAAGCTGGTGCGATATCTGCTATCAATATATATATATATATATATATATATATATATATTTTGTAGGTGGTGGTACCTGCGCTAATTCTTTTTAATTTAAGGATCTGCTGGTTTTGTAATTTAGATCTTAATATAAGGTATCGAAAACAACACTATCCCTTTGTTCCAGGGCGGCAGCTCTTTTCCAATAGGTCAGTTCAAAGCACCTTTTTATGGATCTGAAAAATATAGGGTGAAAAAAGCGCCTCCTAGTGTAGCATTAATGGGTGTTCAAACACCATCACCATAAACACAATAGCACCCCAAATTATATAGGTGTACCATTAGAAGTGGTATCCAACCACTTTGTTCAAACGCATGAGATCAATCTCACAGGCACTTCAGCACGGCCAGTTCAAATTCTCAACCAGAGTTATGCATAGAAGATATAGAGAAAAGAAAAAGAGAACCTTGCGTAATATTGTAAAACACAAGTATTTATTCAAATGAGGACAGTAAATTGCCCGTACATCAATAAAAACAAATGGAGCTTATCTGAATGCTTTCTCTCCAAAGCACTGAAGTTCTGGGGTATCCGCGGTATAACCCCCACTCTGCTCAACGCGTTTCGTCCACTGGTAGTGTCCTGGACTTCCTCAGGAGCGTAACTGTAACATGTCCTTCTTCCCATATTTATACTACTACTGATTGCGGTGATCGCGGACCCCTGTGCCGCGTTTGGACTTCCGCATATGTCACTTCCGGGTCCGGCTATTTGGAACGCAACTTTCCTATACCGTGACACGCACGGCCATTTCTTAGAGGAGTCTTCTTACGTGAATAACTATGGAACGCAGCGTCCACGCTGTGTTCTTTCCGGTGACACGCACCGTCATGTTATTGTTATATGGAACGCAGCGTCCATGCTGCGCTCCTTACGGTGACACGCACCATCATCTTTTTACGAAATGGAATGGATTAATTAATTTTATAGGGGTCCGGAATTTCTATTCAACCCTGAAAGGGAATTGCGTCCAGTCACAGTGCTGACGCTCCCCTCCCCTGGTATCGTAGACAACTCCTCCCCCCTTAATACACTTGTTTCTAGGACGCCATGTTTCTAACTGGCTATTTGCCCTATTCATGGTATGTTCCCATAATGTACTATCACACACAAATTCATAAATCTAAAAACAAAAACAGTATACAGAAAACTATGGAAACAGTCCCTATTACAAGTATTAAAAAACAAGTTAAAAGCTCTGCACAAAGTACTGGAGGAGTATTCCTCGGTTTCATATTACAAGCTAAATACTTCTAAGACGGAGGCCCTCCCACTCAATATTCCAGTTGGGGTGGAGGCCCGTATGAAGGATATGTATAGATACGCCTGGCAAACGCGTTCAATTAAATACTTGGGAGTGTCTGTAACCAGAGACGTGCACCTGATTGAGTGCAACTTCCTGCCGCTTCTCAAATCCTTTGAGAAACTGATAACAGAATGGTTCACCCATGAAATCTCATGGTTGGGCAGATTAGCGGCCTCTAAAATGATTCTCCTCCCCAAATTAATCTATCTCCTCCGAGCAATTCCCAGAAGACTTCCCAAGTCTTTAATACACAAAATTAACAAGATATTCACAAAATATATTTGGAAGGGGGCGAGGCCTAGACTAGCTAGGAGCACAACGGTCTTACCGAAGCGCTTGGGGGGACTTGGGTACCCTGACATTGACAAATACAACCTGGCCTGCCTGTTAAGCCAGGCGAGAGACTGGTTTGAGCCAGGCTCCCCAAAGCCATGGGTGGTGCTGGAACGATCCCTTTCCCCTATCATTCCACTAGTTGACCTCTGCTGGCTCCCTGCCCGGGCTATCCCGCATAGACTGGAACTGGGACTAGCAGTTAGGGCAACCCTAGAGGTATGGAATGAAGTGACCGCTGGGACAAAGGAGATAAATCTGCCAAGCGCGGAGCTGTCCCTTAATTCTATCGCTAAACTAATCCCTGATCTAAATTTAGAGTCTTGGTCCTCTGCAGGCATATCCTCCCTCGGCCATTTGGTACAGGAGGGGTCTCTCTTGCAATTCTCCTCGCTCCAGGGGAAATACGGGCTACATAAAAACGAATTCTATAAATATCTACAGATCCGACACTGGCTCTCCACCACTAGCACAGGCTCCGCAGTTGGACTCCCTACATCTAAAATACTCACCTCTAAACTATCTCCCCATTCACACAAAGGAGGCATCTCTAAGTGGTACAACTTCCTGGTCTCAAGGGCTAAGCAAGGGAAACTACCTGCTCAAGTAAAGTGGGAACTTGACCTCAATACTTCCCTGAGCGAGGAGACGTGGGACTCTATCTTATACTCGGGTTTTAAGATGTCCAAATGCTCTCTACATTCTGAAATGTTTTATAAACTCTGCCATAGGACATATTTCACCCCCAAGAGACTCCATGCCATATGGCCGAACGTCCCAGATTTATGCTGGAGGAACTGTGGCGAGGTGGGTTCTATCTTCCACATTTTCTGGGAGTGCCCAAGGATCCGCCCCCTGTGGATAGAAATCTTTGATCTTATTAGCGTAGTAATTAGATCCAGTATTCAGCTAAACCCAGTAGTAGCGCTACTTCACCATCATGAACATCTCGGTGGGGGAGACTTATATGTTTTAAGACATATCCTAATAGCTACAAAAGCAGCTATAGGTCAGAACTGGAAATCCACTGATATACCTTCAACCAACCAAATTGTAAACAAGGTCCATAATCACTACCTCTTCGAAACTGCAAACGTTCAATACTCATCTGCCGCCTCCTCAGTCCACCTCAGGTGGCTGAGGTGGGGGGAATATAGGGAGTCGCAGGATGTTTGTGCCTTACTCCACTGATAGATCTTATCATAGGTCTCCCTAACTGGCAACGATCCACTCCTAGCATCTCATAGGTACTAAGCTATTACTACCCTATACTATGTGGCTGCAATTCTTCCCTTTTGTGTCTGTCCTCTTTCCTCTCCTCTTCTCTCCCCCCCCCCATCTCTTTTTATTTCTTTCATATATATTTGACATTCTTAAAGTTAGTATTTACTTATGGTTATATTAAAATTGGAAAATTCTAGGTCTCTAAGGGCGATTATTAAAAATGCTATATATCTCCTTGACAGTGCACAACCAGAGTAATAGGTGATCCTATTATGACGCAAACTTTATATATACTGCCGTGTTTGGTATCGCTCATGCTCTTATTAATGCATTTGTACCTTGTACCCCTTTTTGAAGACCTAATAAAAATTTATTATTGAAAAAAAAAAAAAAAACAAGTTAAAAATATTTATAAAAAATGTTCATTTATAAAAAAGGAGCAATTTCATAGTTATCATTGAGACCTTTGGGGTTTAAAGTGTCCAGTGCATAAATCCAGTACATTTCCCTTTTCGACAGGAGATTCTCTCTGTCACCACCTCTAGGCCCTAGATTCACTTGTTCAATGACTTTGAATTTAAGATCTTCCACCTTGTTGTTATGATATTTACTAAAGTGTCTAGGGATCGTATGTGTCTCAACCTTGTTCTTTATGCCTCTAATATGCTCCTGTATGCGTATTTTCAATTGTCGTTTGGTTTTTCCTATGTACTTCTTCTTGCAAGTACATTCCAACATATAAATGACCCAACTTGTATTACAGTTAGTTAAATGTTTACATTTGTACTCTTTAGAGCCGCTTGAGTTGCTGAAACTTTTAGATTCATGATGTGCAAATTTGCATATAACACATTTATTACATTTATAAAAACCTTTCAAGTGGGTCCACGTGGTAGTTTGTTTCTTTTCCTGCACGGGTAGCATACTTGGAGCTAATAGATCTTTAAGATTTTTGGCCTTTTTAAAAATAATGTTAGGTCTAGAGGGTAAAATTTGTTCTAAAAAAGGGTCCATTTTTAAAACATCCCAATGTTTCTCTAAAACTTTCCTGATTTCTTTTTCTTGTGTGTTAAAAGTAGTAATAAAATTAACTCCGTTTCTATCAGGCACTGGTTTTTCTTTGTATTTGAGGAGTTCTTTCCTATCTATTGCAGAGGTTTTCTCTAAGGCTATATCCATTACACCTTCTGGATATCCTCTATCCTCAAACCTTTTCCGATAAATTTCTACTTGTGTGGAGTAATCTGAAATTTCTGTGCAGTTTCTTTTAACTCTGGAAAATTGTGAAAATGGGATATTTGTTTTCCACTTCTTCATGTGGTTGCTTTTGTAGTGGACATATGAATTGGTATCTACGGTCTTAATAAAGGTTTTAGTGGAAATTTTATTATTCCGGGACATTAATACTAGATCGAGGTACTCGATTTCTTCTTTCTGTATGTTGAAAGTGAATGACAAGTTGAAATCATTTCCATGTAGGTATTCCATAAATTGTAAAAACTCAGCTTGGGTGCCACTCCAAATAATAAGAATGTCATCTATATATCTTTTAAAAAGGATTACTTTCTCAAAAAAGGGGTTGTTTTCATATATGTTCTTCTGCTCCCAGCTACCCATGTGCAAATTTGACTTGTATATAAAAATCATCCAAAAATTTAAAATAGTTATGAGTTAAAATGAACCTAATTAAAGTGCAAATGAAAGCTTTATGAGTATCTCCCAATGTTTTATCTTCATCTAAAAACTCTGAACATGATAAAATTCCCTTTTCGTGATCAATTGATGTATATAACGATTGAACATCAACCGTGGCCCAGAAATATCCTTCTTGCCATGTTACCTCTTCAAGTATTTGCAACAAGGCTGTTGTGTCCTTCACATAAGATCTTAAAAACGGGACATATTTTTGCAGAAACACCTCAACATATTCAGATAATGTTGAGGTTATAGAATCAATACCCGCCACGATCGGTCTACCTGGCGGGTTTTCCAAAGTTTTATGGATTTTCGGCATATAATAAAAAATGGGAATTATGGGATGATTTTTAATTAAAAATTGATACTCATCTTTTAAAATGCAGCCATTGTGTAATGCAGTCACTAAAATTGGTCTTAAAATATCTATAAATTCATCTGTGGGATCTTTTCTTAGCTTTCTATAAGATTTTTCATCGCTAAGAAGCCGCAGAGCTTCTTTCTCATAGTCTGACCTATTAAGGAGTACAAGCCCACCTCCTTTGTCTGCACTTTTAACCACCAGTTCTTTATTATTTTTGAGACGTTTTAGTGCATTTTTTTCAAAGTTTGTAAGGTTCTTAAGGGTCGAGATCCCTTGTTGTGTTCTAGGAGGATCTTTTTCACATAAATCCTTCCTAACCAGTTCATAGAATGTGTCTATCTGACTACTTTTAGACTCTAAAGGAAAAAATTTTGAAACTGGTTTCAGGCCCGATTTTGATGATATACTTGTATCTTCCTTAACGGATTCCCCCTTTTTTTAAAAATGTCTCTTTAAAGTGAGTTTTCTTACAAATTTGTTAAGGTCAGTGAAAACCTGGAATTGATCCAGCTCTGAGTTTGGAGCAAAGGACAAACCCTTGCTTAATAGTGACATTTCTATATTAGATAAATGATATTTGGACAGATTAAAAATTCCTTGGTCACCCATCTGATATTGATTAGCTAATGTTGTACATTCCTTTTCTTTCGATACTCTTTTAGAGCCCCCTCGTTTTCCTCTTCTTCTGCTAGTCTTCTTTTCAACGGTGATGCCCTGGTTACAACTTCTTGCGCTAGCGGTATTAGTCGTTGTAATGGTTTTGAGGCTCCTTGTAATAAAAAATTCTCAGATTCCTTATTTTGCTCACTGTTATTTAGTATTGAGTATCTATTCTTAATCTCAATAGGGGCCCTCTTGGGGGTGTAATCCTGTCTCTTCGTTGATCTAAAAGGGACCGTTTTCCATTCTCTATACTGTCTTTGGTTTGATCTATCTCTTCTATCATTGTTGTTACCATTCCATTTCTTAATTCTGTTATTATCATAATCTTTCTTATCTCTGATATGTTTTTTCTCTTTTTGTCTAATAACATCCTCCTCAGATTACTCCACACAAGTAGAAATTTATCGGAAAAGGTTTGAGGATAGAGGATATCCAGAAGGTGTAATGGATATAGCCTTAGAGAAAACCTCTGCAATAGATAGGAAAGAACTCCTCAAATACAAAGAAAAACCAGTGCCTGATAGAAACGGAGTTAATTTTATTACTACTTTTAACACACAAGAAAAATAAATCAGGAAAGTTTTAGAGAAACATTGGGATGTTTTAAAAATGGACCCTTTTTTAGAACAAATTTTACCCTCTAGACCTAACATTATTTTTAAAAAGGCCAAAAATCTTAAAGATCTATTAGCTCCAAGTATGCTACCCGTGCAGGAAAAGAAACAAACTACCACGTGGACCCACTTGAAAGGTTTTTATAAATGTAATAAATGTGTTATATGCAAATTTGCACATCATGAATCTAAAAGTTTCAGCAACTCAAGCGGCTCTAAAGAGTACAAATGTAAACATTTAACTAACTGTAATACAAGTTGGGTCATTTATATGTTGGAATGTACTTGCAAGAAGAAGTACATAGGAAAAACCAAACGACAATTGAAAATACGCATACAGGAGCATATTAGAGGCATAAATAACAAGGTTGAGACACATACGATCCCTAGACACTTTAGTAAATATCATAACAACAAGGTGGAAGATCTTAAATTCAAAGTCATTGAACAAGTGAATCTAGGGCCTAGAGGTGGTGACAGAGAGAATCTCCTGTCGAAAAGGGAAATGTACTGGATTTATGCACTGGACACTTTAAACCCCAAAGGTCTCAATGATAACTATGAAATTGCTCCTTTTTTATAAATGAACATTTTTTATAAATATTTTTAACTTGTTTTTTAATACTTGTAATAGGGACTGTTTCCATAGTTTTCTGTATACTGTTTTTGTTTTTAGATTTATGAATTTGTGTGTGATAGTACATTATGGGAACATACCATGAATAGGGCAAATAGCCAGTTAGAAACATGGCGTCCTAGAAACAAGTGTATTAAGGGGGGAGGAGTTGTCTACGATACCAGGGGAGGGGAGCGTCAGCACTGTGACTGGACGCAATTCCCTTTCAGGGTTGAATAGAAATTCCGGACCCCTATAAAATTAATTAATCCATTCCATTTCGTAAAAAGATGATGGTGCGTGTCACCGTAAGGAGCGCAGCATGGACGCTGCGTTCCATATAACAATAACATGACGGTGCGTGTCACCGGAAAGAACACAGCGTGGACGCTGCGTTCCATAGTTATTCACGTAAGAAGACTCCTCTAAGAAATGGCCGTGCGTGTCACGGTATAGGAAAGTTGCGTTCCAAATAGCCGGACCCGGAAGTGACATATGCGGAAGTCCAAACGCGGCACAGGGGTCCGCGATCACCGCAATCAGTAGTAGTATAAATATGGGAAGAAGGACATGTTACAGTTACGCTCCTGAGGAAGTCCAGGACACTACCAGTGGACGAAACGCGTTGAGCAGAGTGGGGGTTATACCGCGGATACCCCAGAACTTCAGTGCTTTGGAGAGAAAGCATTCAGATAAGCTCCATTTGTTTTTATTGATGTACGGGCAATTTACTGTCCTCATTTGAATAAATACTTGTGTTTTACAATATTACGCAAGGTTCTCTTTTTCTTTTCTCTATATCTTCTATGCATAACTCTGGTTGAGAATTTGAACTGGCCGTGCTGAAGTGCCTGTGAGATTGATCTCATGCGTTTGAACAAAGTGGTTGGATACCACTTCTAATGGTACACCTATATAATTTGGGGTGCTATTGTGTTTATGGTGATGGTGTTTGAACACCCATTAATGCTACACTAGGAGGCGCTTTTTTCACCCTATATTTTTCATATATATATATATATATATATATATATATATATATATATATATATATATATATATATATATATATATATATAGATATATAGATAGGGCAGGGATCCGGCACTCCCAACAAACAACTTCAACAACCGCGGTGCCTTCCAGAAAGATATAGCCTTGGAAGTAGATCATACAACGGGGCGGCACTCAAACGGGTTTTTCTCACGAAATAAATGCAGACCGACAACTGCTCTGGTCTGACGTTTCGGTAATTTAATACCTTTTTCAAAGACACAAATACATATAAAAAACACTTACTTTTATAGAGGAAATCACCAGTGGCAAGTCCCGGCGTCTCCACGCCCGAGCCCACGCCGGCGCACGCATCTGACGTCACTGGACGACGTCCTCAGTACAGGCAGCTGCACGGCTTGGGCCGTTGCTATGGTGACCACGGGAGACCTGCGATAATAAATAAAATGAATGTGAGAAAACGTGAGACACTTTAAGCAGACAGTACATGTATACATTTGGCAGACTAGTGGAAAAAGATGCGGAGCAAAGCAAACACAATGTTATTGCGGATTAAACTGAATAATTCATACATCACACCGCTGTATATGCTGCCAGACAAAGTTAAATCAATGAACTAAGCCAAGAAAGGGAGGGGGAGAGAGGGGAGACATGATGATGAAACTTAATTCTAGGCCGACATAGTTAGTACCATGTTGACCAAAGTGTTGACACACTAACTACAGGCTACAAGAAGCAATTTAAGGATGAATATTCATTAAGCCCAGCAGGGGCAACAGCATTGAGTTTGAAGATCCATTTTGCCTCAAGCTGTAAAAGCTTCTTGTGGCGATCCCCTCCTCTCACACTCGCTGGAACCTGGTCGATCATCTTGTATTTAAGAGTCGGCAGTGGATGTCGACAGTCTCTGAAATGTTTGGCCACCGGTTGTTCAGAAGGAGCACCGTCTAATGCATATTTGATGGCGGAGCGGTGCATGGCCATACGCTCCTTGAAGGTTCTGCTGGTTTTGCCAACATAAATGAGTCCGCAGGGACAGCATATCATGGAAGACCACAAATCTGCTGTAGCATGTTAACACTTTGTTGATCTTATATCGATGACCCGTGTAGGGGTGGACAAAGGAGTCACCTTGTTCAAGGTACCCACATGTCACGCGTCCCGTGCACTTGCAATTGCCGGGCTTCTTAGTAAGGAAGTGGGTCTTCTTAGTGCCTCCCAGATTGGTCACATCAGTTTTGACTAGTTTGTCACGTAAGTTTGTCCCTCTCTTGTAGCAGGGCATCACCCCCATTTCTTTAAGCGCTGGTAGTTCAGGGTCATGACATACCAGCGGCCATATGTTTTTCACAGTATTAGTCAACACGGAGCTAGCCGTCGTATACGTGTTGATAAAGGGCATACGTTTAGGGGAGTCAGACTTTTGCTTAGCTCTCAACGTGTCTTCCCTAGGGATAGACAGTGCCTTTTTCTTAGCCTGTAGGAGGGAGTCACGGTTATATCCACGGCTTTCAAATTTTTGGACCATAACATCCATCTGGGAAGCTGCAACTTCTGGATTACTACAGATCCTTCTTACCCTTAGCATTTGGGAGTATGGCAAACCCAGTTTTGCTGATGGAGGGTGATGGCTTCACGCCTCAAGCAGGGTGTTGCGATCAGTTGCTCTTCGGTATACAGCTGTTGACAATACTCCAGATGTATTAGTTATTTCAACATCCAAATAATTGATGCTTTTTTCACTATAAGAGGCCGAGAATTTGATATTAGGATCTGTACTGTTGGCATACAGAACAACTTCCTCCAAGGCTTGCTGTGAGCCAGTCCAGACGATCAAAATGTCGTCGATGAAGCGTACATACAGGGCGATGTTGACTGCTTAAAGGGGATGTGACAAAATCAAATCTTGTTCCATTTGGAACATGTAGGCATTGGCATACGTCGGGGCTACGCAAGAACCCATCGCGCAGCCCCGACGCTGCAGGTAATAGCCCCCATCAAAAAAAGAAATAGTTCCGAGTTAGGGTGAGCTCCAACAATTGCAGGTAGAACTCTACCTCCGGACCATGGAAATTCTGGTTATTTCTGGTTATTTATGTTGGCAAAACCAGCAGAACCTTCAAGGAGCGTATGGCCATGCACCGCTCCGCCATCAAATATGCATTAGACGGTGCTCCTTCTGAACAACCGGTGGCCAAACATTTCAGAGACTGTCGACATCTACTGCCGACTCTTAAATACAAGATGATCGACCAGGTTCCAGCGAGTGTGAGAGGAGGGGATCGCCACAAAAAGCTTTTACAGCTTGAGGCAAAATGGATCTTCAAACTCAATGCTGTTGCCCCTGCTGGGCTTAATGAATATTCATCCTTAAATTGCTTCTTGTAGCCTGTAGTTAGTGTGTCAACACTTTGGTCAACATGGTACTAACTATGTCGGCTTAGAATTAAGTTTCATCATCATGTCTCCCCTCTCTCCCCCTCCCTTTCTTGGCTTAGTTCATTGATTTAACTTTGTCTGGCAGCATATACAGCGGTGTGATGTATGAATTATTCAGTTTAATCCGCAATAACATTGTGTTTGCTTTGCTCCGCATCTTTTTCCACTAGTCTGCCAAATGTATACATGTACTGTCTGCTTAAAGTGTCTCACGTTTTCTCACATTCATTTTATTTATTATCGCAGGTCTCCCGTGGTCACCATAGCAACGGCCCAAGCCGTGCAGCTGCCTGTACTGAGGACGTCGTCCAGTGACGTCAGATGCGTGCGCCGGCGTGGGCTCGGGCGTGGAGACGCCGGGACTTGCCACTGGTGATTTCCTCTATAAAAGTAAGTGTTTTTTATATGTATTTGTGTCTTTGAAAAAGGTATTAAATTACCGAAACGTCAGACCAGAGCAGTTGTCGGTCTGCATTTATTTCGTGAGAAAAACCCGTTTGAGTGCCGCCCCGTTGTATGATCTTCTTCCAAGGCTATATATATATATATACACAATGATTGTAGGTGAAGCCTTATGGGGAGCTCTGTTAATTCAACCTATATAGCCTTGGTCAGGGGCGGATTGGGGACTAAAAGTGGCCCTGGAATATTTCTGGAAGTGGCCTCATGTGGGCGGCAACAAATCAATAATGGGCGGAGCCAACATAACAGTAGGCTGGATTACCACATCACTATACTTTGACAGGCAAAACTAAAGCATCAATAATGTCTGAATATCAGATTGATTAATATTAACTCCTCCGCTCCGAAAAAGGGGGTGGGGCCACTCAAAAGGGGGTGTGATCTTGAGTGTAGTGTACCACACCATATACCACTTCTACACATTATGCAACAAAATAGTAGACCTCATTATACCCGCCACTTACACATGATGCCACACAGATTGAGCCAAAATTCACATAATGCTACAGAGATTACGCCAATACTGTATTCACAACATGCTCCATAAATAGGGACATTGCGTCAAAAATGTGCACCATTACACATTAAGCCACACATCATAATGTCCATTACGTATAATGCCAAACACCATAATGCCAATTACAAATTATGCTACATAAGTGCTGCTTACCTTCATGCTCGTTGCCAGGGGTTTCATGCTCATTGCCATGTGGGAATTTTTTTTTTGTGTCCAATGATGCTTATGCAGAAAGAAATAGTGGGTCCTGGACTCCTGGTGAGTGTGTGTGCGGTGCGGGGGTGGGCGCATTGGCACCCAGTATTGGTGCAGCATAGCGGGCACAGGGGCTGAGAACGGATGGATTGCTGGATCAGTGCTGTTAGCAGTGAATAGCTGGAGTAGCCACAAGTGCCCCTTTGTTCCCGGCTGCTGCAGGTGGGTGGCTTATAGCTAAACGTTATCTTTCCCCCGCAGAGATGTCCGGCTCCATTAGAGGCTGCACAGTGCAATGCCCCAGCAGGTGTCACATTATAATGGTGTGACTATACAGCCATGTTTCATATGATCGCCTACATGGTGTACAGGCATAACGGACCCCACAGAGGAACCTAGTTCTATTGTCAATGCATGCATAGGTCATGTTGCTCTAGCACATACATGTGCAGTATATAGTGCGGGTGCAGAGTATAGGGGTGCAGGGTGTGGGGGGCGCAGGGTGTGGGGAGTGAGGGGTGTGGAGGTGCAGGGTGTGGGCAGTGAGAGGTGTGGAGGGCAGGGTGTGGGGAGTGAGGGGTGTAAGGGGCACAGTGTGTGGGGAGTTAGGGGTGTGGAGGTTGTGGGGGCGCAGGGTGTGGGGAGTGAGGGGTGTGGAGGTGCAGGGTGTGGGGAGTGAGGGGTGTGGAGGGCAGGGTGTGGGGAGTGAGGGGCACAGTGTGTGGGCAGTTAGGGGTGTGGAAGTTGTGGGGGTGTGGAGGTGCAGGGTGTGAGGGGTGTGGAGGGCAGGGTGTGGGGAGTGAGGGGCACAGTGTGTGGGCAGTTAGGGGTGTGGAGGTTGTGGGGGTGAGGGGTGTGGAGGTGCAGGGTGTGGGGAGTGAGAGGTGTGGAGGGCAGGGTGTGGGGAGTGAGGGGTGTAAGGGGCACAGTGTGTGGGGAGTTAGGGGGGCGCAGGGTGTGGGGAGTGAGGGGTGTGGAGGTGCAGGGTGTGGGGAGTTAGGGGCACAGTGTGTGGGCAGTTAGGGGTGTGGAAGTTGTGGGGGTGAGGGGTGTGGAGGTGCAGGGTGTGGGGAGTGAGGGGTGTGGAGGGCAGGGTGTGGGGAGTGAGGGGCACAGTGTGTGGGCAGTTAGGGGTGTGGAGGTTGTGGGGGTGGAGGTGCAGGGTGTGGGGAGTGAGGGGTGTGGAGGTGCAGGGAGTGAGAGGTGTGGAGGGCAGGGTGTGGGGAGTGTAAGGGGCACAGTGTGTGGGCAGTTAGGTGTGTGGAGGTTGTGGGGTTCAGGCTGTGGGGTGATGCAGGGACCGCGCACAGAATTTTTGCTACAAAATCTTCCTAGTGTCTTCACAGCCGGGCAGAGAGCAGATAGCTGCCCGGCTGTATTGTCAGGACACTGTGACTGCAGCAGCCCTAGGTTCCGACTCCCGGTTATTTTAAAACTTGCGCTGCTGCAGCTGCCTGCCGGGTCCGCAAGCCAATCGGAGCTCGCTTGCGGTCCGACAGCCAATCAGGAGTGGTGTCTCCTGATTGGCTGCCGGACCGCGAATGAGGTCCAATTGGCTTGCAGACCTGGCAGGCTGCTGCAGCAGCGCAAGATTGATTTAAAATAGCCGGGAGTCGGGAGCTAGGGCTGCTGCAGTGACTGTCCTGACAATACAGCCGGGCAGCTATCTGCTCTCTGCCCGGCTGTAAATTGTTTCCGGCGGCGGGAGCTGATAGTAAAATAAAAATATGAGTCTAATCCCGGGTCGCCAATCAGCGGCCGCCGCCGCACCCAGTGCCCTGCCACTAGATGTGGCCTCGCCTCCTCCTGCTCACTGTTCTCTGAGTCCGGCGTATTAGTGCGGCGTCGGCGGCCGCTGATCAAGGAATCCTGGCAGTACTGGACTCATATTTTTATTTTATTGTGGCCGATGGCTGGTCGGCGCAGAGGATCCAGGAGGCGGAGCAATGGACGCCAGTCACAATAGGTAGACTAGCGCCGCTGCCCGCTGGCTCAATCTCTCATAGGAGAACAGTGGGCAGGAGGAGGCGGGGCCGGGCCACTATGTCTGACTGCACTGCAGCCAGTCCAGCAGCCAGTGACAGTCAGGGTCGGAACGGAGGCCACCCGGCCGGGGACTTCACTGGGCTGACCCTGATACTGACGCCGCCTACTGCTGAGCGGCCTGAGCCAGGTGAGCTGGCGGCCTCCTGCCTGAGGCTGTAGCGCTGGCTCTGCTCAGCAGCCTGTATATGTTTGCAAATTGTGCAGCGTGCTCTGTGCTGCCCCTGCTGGCTGCTGCATAATTCGGCCTCAGTAGCAGCGGCCTCCCGGGAAAGTTCCCGGTAAATAGAATGGCCAATCCGCCCCTGGCCTTGGTATTAAATCCCAGTATCTGGATTAAAAGTGCAAATCGGAAGTCCATAAAAACAATATTTATTAATATTCTCTGCTTCATTTGTTTATGCAGTATTTCATAGAGTATAATTCCAGCTTTGATGTTCACACTTCTACATAAGGAAATTCAGCATTGATACGTAGAAGAACTCACCGCGTTTCGTCTCAAGGAGACTTCATCTGGGTTTTTTTCTTTTATGAAATCATAATACATAAGTATAATGAGCAACATATTATTACAAATATTCATAAACTAGACTTCACAATCTGCATTTACAAAATAAATTTGGCTTACATTTGTCATATGGGTTGATATAACAGACCTCCACATCTACAATTGTTGTATAAACCTCTTCTGTTTCCCCCATAACAAGGAATTCTGTAGGTAAGGCAGCTTCTTAATAACACCTTAATTTAAGCGCAAGACAGGAGTTATGTGTGTAGTATATACGCTGGCACTCAAAGGGTTGAAATGGTTTCATTGCATTTTAATTTTCCAATATTATATTGCAGCTGTGGTGTCACAAGGGATGGTGGCATTGAGACTGTGATACCACACCCCCTGGAGTTTGATGTTTTTGGGTCGTGGTCATGTGTCAGCCCGCTGAGGCTTTCCCAATGCTATGGGAGCTGTCGGACAGCCCAAAGTCTCTCGTGCCACCGTGTGAAGGATGTGCGCATTGTGAATGACACTGCTTTGTGACACCATTCACTGGGATCAGTGGCATCACAAGCCGGGTACGGGCTGCACCCAGCTGTCACCTGCAGAGGGTTGACACTAAAATAAAACTAGAATTTTGGAATGACAGAACTATATATGGCGCTGTGCAGCCCTGATGTTGACAACCCCTATAAGTGTCACCCACACTTAAAAAACATGCATACTGTACAAGAAAAAATAGGGACTGATGTACAATACGGCGCAACGGGAGAATACTTAGAGGTATGGTGGAGTACAGTCCTCCTTATTTTGACATAGTATTTCTTGATACTGTTCGGATCTGGTCCAATGAGTCCGTTTCAAGCATCGATTGCGTACCAAACTCACGTTAAGGTAAGTTGGTGTGAAGCACATCAAGGTTTCTTTAGTGTCATGTCTGTAGTAGCTTGAAGAAGATATAACTTCTTATATGAACTAAATTAGCATACCTCACTCACCAACTCTTGGTGAGTGAGGTATGCTAATTTAGCTCCTCACACATTTATTAACACACGTGGTGTACGACAAATCTACACAAATTGTATTTCTTTTCTCCCCCCTTGGAGTTCATATAAGAAGTTATATCTTCTTCAAGCAACTACAGACACGACACTAAAGAAACCTTGATGTGCTTCACACCAACTTACCTTAACGTGAGTTTGGTACGCTTATCTTAAATTTATTCACTTCATCTATACCCAACACAGTAATAATTGTAATCCACGAACACAAAGAAGTAATTTTTTCTTTTTATTTATTTTATTTTTTTCATCACGAACACCAATCGATGTTTGAAACGGACTCATTGGACCAGATCCGAACAGTATCAAGAAATACTATGTCAAAATAAGGAGGACTGTACTCCACCATACCTCTAAGTATTCTCCCATGACACTAAAATAAGGCTCCTTTTCAGTGATAGAAGTCGTGCGCTGCACTATAACATTATGTGCAGTACTTGGCTTCTACACTCATGCTGGTCTCTCTTCAGGGTAAAAGTGCTGGGACCGGGTCGGTGCCTGATCCGACCCAGGATCGCGATCTGAAAGGGGTATTACTGAGCCAGCTGTTCCGTCTCAAGAAGCTGATTAATGGATAATTTTTCATAGATCATATAAAGAGAATGATTGATAAATAGTTTATATTTATCTAGATAATATAGATATGTGATAGATCCTTAGATAGATAATTAAATATATAGATATATAATTATGTAACATTGTCAATAAATATATTCTCCCAGCATTCCACCGGTCCCACAATTGCGCACCCGGTTATGCATCAAAGTAATGTGCCTTTTTGAAGCATTGAAAGCCTTTACCATTCCTTATGAACTATTTTATTTAAAAACCAAAACACGCTCTCCCCATCTGTCTTGCTATTTGGAATAATTTAGTTTATAGCACTCTGTAAGATCAGTTCTTTTCCCAGCTCGGTGTGTGACTTGCTTAAGTCAACATATTTTTGGAAGGAAAATTGTTCAAGATACTTTGTTATTCGAGGAATGTTTCGATATAGGCCAAATATTTTCTCTTGCCTTTGTGAGGGTGGAATTTATAGATTAAATGAGGTGGAGATTTTCTCAAACTCTTAAACATTAGAATCTTCTGGGTGTTAACAGTCATTAAAAAATATGTTCTTTATTGCATGCAAGCCTTATTATTGGCAAGAAGGAATGGGTGGAATGTATTAGAGGACAAAAATGTATTCCACAAATTTGAAGAATATTGTACAATCAACCTACAATTCGCAACAACTGATCCAGACAATAGGGGAGGCCCAGTCCTTGGGTCAACTATGAGATACTAATCTATGGTATAAAAGTCTAATTTCTGCAATACCAGCTTTGGGTAGAAATTTTTTGGTTCTCTTGCAGCTTGGTCATTCATATATCCTTTACGACAACTGTACTGTGATGCCAATCTATCTATCTATTACAGATGTGAACAATAGAAACTCAAAAAACTATTATCCAATTACCAACATTTCAGTTTGTTTGGCAATACTGTCATCAGTGTACAGACAAACATAGATGAAAGTATTTCTAAACATGACGAAACATTGATAACTGCATGATTATTTCCTAAGTGACTATTGTTATTCTTTCAAGTGCAGCCTCCACTGGTGTATTTGGTTATAGTTATCGGTACTTATGTAGTACCATTCTGCGTAGGAAAATCGCATTGCATCGCATGTACATTTTAGTGACCTGCAATGCGTGTGATGCGATCTTCCTAAGTAATTTATTCACTGCTCTTTCAGCCCAGGCTTATCGCATCGCATCACATGCCATCGCACCTCACGCAAAATTGCATGTGATAGCATGTGATTTTATAGGGTGCAATGCCATTAAGTTAACTACACGGCAATGAGATTTTTAGGCACCCCCCACTATCCACGCCTCCCCGAAGCGTGGCGAGCAGCGGCGGAATGCATCCTCCTGACCTTTTCATACCCCCACTATCCACGTCGGCGTGGAGTTGTTTTTATATATTCTGGTGAGTGCAGCGACCCACCGAGCCCGAAGTGTGGCGAGCGCAGCGAGCCCACGCGAGGGGCCGCAGATTACTTTACATGTATTCCGTGTCCCCTCGCCTTGCTTCAGGCTCGGTGGCTCGCTGCGCTTGCCACACTATATAAAATCAACTCCACGCCGACGTGTATAGTGGGGGTATGAAAAGGTTGGGAGGACGCTCGCCATGCTTTAGGGTGGCGTGGATAGTGGGGGGGTGTGCCTAAAAATCTCATTGCATGTCATTGCAGTGTAGATAACTTATGGCATTGCACCCTATAAAATTGTATGCAATTGCATTCGATTTTGCGTGGCGCAAGGTGCGATGACATGCGATTCGCCGCGATACGCCCGGGCCGAAAGAGCAGTGAATAAATTACTTCGGAAGATCACATCGCACTGCACTAAAACGGGACGTGCGATGCGATGCAATTTCCTTACGCAAGCTTACGTATGTTAATTGGGCACCCTGGTACTACATATGTAAGTACCTATTTATCAATATATTGCTGCTTGAGAAGGGCATCTACAGTGTTACATATTGAGGGTGGCTCCCATCGGATTTGAAAAATATATATTTAAATTATATATACCATTTAATATATATGATTGGCTGGTGGTTTATTACTTTCCATTTTATCACTTTTCAAGCTTAGTACTTCTCGCCCACAGTATGTAAAATAATCCCTGAAAGTTATAAACTGCTATTACCTGCCCCTCCAGATACGTTTCTGTTTGCATACAGATATATATATAACGTGATGAGAAAATGTGACAGCATAATACAGGAACATCTCTGTAGCCTGTTACTGCGAATCTGCTTCAGTACTAATTATATCTAGTAGACTAAATGTCTGTATGTGTTGTAAATTGGTTGAATTATTATAATCCTATTGTGAGCGCTGTGTCACTAAGATATGTAACACTGTGGGAAGAATTCTGACGTTCGCATGTTGCATCAATTATGCTCATAATGGACATGGATCCAATCCTCTTAGAAGAATTGTAATTGTCAATAGCTTAAGATGTGTCAGTTACATTGTACGTATCAAGTTTCTATGACATCTTAAATATCCCTTTTTATATCGCCAAAGATGACTTTGATTTGTTACATATTGCTACATGAGTAACATCTGCTTTTACACGCTGCTCCTTTATTTATTTATTATTTATTTATGACCAGATATTAATATAGCGCACACGTATTCCGCAGCGCTTTACACAGAATATTTGGCCATTCACGTCAGTCCCTGCCAAAGTGCCGCAGACCCAGCCTGTAGACGCTTGGGACCGCCTGCGTTTTTTTCCAGACACTCCCAGGAAATGGGCGGTTACAAGGTGGCTTCCTGTCAGTCAAGTTGCAAGGGGATTGCAAATAGTGTAATCACTGATTTTTGTCGCTGCTCGGCCTGAGCTGTTTTGTAATTGACCGCCTTGTGAATTCGCACAGCAGTGATCAGCTCTGAATGTCTCCCTATGGGCCAGATGCACTAAGCTCCAAAATGTGATAAAATGGAGAGTGATAAAGAACCGACCAATCAGCTCCTGCCTGACATTTTTCAAACCCAGCCTGTGGCATGACAGTTAGGAGCTGTTTGGCTGGCTTTTTATCACTCTCCATTTTATCACTTTTTGAAGCTTAGTGCATACCACATGTACTCCCACACACCTACCAGCATGTTTTTCAGATTTTGGAAGGTACAGTAGGTGCCGTGATAAAGCTCTAAACGAGGACGGAAATGTTGGTGGAATGTAAGTGATGTTTTGTTGAATATAACCTTGAAAAACTTTACGCAATCCCAAGAATGCCCCCAACGGTGTTTTAAGAGAGAAGAGGGCCCAGGTGCTGCCTCCGTGGGGCCCCTCATCTCTGGCAGCAAGTAGACTATGCTACTTATTATGTGCAAGAGTATTCGGTTGATAGATGGGGACGCAGTACACTCATTTGGAGCCCATGTGATGAAATCATCAAATTGACACCAAAAAAAAACGCAAGTTCACCTTTTCATGTGTTGAGCAGTTCCATGTCAACATTTTGCTTCCGTCGGCTTTATGCTATACCTACCTTCTTCATGTCGACCTTTTAATGTCAACCGAATAACTGTCAATGCACTGTGGGACCTTTACACCATAACCATGTGCAGGTCCCTGGGAACATCACACCCGCACCTTGTCCCTGGGGACAAATCTATTAAGCATGTGCACATCACTGGGGAAATTGCTCCAACTTCCATTTTCCCATTGATTTATGTCTGCAACAATGGCCATCGGGGTGTAAGTAGAATTATATGGACGCAGGGTGTAGTGTTGCCCCCTCCCTGCACCGTTTACAGATACAGTAAAGGTGTAGTTTATCGTTGCTGCGACAATCACCACAAAACATCTGTAGTGATCGGCACGGTCCGGTCGCCAGGCTCGCGCTTCTAATTCGAATTCACACCGTGGATGCGAGTTTGCTGCTCCAAATGGACATGATCAACCGTATTGCCGAAACAATGAGCGTGGCTACATCTGTATGCCTATCAGTGCACCCCTGCTTTACCAAATATTGGATACTGGACTGCAGGGCCATCTTAACGTATAGGCTTAATGGGCAGCTGCACAACGCCCCCCAATTCTAGGTGCTTTTGAGCAGGGGCAGATTGGGCTATTAAGCATCTGCCTCCAGATCTTCTTGGGAGGCAGTAGAGAAAATCAGGTTAGCCAGGCAGCCTTCTCTTTAACCAATCAGAGTGCAGTGTATAGCTGTCAGCATGCTGATTGGGGGATGGCTGCAGCGATCTACCAATCAGAGTGCTGCCAGCCATTCATTGTAAGGAAGCAAGTAGACATATTACAGCATTGCAGGAGGGGCATGCTATGATTTGGTTAAAAAACAAACAAAAAGACTTCCGGTTCCGGGTTCATGGAGTGAGGAAGCTGGCGCCGGAGCTCCGTGGAACCCGATCGGCCACACACTTATCACGGCTATCTTAGCCTCCACAACAGCCCACATCTAATCCCCAGACTCCCTGGGAGTGGAATGGACCGCTCAGCGCCATCCACTTCACCCGGCACGGCGCTTCCACCGCGTCAGGAGAAACGCCGCGCGGACCCCAACATGGCGGCTGGCAGCGGCTCCCCCCTCCTCACTCCGGCACACAAGAAATCTGCAGCAGAAATGCGAGACCCCACGCTGCAAGACACCCGTTCTCCTGAGAGCCCGGTAACGTATGGGGACATTGTAGCAGCGATTAAAAGCACCATGGAGCCTCTGTTAACCAGGGCAGTGCAGGATATTACTACACAGCTACATGCGCTTTCACAAAGGGTGGACAGAACTGAAAATCAGATAGGTGCAGCAACTCATGAGATTTCTGGTATCGCTCAAACTGTAAAATCCCTAACTTCTGACAACTATCACATTTGGAATAAGCTGGATGAGATAGAGAACAGGTCTCGGAGAAATAATATAAGACTTGTGGGACTCCCTGAATCGGTCAAGGGCCCTGCCTTAGCTCACTTTGTGAGGAATACTCTCCCAACACTACTGGGAATAGCCCCCGAGTGCACAGATCTAGTGATAGAACGAGCACACAGGGTGGGTCCAGTCCCTACCCCCAATAAGCCGAGGCCACGGGTGACCCTGTTCAGGTGCATGAACTATTTGCATAAACAACTGATCTGGACTGCCTCCAGAAGAATTAAAGACATTCAATGGGAGGGAAACAAGTTGTTAATTTTTCAGGACTTTTCTATGGAGCTGACTAAGGCCCGGAAAGCATTTTCCCCTGTTTGCTCTCAACTCGCTACTGAGGGTCACAAATTTGGATTACTCTACCCGGCCAGATTGCGCATTTATGAGGGTACCTCCCATAAAGACTTCCTGGTCCCCAGAGATGCCGAGGCTTATGTCCGAAACATGCGATCTGATAATAACCAGGACATAAGTGACCAGGCACCACCGCCCACTGCGGGCACTTGATTTGGAACCCCCCAACTCCAGAATCTCCATGTTCAAGCACTCGGGCAGCCATCCTCTCACCCCTACCTGGATCTCCCCCCTCAATAGAGAGATGTCCGTAATCTACAGCAATGTCTCATTTGGACATTGTCATAAGTCTTATAGGATCCACAAGTCTGCCACGCTTAGCATCAATCTTCCAGAAGAATGTCACCTTGTGCATTCCCCCCTATGCAGCAACACAAGTGCGCCTTCCTTACTAACTTTGCTTTTTGCCTTTTTTTTTTTTTTCCATCTTAACTATACTGAATAGACATCAGTGACGTTTAACCCCAACGGACACACTTCCCCTCACAGGATGGGTACTGTTCCTATTGGTCTATGCTGTCACTTACGGTTATTCTGTTGTTGACCCACTATTAGTGTCAACCGTTTATTAGCTAATTATCCCTACTTCTGCTGGAATTAGGGCTGTTTGATAAAGTTATATAATTGATTTGTCAAGTTGACTGGTCGTCCGGGTTCTGGCGGAGTCCCACAGCCGGACCCATTACAACATGCCCACTTTCGTATGCTTTATGTTGTTATATTGGCGCTGGCCGCCACCAAATATCACCCGGAAGTTGGTCACTTACTTGTTTTACATTTATACATGGTATATTAGTTTAATGGTAATAAGTGACCTGCAATCAAAGCGATTTCTTCGCAAGTATCCACAAGTTTCCCCCATGTTTGTCTTCTCCCCTCTCCCCCTTCTTCCCCTCCCTGCTTTCCCCATGATTAATGATATTTTGTTGCAGACTATGTTTCACCCGAGAATGCCAAAGCTGTTTACATATTTGATCTGAAGATAGCTTCGTGGAACATCGGTGGCTTCAATTCGCCGGCTAAACGCCGTAAAGTGCTGCTCCACCTGAATAGGAAAGGTACCCAACTGGTCTTCTTGCAGGAATCCCATCTAGTCCCCTCTGAAATTGCCAAACTCAATATGCTAGGGTGGAAGGTATTAGGAGCTAGTCCCTATAATTCTAAAGCTAGGGGTGTAGTCACACTCATTAGAGCCGGTGTTCCCCATGAGGTGAAGGAATCATTGACTGACCCTGAAGGGCGTTACCTAATCCTAACAGTAAACATTCAATCCAAATCTTTTGTCTTATGCAACATATATGCCCCAAATGCTAACTCTAAACCATTTTTACAAAATATACAGGCTAAGCTATCCCTCAAACTCTCAGATCCCTTGATAATATGTGGCGACTTTAATATGATATCTTCACCCACCCTCGACAGGTCCAAGTCCGCATCTAACCCCTCAAAACCCCCTAAATTTGGCATCCCGGCCCTCTCAGAGGCATTACAAGTAATTGACATCTGGAGGGTTCTCAATCCAACAGAAAGAGAATACACGTGTTTGTCAGCGGCCCACTCTACTTTATCAAGAATAGATTACATCCTTCTATCCCCCTCTCTGCTTCCCATGGTTAGCAATGCTGTCATAGATCCGATAGTGATATCAGACCATGCTGTGATCTCTGTCACTGTCGGTATCTCCCCTAAGTCTCCGGAATCCCGCAGTTGGAAGTTCCCGGCCTACTTAGCCAAATCTCGTAAATTTCAGACATACCTACGTTCTAAGTGGGAGTCCTACAAACAAGATAATCAGGCTCACCTGGAACAGAATCCGACCCTATTTTGGATGGCATCCAAAGTAGTAATCAGGGGTGAAATTATCTCCTATGTGGCCAACCTAAATAAACAATATACAGCCACATATCTGACACACCAGGGGGCACTGACGTCGGCCTTTCAGAGATACAAGAGACAACCAACAGGTCCAAATAAATTAGAGTATCAAACGGCTAAGCTTAATTACGAGGACTACCTACAAACGATGGGGGACAGGCATTTATTCTCTATGAATTACAGGTTCCACAAGCTGGGAAATAAAACAGGGAAACTCCTCACAAATTTATTGAACGGTACCAGGCAACCCACGGTAGTTCAACCACTGAGAAACCACTTAGGTAAACTTTCCACAAATAATGCAGAAACTGCTGAACTCCTACGCCTCTTTTACACTAAACTCTACACGGGCCCCTTACCCCAACATACACCCCCGCCGACCCTCCCACCAATCCCACAATCATTTTGGAGCTCCTTAACCCTGCCCCAGATTTCAGAAGCTGGCGCTAATACATTAACAACCCCTATTACACAAGCTGAGGTAGAGAAGGCAATAGGCCAACTGAAAAGAGACAAAGCGCCAGGGCCTGATGGTTTGAGTGGTGACTATTATAAAATACTGTCTAATGAAATATCCCCTATTCTTACCTCCTGCTTCCAATCTATTCAAACATCTGAGGAACCCCCACCACACTTTAATTCGGCCACACTCAGGGTCCTCCCAAAACCGGGCAGAGATCTTACCCTCCCTTCATCCTATCGCCCAATTTCCCTATTGAACCTTGACTATAAATTGTACACTAAAATCATAGCAGACAGACTCAAGGCTCTTCTCCCCAGTATTATCCACCCTGACCAGACAGGATTTATCTGGGGTAGACACTCAGAGCTTAATGTGCGCAAAGCGTTGAGCGCAATATCTGTCTCTCCTTCTCTACCCCAGAACACCAATCCTTTGCTGATGGCCCTTGATGCGGAGAAGGCCTTCGATCTGGTAGATTGGCAACATCTGCATGATACCCTTTTAAACTTCGGTTTCCCGGGGGGCTTTCTCCGCATCATCCGCTGCCTGTACCATCTGCCACAAACAAGAATCGCATGTAACGGCCTAATGTCTAGCCCCTTCATTATTGAAAAAGGAACTCGCCAGGGGTGTCCTCTATCCCCACTCCTTTTTGCGGTGGCACTGGAACCCCTGGCTGTGGCCCTTCGCTCTTCCTCCTTGTTCACTGGGATTAATATAGGTTCAATGGAAATTAAATTGTCTTTGTTTGCAGACGACATGCTGCTCTTCGCAACCAACCCACCCTCTTCCATCCCAGAAATACTGAGACTTATAGATTCATTTGGTTCCCGATCAGGCTATCGCATCAATTTAGACAAATCAGAACTGCTCCTCCTCACCCCCCCAGACACTGCCACACTAGAATACCTCAATTCCCTCCCTTTATCCATTGCCAAAACCCATATAAAGTATCTAGGTGTCCTGTTGCCTTCAAACCTCTCTTCTCTATACACCATCAATTTCAAGCCTGTCATATCCAAAGTGGTAACCATGCTAGAAGGATGGCTACTCTTGCCGATCTCATTATTGGGACGCACTGCAGTCATACAAAGTATTATTTTCCCGAAAATATTTTACTTTATGCAGAAGCTTCCACTGAAACTAAAAACCGCTGACTTGGGCGCTATCAACAAAATTTTGAACAAGTTTTTGTGGAAAAACTCTAGGCCTAGGCTGGCATTAGCAAAAATTGCGAAGCCCAGACAATTTGGAGGCATTGGTGTTCCTGACTTCATGGCATATAACCTGGCTACTCTGTTCCGTTGTGTCTCTGATTGGCTGACTAATCAGTCCTCCTACACAGATATAAACATAGATAGTGCCCTATTTCACCCGTTCTCTCCTGCAGGACTCCTACACTCCCCACCTCAATCTATTCCTGGACATGTCAAATCAAATATTCTCTTTAAGGATGTATACTATGCTTGGCGCCATGTTAACCGTGTGCTACATAGAAACCCTCTGTCCACAATTAGAGTTCCCATTTGGGGCAACCCAGCTTTCCCGCCTTCACTTTCCAACAAATGGTTTTATACCTGGAAAGAAAAAGGCCTGCAAGATGCTTCACAGATATTCGATCCTGGTGGTCAGATTAAGTCTTTCCTTCGGCTCAGTCAGGAATACCGGCTCCCCCAAAAACACTTTTTCATGTACCTGCAAACCAGGCACTACCTGTTGGGACTGCAACCCCACAGAGCGTCAATAGCCAATTGGTTGATAGCTGATCCCATCCAAAGAATTATAACTAATTCCGAATCCTCTCCATATAAAACTAGGCCCCTATACTACCTCCTTACAGAACTCTCTAGCCAAGCTCAATGGGATAAACTTAAAACCTCCTGGGAGTCTGATGTTCCCTCCCTAACATCTTCCACCATCCTTAGCGCTAGATTCAATGCCACAATGAAAATACTTAATTCATCCTACCTGCAAGAAGTCCATTTTAAGACCATTTACAGGGCGTATATATCCCCAGCACGTTTAGCTCACTTTGTTCCATCGGTCTCTGGAGAATGCCCTAAATGTCATGTAGCCAAAGCGGATTTCTATCACTGCTTCTGGGGCTGCAGGAAGATCAGGCGCTTTTGGAACAAAGTGATGGCACACCTCTCTAGCCAATTTCATATCCAGGTGTCACCGGACCCATTAGCATGTTTATGCGCCAATTTTGACAACTGGGAGCTCGATACCAGAAGATCAATTCTAACACCAATCCTATCTGTTATTGTTACTATTGCAAAAAAGATCATATTGTCCCACTGGATATCCCCCTCCTCCCCCACCCTCTCTGAAGTGCAAGCCAAAACGTTACAAATAATGTATTTTGACAGAAAATCCGCTATAATAACTTCAGAATCAGGCGTAAACAAATTTTATAGAAAGTGGGGGTTGTTTATCGATGCTCTGCCCCAACCGACACAATCCCAGATATTCTCTGCGTTTGAGACCACTGAATGGTTCCTACACAGACAACTTTTAGGTTCTAATGCTAATTGATGTTGGCCTGACGTAGTCTGCTGAACGCCTGAATATAAACCTCTATATTCCCCCCCCCCCCCTCTCTTTTCCCCCACACCGCTTTCCTCATGTCTCTTTCCTTGCGTCGTCCCCTCCCCTCTCTTTCATCCCAATTTATAATCTATGTTTAAATAAGTTATATGACATTGAAGATGCGTAATTCTTTCACGGTCTGTGTATCAGACCTTTTTTGTTAGAAGACGGCTCATTTGGAGCCCCAGTTGTAATATTGTAAGTTTTATAATATCTGGCTCATTGCGGAGATTGCTCCCGTAAAAAAATTGAAAAATGTTTTGTACTACACCAGATGATGTATCGTTACTGTATAACAACTATGACAATATCATTCTAAGATTATTTTTGTAAAATTTATATCAGTTGTTAAACTATGATCCAGACTCAATAAACAGAATTAACAAAAAAAAAAAAAAAACAAACAAAAAAACGATAAAAACAGGAACAGGAATAAAAAAAAAACATTAACAGGAATACAAAAAAATACCTGTTAAGGGTTGGGTAGGGGCCCCAGTGCATTGCTTTGACCAAGGCCCACAATACTGTTAAGACGGCCCTGCTGGACTGATATCCCTATCTTCTGTGCGATGCACCCCAGCGTTTTTAAAAAAATGTGAGTGTGGACCTTATTTATTCTATATATATATATTAAAGCAATTATCCGGCACAGTGGGATATATATGGCTGCCTGCGTATAGTGCGTTCCTGGTGATGGTCTGTCTTCAGCTAGAAGATGCCCCATCATTCCTCTCTCCCTATCAAGTTTCTATTTTCATTTCCTTCGCAACTCATATATCACATTCCCTGACATTTCGCAAAGGATACATTCAATAAGTCCCACCGCACATAGCCACATAGCAACTGGAAGGAGTCGGAATGCAGACACATAATATAAATACATGGGTCTGATGACATGAGTTCTACCAGCATTGTTCTTAATGGGTCACGTGTTGAAGGATACAACAGATGTCAGGAAAATCGTAATCTCTTTTTTTCTTTTTTTTTACTCTTTAACTCCCCTAAAGTATGCAAGTCTTGTGTTGTTCTGCGGTCGGAAACAAGGATAATGGTCACTTACTGTACATGTTCCGTTTCATAAGTATCTGGAATAAATAAATATAGACATAAACAAATAAGTCAATAAACGAGGTACTGTACATGCGTGCTAACCTCCCGCTGTGTTAATGGCACATTATTATGGAAAAAAAGTACTTACTTTGCTGTATCCAGGTTGCAAGATTTGTTACAAAGGACTATAATACAGTTTTTGTTCTATTATACTTGTAAATGTTGTATTTTGATCAACACCGGGACAGGCATTCACTGAAAACACATTAATTTCACCATTTTTAAATGCAAATTGCTCATCTAAGTACTGTGCACCTGCTATCATTTCTGAGGAATGTGTGAGGTCCTATTGTGATACAGAAATGTGTCACGATGTGTCCCTAAAATGCGGCTTATATGACGAACTACAGATGCGAGTCAGCAAGCGGAGTCAGTTATTTCTGCACAAAGAACATATAGCAAACACACACATATATCATTTATACATAATGTATATCATTCTTTATAGAATATACAAGAAATATCCAGCACTCAGGTACGGATAATCACCTTACAATCATTCACATCTAGGAATAATGGGGCAGATGTATTAAGCCTGGTGAAGAGATAAACTGGAGATAAAGTGGAAGGAGATAACGCACCAGCCAATCAGATCCCAACTGTCATATTTCAAACACAGCTCATTGGCTGGTGCGTTAACTCTTCCAAGTTATCTCCACTTTATCTCCAGTTTATCTCTTCTCCAGGCTTAATACATCTGCCCCAATGGCCCTCTTCCCTCATGAGTATGGCCCTCTCCTCTTGGAAACATGGCTTCCTTCTCTTATTTAAACTATCTTCTACTCCCTATTCCTTACAATGGCATCCACACCTCTGGCAAATTTGGACTGTATTACTTCCCAATGACATCCTGTAACATGTCAGTTAGGAGCTGATTGGCTGGTACTATGTGTCTCTGACACCTTATTAATTAACAGTTTCTTATATAGCGCAGCAGATTCCGTTGCGCTTTACAATTGTGACATTACATTATCATCCTCTAAGGCTTGGCACATCTTCCCCGATGTTCTCTTTACAGGGGATGGTCTCAACCATCCTTTTGATGACATGAATATCCCCTCCATCAGGGCTGCCACAACCCTTTTTTGGTTGCGGTGGTGTTCGGGCAACATATAATTTTATTTTGGCTTCCCCAATTGCTGAATGTCTCTCTAACAGGGGCAGCTAGACTTCCTGATCACAGAGATATATTATCTATCTATCTATTTATCTATCTATCTATCTATCTATCTATCTATCTATCTATCTATCTATCTATCTATCTATCTATCTATCTATCTATCTATCTCATATGTACAGACGGAGCCCCTCCCAGCCAGCCTAAGGGATTGCCAAGTTCCCGGAGCTGGCACAGGCTGGCGGAGAGGTGCTGCATCTGACAGTGACAAGCAAAGTCGCACACATGTACCCGTCAGCACGGTGGTGGGAAGTGGTTTCCCTGCCCATCTCCACTTCAGGGAGACAGGTGGGGATCGGGGGGAGCTGGGGGAAGCTGAGGGGGGGGAGGGGGCTGCGGGGGAGCTGCTGAGGGCTATGGAGAGTGGTAAAGGGCTCCGTTGGAACGGGGCGTGCGAGCGTCTCATGCGGAGGGTGGCGAATGGCGATTCTATCCAATGGGAGCTGCTCCATCTGTATCTAGATCAGATATGTATCAGTCTTTCTACAGTATATAGCTATATATCACATACATATAATCTATCTATGGGGTTTATTCTAGTTCATTCTTTCTGACAAAATCCTTCTTAGATGGACAAAACCATGTGCACTGCAGGGGGGCAGATGTAACATGTGCAGAGAGAATTAGATTTGGGTGAGTTATTTTGTTTCTGTGCAGGGAAAATACTGACTGCATGATTTTACACTTCAATATAGATCTCACTTTGAAGAAAAACCCCACCCAAATCTAATTCTCTCTGCACAAGTTACATCTGCTCCACCCGCAGTGCACATGGTTTTGTCCATCTAAGAAGGATTTTGTCAGAAAGAATGGACTAGAATAACCCCCTATGTATCTACACATCTGCTTGCAGCGTATTGAGGGCATTCGGGCAGCGGGGTGGTTGTGCGTTCTTCGGGGAGGTGTTAACCTGCTTGCCTAGCATGCAGGCCTGAATCAGGCTCGAAGAGATCACAGCTCTCACCCTAGCTGGGGCTGTGCATGGAGGTTAATGAGACTACAGGGTATATATTTTAAGCTGAACCCAGTTGGAAATGGGGGGAGGTGAGGGGTTGCCACGAGGGGGGAGGTCAGGGGGTGCCACGAGGGAGGGAGGTCAGGGGGTGCCACGAGGGAAGGGGGACTAAGGACAAAATGGCGCTATTTACTGCAGCTAGCGAGATCTATCTATACTTCTTTATGTGGACAGTGCAGTAGGATTCTGCACTTAAAGTCCCATAGAAAAACAAATAAGCTATTAATGTGATGCAATTAAGATGTCAGCATTTGAGTGATAAGTCTGATCCCTGATTGCCAAAGTCCCCGCAGCAGTTTGGAATTAGCTGGAATTCTGCCTTGGCATTCAATGGGGCAATAAATCCAATAAGGCTGTAAGAAATATTTTATTGTAATAAACTTCAACAGAAAATGATGTGATTTTTGAAACTGATATACTTTCTTTATGGATTGTTTTATGCGTCCAAAGTACTTTTCAATTATCGGAGAGCCTCAGAAGAATAGTCTACCTCAAGGGAACTGATGATTATTTTGTTATAAAAAAAGCCTCTGATGGGCTTAACGTTGCCATCCCGAACTTCAAATAGCCCTCAGTTCCGTACAGACAGATAAATGTTGGTCCAAGTCAAAAACGTTCTAATTATTCACGGTATGATAAAGCCGCGATACGCAAGACTTACTGGGAGGTTGGTAAAGGCACAGCAGTAAAAAAAGAATATTCAATTTAACAAAAAGTATTATGCCGCTGAATAGGTGGCTCATGTTATGGGGAAGATGTATTAACCCCTTAAGTGGTGGGTTTTGCTGGGGCAGGACAAACCTACCAACCTGCCCCAGCAAAACCCACCACAGGAAGTTGGAAGCCCCCCCTTCCCTCACATCTGCTTCCCTGTCCCCGCTGCCTTAGCCGGCCGCCTGTCACATTCAGCAGTGACGTCGGCGGCAGGCTGGGGGATGTTCGCCACGGCTCAGGTGCCTGAGTGCTCCCGAGTCCCCCCGAGCCACGCCGACCATACCTGAGCCTGCCGCCGAAGTCACTGTAAAATGAGTGACGGCTGGCGGGCAGGTCGGGGGAGCTCCGGCGTACCGATCGCCGGAGCAAAGGTGATGGGGGGAGGGGGACTGGGGGTTGTGACGGGGGGTGGGCTTTAGAGGTGCTGCGCCAGTGGTGCACACCTGGACACCACTGGCACGCACCTATTTTATATTAGTGGTATGCCCGGAAATTTTCCAGGACAGCCCACTCAAGGGGTTAAACCTTGAAAAGAAAAAGCATCAAATCAGCTCCTAACCGTCATTTTACAGGTTATGGTTTGTATAATCACAGTCATTAGCTGATTGGTCAGTCTCTCTCTCTCTACGAGGTTTAAGCCACAATTCCCCTCTTTAACATGCGAGGGGATGTGTAACGAAGACACAACCCCTTGCTTTCTCCACAGCAGGAGAAATCATTCAATGGTTGTCGACCAATGATTACTCCTGCCATTGCAAATAAAAAGTCAGTGGATACTTTTACTTGCAGCCGCCGGGATGAAAAGCGTCCTGTGACGCACCCGTGTATCCATGGGAAAGACCAGCGGTTTCATGGAGATGGCAATAAAATGCTGGCCATTCCCAGTCCCCATCGCTGTCCGCAGCCGGGCCACCCCCATTCTTGCAAACGACTATATAAATAACTGGTATTAACCACTTTAGTGGCATGCCCGGGGATGTTCAGCGTGGCTCAGTGGTGCCTGCAGTTGTGCACCACTGGTGCATGGCCTGTCCGGGCACAACCCAGTGGCTGTTCTCCCCTCCCATTGCTTCCCCTTACCTCTCCGCTCTGGCGATTGTACGCCAGAGCTCCTCTGCCACCATTAGTTCTAGTAAGCGAGCGGCAGGCTTGGGGATGTTCGGCGCGGCACAGGGGGACTCTGCATTTCGGGTACCCGAGACCTCCCAAACCTCGCCGAACATCCCCGAGCCTGCCACCTGTTATGAATGACAGCTGGTGCAGCGGCAGGGCTTTGGAGCTCCGGCGTACCATCGCTGGAGCAGAGATGAGGGGGAGCAAAAAGAGGGGGGGGGGGGGAGTGATGGGGTGGTGGCCCACAGCTCTGTGGTTGGTTTTGCTGGGGCAGGACAAACCTGCCCTGGTAAGTTTGAACTGCAGCAAGCAGGAGGAGGAGTTTGCAGGTGCACACTAAATATATATGCTAGACCTTTTAATATCTTGCTATATTGCATTTGAGGTTATTAGCATAGTAATGGCCATTAGTATCGGCTTGTCTACCGCGTCCAGGTTACCTCATTAGGACAAGTCCCTAACACTACTCTGGGACAGGTCCAGGGCACAGGGCCCCCCAGGCCAGCCCAGCAGAACCACCCCATGGCATCACATTAGTGTAAAATTAAAGTGATAGTAAAAGGGATAGGGGAAATTATATGTGATAGGACTTACCAAGGTAAGAAGTAATAATAAATGTGAAGGGTGCTACATATATATTAAACAAACTAAAGGGGTGATTGAAAGTATACGATATGATGCCATGGAGCAGCCCAGCAACAGCAGCCCATATGTCCAGGGTGTGCAGTTTAGGGCCCCTCCCCCTATGTACTATATATTGTGTATTCATACACACTGGAAGGAACTAGAGACGCCTTCCTCCTAAACTTGCACCCCACCCACCTGTCCCAAATTGATTTTAATTAGGTTGGAGTCCCAACATTCAAGACTGCACACCTCAGCTTGGCACTATGAGGGTAAGTCCTACTATACATATATGCTGAGTGTTAGTCTGTGGGACCGTGTTTGGGGCTCAGGGCTCTTTGGGCTGCTGTTGCTGGGCTGCTCCATGGCATCATATCGTATACTTTCAATCACCCCTTTAGTTTGTTTAATATATATGTAGCACCCTTCACATTTATTATTACTTCTTACCTTGGTAAGTCCTATCACATATAATTTCCCCTATCCCTTTTACTATCACTTTAATTTTACACTAATGTGATGCCATGGGGTGGTTCTGCTGGGCTGGCCTGGGGGGCCCTGTGCCCTGGACCTGTCCCAGAGTAGTGTTAGGGACTTGTCCTAATGAGGTAACCTGGACGCGGTGGACAAGCCGATACTAATGGCCATTACTATGCTAATAACCTCAAATGCAATATAGCAAGATATTAAAAGGTCTAGCATATATATTTAGTGTGCACCTGCAAACTCCTCCTCCTGCTTGCTGCACTACAAGTCTCAGCAGGTAGCACCTCATATGTCCAGGGTGTGCAGTTTAGGGCCCCTCCCCCTATGTACTATATATTGTGTATTCATACACACTGGAAGGAACTAGAGACGCCTTCCTCCTAAACTTGCACCCCACCCACCTGTCCCAAATTGATTTTAATTAGGTTGGAGTCCCAACATTCAAGACTGCACACCTCAGCTTGGCACTATGAGGGTAAGTCCTACTATACATATATGCTGAGTGTTAGTCTGTGGGACCGTGTTTGGGGCTCAGGGCTCTTTGGGCTGCTGTTGCTGGGCTGCTCCATGGCATCATATCGTATACTTTCAATCACCCCTTTAGTTTGTTTAATATATATGTAGCACCCTTCACATTTATTATTACTTCTTACCTTGGTAAGTCCTATCACATATAATTTCCCCTATCCCTTTTACTATCACTTTAATTTTACACTAATGTGATGCCATGGGGTGGTTCTGCTGGGCTGGCCTGGGGGGCCCTGTGCCCTGGACCTGTCCCAGAGTAGTGTTAGGGACTTGTCCTAATGAGGTAACCTGGACGCGGTGGACAAGCCGATACTAATGGCCATTACTATGCTAATAACCTCAAATGCAATATAGCAAGATATTAAAAGGTCTAGCATATATAATTAGTGTGCACCTGCAAACTCCTCCTCCTGCTTGCTGCACTACAAGTCTCAGCAGGTAGCACCTCATATGTCCAGGGTGTGCAGTTTAGGGCCCCTCCCCCTATGTACTATATATTGTGTATTCATACACACTGGAAGGAACTAGAGACGCCTTCCTCCTAAACTTGCACCCCACCCACCTGTCCCAAATTGATTTTAATTAGGTTGGAGTCCCAACATTCAAGACTGCACACCTCAGCTTGGCACTATGAGGGTAAGTCCTACTATACATATATGCTGAGTGTTAGTCTGTGGGACCGTGTTTGGGGCTCAGGGCTCTTTGGGCTGCTGTTGCTGGGCTGCTCCATGGCATCATATCGTATACTTTCAATCACCCCTTTAGTTTGTTTAATATATATGTAGCACCCTTCACATTTATTATTACTTCTTACCTTGGTAAGTCCTATCACATATAATTTCCCCTATCCCTTTTACTATCACTTTAATTTTACACTAATGTGATGCCATGGGGTGGTTCTGCTGGGCTGGCCTGGGGGGCCCTGTGCCCTGGACCTGTCCCAGAGTAGTGTTAGGGACTTGTCCTAATGAGGTAACCTGGACGCGGTGGACAAGCCGATACTAATGGCCATTACTATGCTAATAACCTCAAATGCAATATAGCAAGATATTAAAAGGTCTAGCATATATATTTAGTGTGCACCTGCAAACTCCTCCTCCTGCTTGCTGCACTACAAGTCTCAGCAGGTAGCACCTCATATGTCCAGGGTGTGCAGTTTAGGGCCCCTCCCCCTATGTACTATATATTGTGTATTCATACACACTGGAAGGAACTAGAGACGCCTTCCTCCTAAACTTGCACCCCACCCACCTGTCCCAAATTGATTTTAATTAGGTTGGAGTCCCAACATTCAAGACTGCACACCTCAGCTTGGCACTATGAGGGTAAGTCCTACTATACATATATGCTGAGTGTTAGTCTGTGGGACCGTGTTTGGGGCTCAGGGCTCTTTGGGCTGCTGTTGCTGGGCTGCTCCATGGCATCATATCGTATACTTTCAATCACCCCTTTAGTTTGTTTAATATATATGTAGCACCCTTCACATTTATTATTACTTCTTACCTTGGTAAGTCCTATCACATATAATTTCCCCTATCCCTTTTACTATCACTTTAATTTTACACTAATGTGATGCCATGGGGTGGTTCTGCTGGGCTGGCCTGGGGGGCCCTGTGCCCTGGACCTGTCCCAGAGTAGTGTTAGGGACTTGTCCTAATGAGGTAACCTGGACGCGGTGGACAAGCCGATACTAATGGCCATTACTATGCTAATAACCTCAAATGCAATATAGCAAGATATTAAAAGGTCTAGCATATATATTTAGTGTGCACCTGCAAACTCCTCCTCCTGCTTGCTGCACTACAAGTCTCAGCAGGTAGCACCTCATATGTCCAGGGTGTGCAGTTTAGTGCCCCTCCCCCTTGGTACTATATATTGTGTATTCATACACACTGGAAGGAACTAGAGACGCCTTCCTCCTAAACTTGCACCCCACCCACCTGTCCCAAATTGATTTTAATTAGGTTGGAGTCCCAACATTCAAGACTGCACACCTCAGCTTGGCACTATGAGGGTAAGTCCTACTATACATATATGCTGAGTGTTAGTCTGTGGGACCGTGTTTGGGGCTCAGGGCTCTTTGGGCTGCTGTTGCTGGGCTGCTCCATGGCATCATATCATATACTTTCAATCACCCCTTTAGTTTGTTTAATATATATGTAGCACCCTTCACATTTATTATTACTTCTTACCTTGGTAAGTCCTATCACATATAATTTCCCCTATCCCTTTTACTATCACTTTAATTTTACACTAATGTGATGCCATGGGGTGGTTCTGCTGGGCTGGCCTGGGGGGCCCTGTGCCCTGGACCTGTCCCAGAGTAGTGTTAGGGACTTGTCCTAATGAGGTAACCTGGACGCGGTGGACAAGCCGATACTAATGGCCATTACTATGCTAATAACCTCAAATGCAATATAGCAAGATATTAAAAGGTCTAGCATATATATTTAGTGTGCACCTGCAAACTCCTCCTCCTGCTTGCTGCACTACAAGTCTCAGCAGGTAGCACCTCATATGTCCAGGGTGTGCAGTTTAGGGCCCCTCCCCCTATGTAAGTTTGAACTGCCCCAGCAAAACGCACCACTCAAGGGGTTAAATAATAATTTGCCCACCCTAAACTAAAAGTCTAGATCCACTCCTTGCATGGATCCCTGTGCTTTGGCACCACTGCAGCACTGATGTATGAGTGTACATTTGTAGCATAACAATACACCAGTATTGACCCAGTGTGGGTGCTATTATCAAGTAGCATTAAGTACCGCAAGATCAGAGATGACTTAATGCAGCCTGGTGACTTAATCCTATCCCTGCAATGTGATCACATTCTCTCATGCACCCTGTTTTAGCTAAGACTCCATAGCTTATGTTAACCATTTCCCTAGATGAGTAGTGACAGGTGTGTTGGTAACTGCTCACCTATAAAAGCATAATGTGCTGTGAGCCTTAGACCAGATAGCATGCCTGGAATCAAACATTGATGTGATAGCTATGTGTATTGTAGCCATTTTCAGCGATAGTGTTAGGACCTGCAGAAAAGTGGGGTCCCCTGAAGGGGGCTGCAGGCTTAAATGCATTGATCAATTCATGAACCAAATCTCCACTATTTATTATCAGTTTATTTAGTGTGTGCAGAGCCCCTACAATGTCTGTTTAAACAATGTGGTCACAAGCCATAGGGCACCCCAAAACTAGGAAAGGTGAGTGCCGATGTTTAGTGTATATATTGTTTATTAGATTAATTTTTTAAATTAGTCTTATTGTGGTCACATTCTCTCATGCACCCTGTTTTAGCTAAGACTCCATAGCTTATGTTAACCATTTCCCTAGATGAGTAGTGACCGGTGTGTTGGTAACTGCTCACATATAAAAGCATACTGTGCTGTGAGCCTTAGACCAGATAGCATGCCTGGAATCAAACATTGATGTGATAGCTATGTGTATTGTAGCCATTTTCAGCGATAGTGTTAGGACCTGCAGAAAAGTGGGGTCCCCTGAAGGGGGCTGCAGGCTTAAATGCATTGATCAATTCATGAACCAAATCTCCACTATTTATTATCAGTTAATTTAGTGTGTGCAGAGCCCCTACAATGTCTGTTTAAACAATGTGGTCACAAGCCATAGGGCACCCCAAAACTAGGAAAGGTGAGTGCCAATGTTAAGTGTATATATTGTTTATTAGATTAGTTTTTTTTTTAAATTAGTCTTATTGTGGTCACATTCTCTCATGCACCCTGTTTAACTAAGATTCCATAGCTTATGTTAACCATTTCCCTAGATGATTAGTGACAGGTGTGTTGGTAGCTGCTCACCTATAAAAGCAAAGTGTGCTGTGAGCTTCAGTCCAGATAGCATGCCTGGAATCAAACATTGATGTGATAGCTATGTGTATTGTAGCCATTTTCAGCGATAGTGTTAGGACCTGCAGAAAAGTGGGGTCCCGTGAAGGGGGCTGCAGGCTTAAATGCATTGATCAATTCTTGAACCAAATCTCCACTATTTATTATCAGTTAATTTAGTGTGTGCAGAGCCCCTACAATGTCTGTTTAAACAATGTGGTCACAAGCCATAGGGCACCCCAAAACTAGGAAAGGTGAGTGCCGATGTTTAGTGTATATATTGTTTATTAGATTATTTTTTTAAATTAGTGTTATTGTGGTCACATTCTCTCATGCACCCTGTTTTAGCTAAGACTCCATAGCTTATGTTAACCATTTCCCTAGATGAGTAGTGACCGGTGTGTTGGTAACTGCTCACATATAAAAGCATAGTGTGCTGTGAGCCTTAGACCAGATAGCATGCCTGGAATCAAACATTGATGTGATAGCTATGTGTATTGTAGCCATTTTCAGCGATAGTGTTAGGACCTGCAGAACAGTGGGGTCCCTTGACGGGGGCTGCAGGCTTAAATGCATTGATCAATTCATGAACCGAATCTCCACTATTTATTATCAGTTATATATATGCAAACTAGAATCTCTGCATTTCTATTGTCATGTAAGAATACAATTTCAGTGCTGATCCTTTGTCGTGTGCTGGGAAATATTTTAATTTTATTTTTTACTTGGGTTAAAACTATTCCCAGGAAATTGTAAGAAAAAGGAAATAAAATCAGACACAGAAGGCGTTTAATCCAAGTATTTATATATGATAATATAATCTAAGTCTACAATAGACTTGTACAGTATTAGGCACAATTCTCTAAGTTACTGCAAATTGCCATTATGTAAGCTTGTTTAAAAGGATTTCTAATAGAGGACTACAGTACTCCAACATAGTATGAATATATTCTGTAGACTTAAGTATGAAATAATGACATCTAATGATATCCATTTTTAATGTCACATAAAATTATATGTTCGGATGCTCTATCTATGATTAATAGATTAGCATAAGTGCCCTCTCCTGACTACCCCCGTCTTCTTCCCCCATTCCTTCCTTTGATAATACTAATACAACATTCATGAACTTAAACTGAGAGCTCTTTGTTATTCATTTACACTGTCTTTTATTACATTTCAAGATGCGGTCATATCCAGGATTTGAACTCATCGCCTGTGGCATTGCATTAAGACACTCTATTCCTGACTATCAGACCTTGGGCAAAATGCACTAAGCTTCAAAAAGTGGCCACTCAGCTACTAACTGTCATAATACAGGCTGGGCTTGAAAGATGACATGTAGGAGCTGGATGTTTTTCACTCTCCACTTTATGAAGGTTAGTGCATCTGGCCCCTTGTATAGAAAGCTGGATCCGATATGTAATGCCGGCGGTCGGAATCCCGGCGGTCGGAATCCCGACACTGGAATCCCGACCGCCGAAATCCCGACATGGGGGGGACGTGGAGCGCCCCCCCTTGCGGGCTCGCTGCGCTCGCCACGCAGCGGGCCCGGTGCTATTTTATTCTCCCTCTATGGGTGTCGTGGACACCGACGGAGGGAGAAAGTTTCGGGATTTCAGCGGTCGGATTCCAGTGTCGGGACTCCGACCGCCGGGATCCCGACCGCCGGCAAATTGACTGCATCCCAGAAAGCTAGAGAATTCAAACTAATTTGAAGCTCACCTGCACTGCAGCTGAGCAAAACTATGTAGTGAGGGGCTGCACGGAATTGGAAGTGTGGCTTCACAATACATAGATTGCTCAACTGCAATACTGATTATTTTCTGCAAAGTGCAAGTAGCTTCATAGAGTTATAGATATTACAGTTATTATGTAGGATCAAATAGCACAATGAGTGATAAACTGCAATGCAATAGGTTATGGGTTTGAATCCTGGTTATGGCAGAATATTGAAATTAGTTATGTAATAAAGGGCACTCTAATCGAACAAATAATTGAGAAGTTAAGTTCATATATGTGGTATAAAGAGGATTTGTGTCCAAGTCCATCTATATATCTAATCATTTGAATAAGGTCCATTAAGTATAGAACTTTCTCTTTGTGTCTTCTTTAAATCCACATTCATAGTTTATACGAAGAATGACAAGCAGCGTTATTTTGCAGATCTTGATAACACAGCCCATGGAGAATATATGATTAAATACAGCTTTCTCATTAGTCCAGTAGGTGGTCCGCACTGCTCAATTATATGGGTGTGTCTCCAAGGAAAATCTTTTTTCTCAACATTTAAAATTTGGAAGAAAGCCTGAAACATTGTTTCTCACAATTTTCATGTTTATTAATGAGCACCATATTTATGAGATGTAATTAGAGGGCACTGCATATGCATGTCGTTTTACAGTATTTATATTTTAGTTTATATATCCATCGCTTCACTATGCAAATTAATATTAATCATTATAGTTTCTGTCCAGAAAAGGCAATTCTCAAAACGATGAGTTTTAATCCGCAAAATCGACAAATATAAAACTGTTTTGGCAAGATGCGGCATCATTTAAATACTTTATAATGGGCCAGCGTATCGGAGCTTTTGAGTGAAATGGAAACAAACGTAAAAATATTTGGTATCGATCAGTTGTACGAGAATTGTTGAGTGCTTTTCTTAACCCTTTGAGTGCCAAGTGGATTTGTCAAAATAGAAGTGAAAATTGACAAGAAAACATTCATCATAATGATCTGTAACATTTACCTTATACAGGAAATATAATATTTTTTTACACAATTTTTTTTATTTGAATTTATATACAAATGTGAGGGACGCTGGCATTTTTAGCAGATAATTTGACCATCTCTCACAAAGATGTTGACAAAGGGTTAATATGAAACATTGTAATGAAAGTGTAGTATGTAGTCCAGGCATGTCCAAACTATTGCCCTCCAGCTGTTGTGAAACTACAAGTCCCATCATGCCTTGCCACAGTTTTGCTATTAGGGAATGCTAAAACTATGGCAAGGCATGCTGGGATGTGTAGTTTCACAAGCTGGAGGGCGACAGTTTGGCTATGCCTGATGTAGTCTATATACTAAGGGCGGTATTCAATGAGCCTGATTCGCCATGTTTTTATGGCGAATTTGTGCTGTTTGGCGAATTTTTGACAAAAACGGTGAATCACCCTATTCAATGACCACATGGCGAATACATTTGAAGGTTTTTTTCACCATGATTCACCGAGTAGCAATCGCTATCTTTTTATGGAGAAGTGGAATGTGAACTTTTAAAATAAAGTGTTTTGTTTTTTACATTTGGTGTCAAAAAATCAGGAATTTTATTCTGAGGAGGGGCATGCTACTTTTATTCATGTGCTGTAATCCTAAAAAGGATTCGCTGCACCTCGCAGGTATTCTCATTGAATACCGCCCTAAAGGTGTAACGGTTAGCATTACTGACTCATAGCACTGCTGTAATGGGTTTGATACCCACCACGACCTTGACTGTGTGGAGTTTGTATATTCTCCCTATGCTTGTATGAGTTTCCTCCCACAGTCATATATAATGGTATATAAGATTCTTGCCAAGATTGAGCACAAAATTAGTTGGCAATTCAATTATATGTAATGACCTATATTGTTTCTACAGGAATATACAGGGTAGAAGCCACCACACAGCTCTCCATGGACGGCCCGCATCTCCTGAACCTCGGGGAGACGAAAGCCTGGGTCGGGTTTTGAAGCCACAGACCTTTTTGCAATGGGCTTCTTTAGCACACAATGACTAAGGGACCTAAATGGGTGTCAGTTTAGTAAGTAACGTCTCTGGCAGATATAAAGATATTCACATGGCACTCTGCACCACAACGTGTGATCTGAGCAATCTGGTTTTGCCTTTTAAATCGCAGGAAGGATGGCTTAAGAAAAAAAAACTCGAAAGGGTGTTGACCAATTCTGGTTGACCTATTGACCCATACCTATTCAAAAGTAACAACAGCTACATATTCCTAAAAAGCAGCAGGGCTAGTGAGATCCAGTCCGGGTTTTACCAAAATGTATTGTGAATCATTGTTTGCTAATTAACCACACCTGTTACTTTTTGTTATATGTTTGTCCACAGTAGACGATCAGTGTTCCATATGCCTTTTAGCGGCTGGGCCATAGGCTGGGGGAATGTGGGGATTAGGTTAGGGATTCTCTGGAGTATCTATACTGTGAAGCTTGTGTGTTGCCTTCTGAAACTTGCCATTGCAGTAACCTGAGAACTGCCATGCTGTAACCTAAGAATTGCCAAACTGTTATCCTGGTATGCTGTGTACCTGCTACAAATAAAGAACCAGAATTATTTTAAACCAGTCTATGTGATTCTTTGTCACAAATAAATAATAATAATATTAATAATAATGATAAAAATAATCATCAAAGCAAAAAAAAAAAACTTTGAACTTAACCTTTTAACCCTTAATAACCTCTTCCTCCAGATACATGGTGTACTATTTGATACATGTGTCAGTCAGAAAATGATCTTTTTAATGATAGCACGATCAGCTTCGCTATTGGAACACAGTGTCCGGCCAGAGTGATGTCCTCATAAAGCAGAAATATGCACTCAGAAGTCTAGCAGATTGTGGATGGAGCCAGACAGTGTTTAGGAAGTTGCGGAAGAACACATAGTTTCCAATTAAACAGCATTTTTGAACTTTTCACCACTATCTGTAAGTGGTAATGATCCACTGACTTGTTTTTATTGCTGAGTACATTGGTAGCGGAATGACGCAAGACATGTTCTACAAGGGGTGTCCATGTGCTACAAGGAGGTCCATGTGCTACAAGGGGGTCCATGTGCTACAAGGGGTGCATGTGCTACAAGGAGGTCCATGTGCTACAAGGAGGTCCATGTGCTACAAGGGGTCCATGTGCTACAAGGAGGTCCATGTGCTACAAGGAGGTCCATGTGCTACAAGGAGGACCATGTGCTACAAGGGGGTCCATGTGCTACAAGGGGGTCCATGTGCTACAAGGGGGCCCATGTGCTACAAGGGGGTCCATGTACTACAAGGGGGCTCCCTGTGCTACAAGGGGGGATCCATGTGCTACAAGAAGGGTCCATGTCCTACAAGGGAGGTCCATGTGCTACAAGAGGGGTCCATGTGCTACAAGAGGGGTGTATGTGCTACAAAGTTCCATTATTTCCTTGTTAGCACACTTAATTGTGCGCCGAAATTAAGTGTGCTAACTAGAAAATAATGGAACCGAAGGTATATTTATATATACGGAGATAAGCCATCCTGTCAGGTGTAGAATATTTAGATAGCATGTGAATGTTAGATTAGGACTTTTTGAATATTTAAAGAATTGTTTGTTTTTAATGTCGCTTGTTTATATGGACATTTTATTAAGTGTGGTTAAGGAATCCGATCCGGATTTTTACATGTACCATTATAATCATGTGACCACTTTTGGGTATAAATACCTGCCCTGTTTATGTTACCTCCATACCTTGAAAAAGGGCCCTTGAGTGCCCGAAATGCGTTGGTTTATTGGAGGTGTCCAGATCCTGTCCTTGGAGCCCAGATGCCTCAGGAAATCCACCACCTCGGGTGAGCGGTGGTGAGAAACATCTGGTGCCCCGTGTGCAGGTGGACCTATTTTAAAGTTTATTAATGGAGTGTTACTTGTTATGTGTTATGCCAAATATATTTTTTTTGGGACTATCCCTTGGGACCGTTGAATTGCTGGATTTCTGAGTTCGGTACTTGTTTCCTAGAACGGCGCCCATCGCGGGCATCGCATATACATCGCATGCCATTATAATGGCATGCGATGCGACCGATGCGATGTCCGCGATTTTACATAGAAATGCATGGTAAAATGTAAATCGCGTCGATCGCATGGCATGCGGCCAAAAAAATCGCATGCGATGCGACCGACGTGATAACCGATTTTACATAGGGAACAATGTTAAATGGCCCAATTGACACGATTTCACATAGGGAACAATGTAAATGGCCCACAGACCCCAAATAGCCACCCTGAAGTGTGAAATGGCCCCCCCAATTGTTAATGCCACCCCACGATCAACGTCAACCCGAAGCGTGGCGAGCGCAGCGAGGCCGCGAGGGGCGGCGGTACGCATCCTCCGACCTTTTCATACCCCCACTATCCACGTCGGCGTGGAGTTGAGAATAGAAAGTGGCGTGGCGAGCGCAGCGAGCCCCGCGAGGGGACGCGGATACCTGTGAAGCCCGCGAGGGGACGCGTATAGCTGTTAAGGTATCCGCATCCCTTCACGTACCCTGAGTACCCTGAGTTCTACTCCTATTGGGTGACGATCGCTGGGTCCAAAAGAAACCGATTGTGGAATATAGGGCACCTTAAGAAGCTGAGATTTTTTTTGATGGATGTGTGTGTATAAAGATTGATCAGTCAAATAAATCTTTACATGCCTATGGGCCTGGTTGACAGGTCAGTTGAATATGAACCGAGAAGCAACTCAGTGTCACTACACATTGGGTGGTGTATCTGATTGTTGGGTGGTGTACCTCTCTGTTCTTTTATATTTATGAGGAGATTCAGCGGAGTGAACTACATTGAACAAAAGAAGAATCTAAGTGCGGGGTAGTAGAGTGGGACAGCGCATCTAAAAATTGCCACCATCAGAGTGTTTTGGTTCCAGTTTGGGATTGGTAATCCCTGGTGACAATTGATGCCACAGTCTCGGAGCGCAGTTATTTTTCTATTTACTTATTTTTATGTATGTAGGGTGGTAGGGGTTACATACTGGTTAGCATTGCTGTCTCACAGCACTTGGCATAATTAGCAAGAAGATTATCCTGTCTAACTAAGTGGTAGTTAGTACTTGGAATCAGCCTGGGACCAAGATTTAATTTTTTTAATATTAGCTTGACCTCCTGCTCAACGAGACAGGAGAATACAGGTACAGTACAATGAGAGCGTGGGAGATTAGCCAAAGAATCAGTCAGATTGATTTACAAAGGTTACACACTGTGGCCTTGTTGTATCTGCTTAGTGCACATGTAATGCTATATGTCTGCTGAGCCTGAGCACATTACAACTGGTCACTGAATGTGAGCAACCACTTCTCGTATTATCGTCTGTGATGGGAATTCTTTATGAAAGCAAAAGCAAAATAGTCACTTCAAAGACCAATTTCCAGTTTTCGGCCGCTCCTTTACTTGATTACAACTTTTACGATTTATTTTCCCATAAAACACTGCTTGTTCCACCCTCTGGCCCATCCCTGTGTCCCGCCCCGTAGAAATGGTTCTCCCTCGTTCCAATTGCTTTACTTTGATTGAGATTTGAGCTGCGCAGGGAAGAACAGTTTACATTGACCACTGACACACACACAAGAAAAGCAGAATAACCCCTCCTTCATTCTAAATATTGAACATATGCTGCTTTTACACCAAAATTCCGGATCCGACCCGGTATTTGGAACACAGTTACCTTTCGTGTCAGTTCCAGGATTTCTGGCATTCCCACTGCAGTGGCGACCTTGAACCATTCACTGCGTCTTGAGGGCTGGAGCTTGGCTTGAAGATGATGTCATCTCCAAGCGCTGAGAACTCCACTGGCTGGGACCCCCTGCGGTGCCTACATCATAATGAGGGGCAAAGTTGCTGAGCAAGCCCAGCCTCCATCTGTCCCGGTAGCGCTAGGAGGAGACAGAGGTACTGCACCGCTGCTGCTCCAGCACCAGTGCTGTCTGCATAGTACAGTAGACAGCAGCAGAGGCTTTTTACCTGTGTTCAATTCGGTGCACTTCCCGGACCTGGGTTATTTTTAAGGGGGCCATTTACACTGAGGCCCAACCCTGATATACCCCGGCAATAACTTGGGAAATTGCTTTAATGTGAAAGAGGTATAAATCTCCCATAGATAATTTTATTATATGTTTTACAGTACTCTAATTAATTGCAGCATGTTCTAAAAATAAATATTGGGGGAAATTTACTAAGAATTAAGAATACGCCCAATGCTGGATACGACTGTATATGACCAGCATCGGCGGTATTTTCGGGAAAATACAATCATAAATAGGGCATATTTACTAATCTGCTGTATTTATGGGATTCATGTTTTATGAACCACATAGGCAGCCATATGAATTTGTATTTGGCGGCCGTATATACAGCCGCCAAATGCAAAGATGAATCGGCAGCATGCATGGATCAGTCAGATCTGACTGATGGATCAGTCTGCTTCATGGATCAGTCAGATCTGACTCATGGATCACTCTGCATCTTGGATCAATCAGATCAGACTGATGGATTAGTCTGACTCTCGAATCAGTCAGATCTGACTGATGGATTAGTGTGATCTGACTGATGGATCAGTCTGACTCATGGATCAATCAGATCTGACTGATCCATGCAGGCTGCCCAGTGTAAAAAATAGAAAAAATAAATATATACTTTAATAAAACTCGCATGGGGTCCTCCGGCTATAGCCAGCTTCAAAGAGCCAGTCCTGGTTTTAGAAAGGCAGGGGCCAAAAATCATAGGTGTCCTGAGTAAATTCTAAAAGCAGTCCCAGTCTCAAGGGCTGGTCCTGGTTCCCAAAATACAGGGGACAAAATGAGTAAGGGTCCCCTGTAATTTTGAGAAACAGCAACGGGCTCAAACAGCCAACAGGGTTATGCCACAGCAGGGGGAAACTATACTAGTTCCACCAGTCAAAGCATTAACCCCCTGACTGTACAGCTCAGGCAGGGACCCTGGGGGAGTACGGACCCCTCCCCCTCTCAATAAATGGGTCCCCTACTCCAGAATTAACCCTGCCCATGCTGAAGCCCGGGGCTGTACCTGGTGCCCCAGGGTAGTTGGCAATGGGCTGATGGTTTAAGTGTTAAAAATAGATGAGAACTATTGTGCATTGTTGTGGAAGTACAAGTCCTAGCAAGCCTGCACCGCTTGCAGGGACTTGGTGAACCACAAGTCCAAGTATGCGGGGCAATAAAGGGCCCTCTGGTACTTGTAGCTCTACCAGGGCTGCCGTATGCATGTGATGAATTTATTACATTAGATGGTTTATTGCCCAAACCTACTGTACACAATTCTACATAGTAACACTATCAATTTACAGGCACCAGTTCTGTATTCCCCAAACTCCTCAAGCAAATTAGCTAAAGCCATTTGTGTTTTTGCTGACAGCTTTTTTGGTTCCGATCCGCTACAAGAAATGCGTGTTTTGCAGATGCCAAAATGACATACATAAGGGCACCACCAGCCCTTTACAATAACGGAGCGATGACTTCATGTAATTCAGGATGAGTCGTAAAAGACATTTGAAAACTAAAACTTCATTTTATTACCCAGAATTCCACTCTGTAGCTAAACCACATAACATTACATAAGACACAAGTAGACACATTCTGGGCACATACGGTAACGAATATAAGCGTTACACCCATAAGAAGTTATGCTTAATGACATTTAAATCGAGTGCTGCGTCTCCTGACAGTATTCATTTGTCTTTGCATATTTTCAGTTTCTGGTATTTTTTTTAACCCAGTCATAGAAAAAGTAGATATGGGAAATGGCAAATGACTTCACTGCGCGCGCCTATCGGTTCCGTTGCAGCTTGTGCAGCATTATGAGAGCAGATATACAGCATATTAAGGGCGGAATTCTCTAGTAACCCCCGGTGCACATCGCCGGCATTCGCATTGTTAATAATCACATATGCAGTAACATATGCGATTATTAACTGAAAGGCGATGGCCGGCGATGTGCAGCGGGTTCCCCCCTCCCTCCCTGCACCCTTACCTGGCTGTAAGGGCTCCATTTCCTCCTCCCTGCACTCGGAAGAGGTGCAGGGAGGAGGAGATCACTGGTCCGGGCAGTGGATGCGTCGCGGATCGGCGGGGGGCGTGCGGGGTGGCGGGGGACGTGAAGGGAAAAGCTTCCATGGGGTTACGCCATATATAACTGGCGTAACCCCCCGCAGTGAAGCACCGGCGGTGGGGCTTTGCTGCATATTAAAATGCGGTAAAACCCCCGAAAATGGGTTTTTTACTGCATTTTTGGTTAGGTAAATCTCGCCCTAAGTGAACTCTTACTAAGAACAATTTATTGCATTCTGAACACACTGGCGACAATGTTGATACTCATGAGAGGGTATGTGTATGGAATTGCTGGAATGGAACATGCCAAATCCAAATTTATGGCGAGAATTTGGAATCGGTCAAATGGCATTACACGTTGATTATGAAATCTTCGACTTTGCTTGGGATATCTGTTGGACAAAGGGAGGTGCAGACTGGAAGTGCTGCTCTGAGGGGCCGGTGTATATGGATCAAGAAGCATGGGAATAACTATAGTGGGTGCAGGGGGTATAATTGCTATGGGGTCCAGTGGTGTAGTAGATGTTATAATAGTAAGGGGGAACTGTAATGTGGCATATTATAACTGGAGGCTACTGTAATGTGGCATATTATAACTGGAGGCTACTGTAATGTGGCATAATCTGACCTGTTTATTGTAATATTGAAGTACTATAATGTTACATAATAAGAACGGAAGCACTGAATGTGGCACAATATGAAGTGTAGGCACTATAGTGTGGCATAATATGGATAAAGGACACAATAATGTGGCACAATATGAAGTGTAGACACTATAGGGTGGCAAAATATGGATAAAGGACACTATAATGTGGCACAATATGCAGTGTAGGCACTATAGTGTTGCATAATATGGAAAAGGGGCACTATAATGTGGCACAATATGAAGTGCAGGCACTATAGTGTTGCATAATATGGATAAAGAGACTATAATGTGGCACAATATGAAGTGTAGACACTATAGTGTGGCATAATATGGACAAGGGGCACTATAATGTGGCATAATATGAAGTGCAGGCACTATAGTGTTGCATAATATGGACAAGGGGCACTATAATGTGGCATAATATGAAGTGTAGACACTATAGTGTGGCATAATATGGACAAGGGGCACTATAATGTTACATAATAAGAACAGAAGCACTGCATGTGGCACAATCTGAAGTGTAGGAACTATAGTGTGGCATACAATGGATAAAGGACACTATAATGTGGCATAATATGAAGTGTAGACACTATAGTGTGGCATAATATGGACAAGGGGCACTATAATGTGGCACAATATGAACAGGGGACACTGTATGTCATAATATGAATTGGGGGCTACTATGTGGCATAATATGTACTAGCAGCTCTACAATATATCATCATTGAAACTATGGAATTGCAGTGGGTCCTGAAATAAACTATTGCACTACTGTGGAACATCGTACAGTATTAACTTTAACATTAACATGGTTCAGTAAATGAACTAGGGCAGTAGTTCCCAAACTGTGTGGTGCCTCGGGATGTTTGCAAGGGAGCCTCTGGTTGGGGGTCTACGACCAAAACAAATTATTTAAACGCAAAGTAAAAGGCCAAACCAGTGCTGGTGTCTGCCAATCATAAAATGTATGGACAATTAGAACCACAGCTATGTTCCCCACCACATAACTGAACCAGAGAATGACAGTTAAGCACAATTTACTTAATTTTTTTATTTTCAATAAGAAACTTTTTGACTAAAGGTTCCTTGAACAAATGCTGGTATTCTGGGCACCCTGGTCAAGAAAGTTTGGGAACCACTGGTTATGCTCTTGGCAGGAAGGATAAGTGCTGGATACACATACTAGTGGACATACGAAGCCTAGTGAACAAGTCTGAATCAGGCCCTTAGTATGATAAACTTGGATATAGATGTATCGAACCTTCAACAGATATATAGCACAGGTTCTCAAAGTCGGCCCTCAGGGCCCCACACAGTGCATGTCTTGCAGGTCTCCTCACAGAATCAAATTATCTCCACCTGTGAATCTTTTAAAATATGTCAGCCAGTAATGAGTCCGGTGACCTGGATAGCGTGAACCGTGTGGGGTCCTGAGGACCGACTTTGAGAACCACTGATATATAGCAACCAAATAACTTTAAACCGTCTTTTTTTTCAAACTGTGCTTTTAGATAAATGAGTAAGGGCCAGATGTATCAAGCTTCAAAACGTGATAAAATGGAGAGTGTAAAACAACCAGCCAATCAGCTCCTGCCTGTCATATTTTAAACCCATCCTGTGATGTGACAGGTACAGTAGGAGCTGGTTGTTTATCGCTCTCCATTTTATAACTTTTTGAAGCTTGATACATCTGGGCTGAGAATAAGATAATGAGAATCTGCACAGTTGCTATGGACAACTTCAGCAGTGTACCTCTTGCGAAGGTTTGATACAACTCCCCCCCTTGGAAAGCTGTTATAACTCCTTGTTTTTCATATTACTGATCCTTCTTCAACCTGACATTTAATAACATGCTAATGTATGCCCAGAAATCAAACAGAACGACGCAGCAGCATTTGCGGAGCAATTTGGCAGTTTCCGTTGGCTACTTTGTAGTCAGGAGGCCTCGGCATAGGAGCCAGTGGCTTGTATCACACAAAAACAAACTGAGGTTACTGCCTGGCAGGTTGGCAGGGAGTACAGTCGTTCTCTCGCTGGAAGGCTGCTTACATGTGAATGTGCTTGTCCAGCATGCGGTGTCCTGCGCACAAGGTGAAACGTTTTGCATCTACGTTCAAACCACACGGAATTCTTGAAGAGGAATCCTGATTTTTCTCCCACAGCAGCACAGAGCGGTCAGCCCACATAGCTCCAGCACATGTCTTCCGGAAACAGAACAGCACTTGGCAGATCATTACAACGCTGTGTGGCGGACACCAGGTACAAGGAAAACAATTCACTGGGATTAAAGTCAATTTGAGTTGAAACGTTTTTTTCATGTCTAGCCTTCATGCTGGATATCCAGGATGGAAAACAGGGACGAGCGTTTAGCAATAGTGCAGACCTACAGCTAAATATAGAACTGCAGTCGTATTAAACATACACCCACATATATGTATCAGTGCCAGATTAAGCCTTCGGGGGGCCCGGGGCACTTTACACAGGGGGGCCCCCTTGCACTTGTCATTACTGGCCGCAAACTGCATGGGAGCATATTACACTGTCAAAACACAGAGTAAAGGCAGTATAATCTTTGTTTATAACCATTTCTTTAAGTGCAGCACCCGGGCAAAACCCTCCCATGACTAGGCTGCTGCTGCTGTTCTCCATGGGCCTGAGAAGCATGTTATGAGCTCCACCAATCAGAGCTTAGCACAAACGTCTCAGCCTCTGCCCTCTGGTGCAAAGTGTCATGGGACTTAGTCAACCCCCAGTAATGCATTGCACACTTGTGCAGTCAGTGTGCCTTGGATCCCAATGCTCAGCACCATTAATCATTGTCACATTGGCAGATAGGTGAAGCTGCAGCACTACCCCACTGCCATGCACAAAACCTTTTCCTAAAAAAAAAATAATATATTTTTTTGAAAAATACATGCCAACCACAGGGGGGCCCTAGCTAGAGGGGGGCCCAGGGGTACTGACCCCTTGTGCCTCCATTATAATCCGGCCCTGATATGTATATTTTCAATGTTATATACATTATGATTCTTGTTGAAAAGCCATGTAACGCCACTCGCCGTGCGAGCGAATGCTCATCCTTGTAGCCTTGCGAATTTACCCACCGCATTGCGAATGGATGTTTAGCATAAATGATTCGAATGAATGATTATTTCCCCTGTTCTCAAATATAGGTCAGTCTTGGCTGAGCTATATTTGCGGCATCCAGGTCCGAGAATGAGCCGGGCAGCAGGCCCCCTGGGTTCGCAAGGGGACACCCATCATTTTTCTGGGGGCACCCATCATTTTTGTGGGTATGCCTAGAAAACTCTCTATCCCTCCCACCCTTGTGCGAATGGCATCCGCACAGCAGCCCTGCACATGTGAATATGAGAATATATGAGCAAACATCCGGTCCCCGGTGCGAATTCGCATCAACTAGAATCACCCCCTGTATGTGCTGGGCTCTGATTGAGGGGAATTATTTACCTGTGTAGCTGTAAGCAAGATGCGGGTTATCTCAGTAATGAGGAATTATTGGGGAGACTTGTTTAATCTTGGAGAAAGATAAAATGTAGACGTTGTCATGGAAAAAAACATTCAACTTCTAAATCTCACTTTACAGTCAGTGCTGCAAAAATACTTATGGAAGCTCTAGACTCGCTGTTTTTTTTTTTTTTTTTTTTGCAGTTCCATAAGGCTACATACAAAAAGTAGGCAGTCTGGGGCGAGATAGGGCTGTGAAGTGGATGAGAGGCAGTGTCGGCATTTATACACCGTTGCAAAGACCATTTGACCCCTCAAGGCTAATTCAATTGACTTCATAGTTCCCTATTGCAAGCAGTGCCTGATTAACCAATAGGCTGATTAGTCTGCAGCCTAGGGCACCAGGAGGGGGGTGGGGCATCCTTCCCCCTCGCCGAAGCCGTTTGCTTCTGGGGTTTGCACATGAGCATATTAGTGCATACGCAATCCTCGAACATCAGGGACAGGGCAGAATGCGGAACCTAATGAACGGGACTGAATCGGTCCTTAATTCCTTTACTTATGTTCCACAGTGGCGCCCAGCAAGTCATAAAGAGCCTGCGCTGTGTTCTCATGTTTGCTGCGACGGAACAGCAGCTGGAAGCCTGGAAGCACACAAAATCTTCCACACTGGAGACCGTATTTAGGTCCGCTCTCATGGGCACGTGCGTTTGCACGTGGCCGATGTTTGCGCATGCGCATTTTTGCACGCACCCATCTTTGCAGGCGGAGGGCGGCCGGCTGCCCCATTAGCAGATGGGAACGCCCAGCGTTTCATGGGCGTTCCCATGAGAACACTGGGTGTTCTCATTCTAATGCACCCGTGATGGACATGCGGGGGGCGGGCAACTGACATCACCGGCTGTCAGCTACCCGCCCACTTCCCCATGAGCTCAGAGGAACCTTACATATGCGTGCACCTTCCACATCTTTTGATGGTCGGTGATCATCCAAAAATGTAGGACGGTCCCAGTGGAACGCAAATGGATGTTTATGTAAAACATCCATTCAGAGCCATTGCGAACGTACGCGACTTGCGAATGGTGGGCCGGGATCTGGTTCACTCGAATTTGCATCCGAGCGAATGAACCAAAATAACCCCTTAGGAGTTGAGCAAAAGTTGTCCCAACTTTGAAAGAATAATAATCAATTGTTAATTATAATAATTATAATATGAACCAGCTGTTGCACCTGCAGCATTGTGATGTGATTTATTTGTAGGCTGAACATTCAACTAAAGCATTTTTTTAATTTGCATCAACAAACCATTCTGACAGGTACTTCATTTATATAAATTGACATCGTTTTTGTTAATCAGACTGCAGCAGCACTTATATCATCAAATATATCCCACCCAAAAACATTACGGTCATTAACAAATAATATTTTGCTAATAAAATCTCCAAAAAACATCAATGTTACCTAATTCCGAAATTGACCCCCAATCAGATAAAACATCTACATTAATATAATTAGATAGAAAATGTATATGACAAAATGATGGTGTCACAAGCTCTTTATCTTTATAAAATAATGACACATACAGTAAATGGCAGCTGTATATAAAGTGATTTAGACTAAGCAAAATAGTAAGATGTAGAAACATGGTAAAATTTTTACAAAATTTAAAATTAATCTTTTAAAATTTTAAATTTTTTAAATTAATCTTTTAAAATTTTAATTTTTAAATTCAAAGAAACTATAGCTAAGTAACCAGTTACTGTATCAGTTAATACCCCTTTTCCACTATCAGAAATAACACAGTAATTTCCACGGGGACGAGGATCAAAACGACTTTTCTGCTAGTGGAAATGTTCTCTTGTCAAATAACCCGGTTTGGTTTACCCTGCAGTCCAACCCAGGTAATTACCAGGGTTGAACCTAGGATGCTATTGGGTCGAGGGGTAAGTGTAAACACTCCCAACCCGGTATGTTTGAAAAGCAGAGCTGAATTGGAGCTTCTGGGGTATTTTTATGCGCACTTTCTAGGTACACCAATGGCTCAGGTATACACAACAGTTTTCACAAAAGTTTTCACTTGTCTTGTGTGACAAAACTTTTGAAAAGGTTTCATATTGAATACTTGGGGCCAAAATAAAAGCCCAAAACTTTTCAAATAAATATTTGTGGTCTCTTCTTTAATCAGGAAATGTTTTCTTTAATAGTGGCCCTTTTGGATAATGGTGGATCTGTTTTGTGACCTCCCCCTCGGTAAAGCCCTTTAAAAAGGCCTTTTCTTATGTTGATACCAAAAATGTTTATGGTACAGTAGAGATGGTCAACAGTGCCAAGGTCGACAATCACTAGGTTGACCACTACTGGTCGACACCTACGATTGGTCAACATACTCAACATTGGAGGTAAAAAAAAAACATAAGGTCAACATGAACATGGTCGACAAGGGAAAAGTCCAACATGAGTTTTGTTCGACCTAGTGTATGTTGACTATTCTTTGGTGTCGGCCTATTCACTGTCGACTATTAGTGCTTGTCCTAGTCATTGTTGACCTAGACATTGTCCTGCCGACCAGAGACCCTAATATCAACGTGTGTATGGGTAGGTACAGAAAATAATATTCAGCGTGTATACATATGGCCTGGACTTTAAATCACATTCAGATGCCTTTATTACAGATGCCTCAGAAATCCCGATCTATCCCCAATTCATTTTAATTAGAATAATGATTAAAACTTTTGCTTTATTAAGTCTTATTCAGAGTTGGATGCGAAGTGTCTATGTTTGCAGGATGCTGCGGGTTCCAGATTTATTACCTTATGCTAATAGTTTCCTACAGTTCTACCATCCACAACCTCAACCCGCTAGTGCCTCCTAGGCAGTGCCACAACAGTGCTCAAGTGCACCCGCTGCTGGCTGGCTACTATGAGCGCTCATGTTGTCTTGTGCACAGGCCCGGCAACAGGACGGGTCAAGGGGGATGTCTGACCCGGGCCCCAAGGGTTGGAGGGGCCCCATGATCACGGGGCACAAAAAAAATGCACTCCATATTTTATTATGCTGTCTGCTCCACCGCTGGCTCGGAGCAGACACCAAACATATGCAGAGCGATCTCCCCTTCCACGCATGTAAACCTCTACTCCCACTTTCTCCCTTAATATGTAAAAATTGCATAATTTGTGAGAAAATAGAGATACAATTTGAACACTTATTATTTTTGGCCAGCTAGGTGGCTGGTCCTCATCATGGTGATCCAAATTTCAAACTCAGTGAGTCAGTTTGGAGTGGCAGTTGGTGGCAGTTGCTGTCCCTCCCTTATTTGAATTTTGAACTCTAGAGCCTCCCTTGATCATAACACTACTGATCGGGATTGCCAGTCCTGAAATACTGACTCAAAGACACCCAATCACCCGAGTGTGCATTCTTCATTTAACCCAACCTAACACCCATTGTACCACAACCAAGTTCTCCTGCCATCACTGGGCACCACTCGACCAACAGTAACCCACAGTCTATAATTTGATGATTACACCCTGTGATAAATGCATTGGAATGGTGTTTGAGTGCAGGTATCTTTGTCTTAAGTTTCAGTTCTGTGCTTAAACCCCAGGAAGGTGTTTGTAAAGGACATGGTAAGAGCTACTGTATTTCTGCTTCTGTAAAAGCCTGTTAAGGGTTCCTGGGGAATATATATGAGGGCGGGCTCCATCTTTTAGGGCCTTAGGGGGGTATTCAATGTCAGGGGCACAGCTGTCGAGCTAGCGCGACAGCCGTGCCCCTGTCCCGTCCTCGCTTTGCTCGCCTGGAGCATGTCCCGGCCGCCGAGCGGCGAGAAGGGGGCGTGGCCGCGAGCTGAGGACGGAAATAGACGAGCTCCGGCCGGGATGCTCCAGGCGATCTTGTGATGTCGGGCTCGTTCTGCCGAGAACCCCTGTTCAATGCTGTCGGGGAAGACAGCATTGAATAGGGCCCCGAAGCCATCTCCCCTGTCGGGAGATGGCTGCGGGAGCACGACACCGATTGAATACCCCCCTAAGCCTCAGAAAAGGCAAATTATTGGTTACACCTTCTGTACATGGGTGTAATAAAAGACTGTCAGCCCGTACAGGAAGCGTCTCATTGCTAAGATGCTACTAACATTGACGGCTATTCCGTAAGGCTTCTGACTCAATTCACTTGGCTCTGGGCAATTTTTTCACATGCTTTGCAATGTAACACAAAAAAGATTTGTCCTTTGCAATTTGTCCCTTCTGTCAGATCACATCAGTGTTATTTCCGTTAACCCGGTTTTGCCGTTTGTATCATATTTGAGTATAAGTTTCTCTGAGTTGTAGTTTATGTGGCAGCTTTACGAGGATTTAAGTAGTCCCATCTGTTGAAGATACTTAAAAAGGAGCAAACTAGATGCATCTTCCAGTCAGCAGAACCCTGTAATTGTGCGACTGCTAGATGTTCAATAACAAAGTACAAACAAATCATTCACGCTCTGCGACTGCTTTGTGCTCTCAGCTACCCGGTATGTGCGGCGTTACCGAGAATATCGCATGAATTCTAAATAGAGCAGAATGAAACAAGTGAGTGAAGTTATGGAAAATACGTTGGTAATTATTCTGATCACGACAAAGCGTCTGATGACCGTTGCGTTCCAATGTCAGATACCCCGGTCATCCCAAAATGCAACATTTCTCATATGAAGGAGCCATAGTTACAGGGAAAGTGACAACAAGGCCACCAAAAAAGGTCGGTACCAAAATTGTTTATGGTACAGTATAGACGTCAAGGTCGACAATTACTAGGTTGACCACTACTGGTCAACATACTCTAGGTCAACATTGACAGAAATTCAAAAAAAACGTAAGGTCGACATGAACATGGTCGAAACGGGAAAAGTTCAACATGAGTTTTGTTATACCTAGTATATGTTGACTATTCTTAGGTGTCGGCCTATGTCAACCTGCCGACCAGAGACCCCAATATCAACATGGGTATGGGTAGGTACAGAAAATAATATTCAGCATGTATACATATGGCCTGGACTTAAACATATTAAGATGCCTTTAGTCCAGATGCCTCAGAAATCCCAAGATCAGGCATGTCCAACGTTGGCGATCCAGATGTTGTGAAACTACACATCCCAGCATGCTTTGGCACAGTTTTGCTATTAGAGAATGCTAAAACTATTGCAAAGCATGCTGGAATGTGTAGTTTCACAACATCTGGAGGGCCAATGTTGGACATGCCTGCCCTAGATCTATACCCTATTCATTTTAATTAATAAAACATTTGCTTTATTAAGTCCTAATTAAGTCTTATTCAGAGTTGGATGCAAAGTGTCTATGTTTGCGGCATCCGCGGGTTCCAGATTTATTACCTTATGCTAATAGTTTCCTACAGTTTTACCATCCACAACCTCAACCCGTTAGTTAGTGTATACCAGGGTTGCCGACTTTTCAGCTGCCCTCTCCGGGAGAGGGCAGCCAGCTGCAGCAAGTAGGGGGTGGGGCCGGTGGGTATAGCACAAAAGGGGGCGGAGTTGTGGGTGGGGCTAACCAAATAAAATCGCAAGCGGTACTCACTGCTGCCGCACCAGCCACTCACGCTGTCGCTCCCACTCTCCGTGCTGCCAGGCCAACATAGCCCTGCAGTGGCTGCCACGCACCGCTTCCACCGCTGCCGCACACGCTCTACACACCATGCTGATAGCCTCCGCGGTGGTTGTCACACAGGAACGCGATGCCATGATGCAAGGTATGTCATGAAGTCGCACTGGTAACAAGCACCCGCCCCCAGCATGCATGCGCAGTCCAATTTTTCAGCATGAAGGCTGAAAAACCAGGAGGATGGCGGGGCTTTCCGGTGGATCGGGAGAAAGGTTCAAAATGCGGGAGACTCCCGCTAAAAGCGGGAGGGTAGGCAACTACATAATTTATGCAAGCCCGTGGCAGTGTCACAACAGTACTCAAGTACACTGTCTGCTGACTAGTTACTATGAGCGCTCAGGATGTCTTGTGCATGATATCCAGTGCTCCCCGCGCCCTGTGCTGGCCGCGTCTAATTTATATGTGACATCATGCACAGGAGTCTAGGCCACTGTAGGGCGTGCTACTGGCTTTAGAGTGCCATTCCATGCACAATACAAGCCAGAAGCACAGGCAATGGAGTGGGTGACCATGCACCCACAGAACCTCTGCTCTTGGTGCGGTCCACTGCTCGCCCATACCTAGTTACAGTACGGATGACATCATTATGTTGCTTAGAATGGGTGGGGTCACCAACAAGTGACCGCTTCATTTCAAGGATGATCCAATCAGCTGTACAGATGGCATGGTCTTTGAATTGTCCCATGGACGTACTGACAATGCTACAGCAGCTATTATGGCTTCATGGTGCCATTCCAGACACCATGCTAGCCGGATGCAGGGAACATGGGAATGCAAAAGTGCTGCCCACAGAGTCCTGCAAAAGATCCATCTGCAGAAGAGCACTCTAGCTACACGCCCATGACACGCCCATGGGACAGAACATTTCCGTGCTGGTCCCCTCCCAGTTCCTTGAAATTCCCAATTCAGGAATATTAACATCCAACCAAGACCCAGATTTAGAACCAAATGGAGAAACAGAGAAATGCTCGCATTGGCTTTCGCGCGTTCTCTATATGCTAAAGCTTGCACCCATGAAACCAGATGCACTCATCCCAGTGCTAGAGTAGACGCTTTAATAAAAAACGCCTGAGTTTGAAAACATAAATCTATACGTGCGTGTGACACACAACAATATACTATTATAGTACACCATCAAGGTTTATTCATTACAATATAGCTTGTATTAAAACTCCCCTGGGCACTACGCCAGCTACGCAGATGTAACACGTGTCTTCCACCATACCAAATTGAACGGACTAATCATACATATTTCCATTCAATGGAAGCTCGCTGCCAGCATACCTTGTGAGGACAAATATTCTCAGCATTCCGAAAATTGTTGTCATAAGGCAAAATCATTGTTTAAGCAACCACAAAAATGTAGCACTTCCCACAACCGGCTCAAAAACACACATCAGCACCTCGGCCCGCTGCAGCTCCTGTCTTGCTGATGTTTGCTTTGTGCTCTCAGATATTTTGGAATATGGGATATATTAAGGAGAGACATTTGGAATCAGTCACAGACATATAGATGAATGCTTCTCTTACATGGTCTTCTTCTGAATATTGGAACTACAGTACTGCAGATTGTCTATGCTACATTTTTTATTCAAAATAAATGATATACAGTACAGTATAGTAACATAAAGCCCAATTTAATAACAATAGGGCAGATGTATTAAGCATGGAGAAGAGATCAATTCGAAGGTAATAATGCAGCAGCCAGCCAGCTCCCAACTATCATTGTCCCAAACCAGCCTGCAGATTGACAGTTAGGAGCCGGCTGGCTTGTGCGTTATCGCCTTCAATTTTATCTCTTCTCCAGGCTTAATACATCTGCCCCATTGTTAATTGGTAGCAGCATATTTTGTTTAGAATCGCAGTGAAACTAAAGAATATGCTGTTGGTATTTATCCTTGCTTACCTGATACTTGCCTACCCTACGGGAAGCTGCTTGGGGATCTTGAGTTTTTGGGTAGTCTCCCACGGCCTCATCTCCTGACTACTTCCTAGTGAAGATGGCAAGTTGATGATAAAATTAAGGAAAACCCTGCTACAGCACAAAGGGGCGGGGCTAAAAGACAGGAATCCTGTTACTAAGCCACAACCGCTACCCACTGACCCACAAATATATGGACAGTTCCGCTGTTTTGGGGGCGGGGTCTAACGACATAGCAGTCGCCCCAGAAGTGAAGAGCTATCATACATCTCCTCTCAGGGGGACTATTTAGTAGGTACTGTACAGTAATTACAGTATGACTTCTCTCTTATATAAGAAACAGCAACGTCACCTTGTTAGCTGTGTTTGTTGCAAGCCAATCGCTCATTGGTGCAAACTCAAAACACTAAGAACATTACCTAATTTAAGAGTCTCCTCTCCGGGAGATGACTACAGAGGATATTATCAGCAGAATTCTGGGGGCGAGGCCTGATCTTAGCATCAGAAAGCCCCCAGTATTGCAAATACTGAGATTAGTACATGGCACGGGTTCTCTTTCTGTCTGAGTGGTGGCTATCCTATATATGAGAAGAGAAAAAAAAATCTAACTCTCTGTGGGAGCACTCTCCACCAGAAATAGATTGTTTAGAAAATTGCAAAAACATAATTTTATTAAGTATCATTAAAAAATAATGGTATATATAATCCCTTAATGCCTGGAATACTGCTTGTAGCGAAGAGTTTGATTGTATATATGGCTCTAAATTGGCAGTAACAGTATCACAGCCGTACTTTAAGATCGCATGTCCAGTCAGTGGGAATTGAACCAGATATATCTACTAATCCAGGGGTCCTCAAACTATTGTGCTCTGGGACCCCATCAGACAATAAAAATAATTACAGGACCCCAGCCAATTACTGCAGAAGGTCATCAAACTACATGTGTAGTCAGCAAACAGCACCACATACATGGCAGCATTATGGAGGCACAGAATGATGGGAGGAGTCTAAAATAACAGACAATCCAACAGTTTTTTAGACTCTTTGAATCACTGACTGAGATTAGAAAAGTCATCAGCCTGGTGGTCAGCAATATGAAGTCAAGACCCCATGCTGAGAAGGTTGGGACCCACTTTGGGGTCAGGACCCACAGTTTGAGAACCACTGCACTAATCTATATGTTCTTGTTGACCTTCATTCATACCGCTTTCAAAACCATTCAAAGAATCTGATTGAATTGATTGAATGGTGCATTTGTTAAAAAATATACATTTCTGTTATTTGCTTAATTAATGCATTTTCTTTAAATTAATTCATATGAAGTATTTTTAATAAATATTCCAGCAATACTTGGAATCTGTTTATATCTGATCCAATTTAAAAGAAAAGAAGGCAGATAAAAAATTTCCCTTGGATAATGAAGTGAATTTGCCTGGCAACAACATCATACAAAGACAACAACAACAGCAGCAGCTGTAATAAACTATGCCTCAGAGGTCTAATGAAATAATGCCAGGGTATCATACTCTACTTTCCGTACCAGCTAAATGTCACGGCTGTTGTTTTAAGAGGTGAGCAAAAAGCTTCTTCTCATCTCATCATTTTTTTTTGATATTCGTGTTGTTTGAAGAGTTTGCATTTGTAGAAATAAAGGGCCTGAAATGTTAGTGCATGTGGTTACGTCTGCAACCGTGATGTTTGCAACCACTGACTTGCGTTAATATGCTAAAGACTCAGCCGATATCTTGTACACAGAGACGCTTGCTGCTGGTGTCTCCAGATCCACTGCTTGCATACAAAAGACTCAACATCTGGTCCATGAGATGCGGATCAGTCACGTCATCAGATTTCAGAGAGACACTATGGCGGCTCAGAACATCCATCTTATCTAAGACGCCGGTGGCCAGTGCTACTGTTGACTAGGATATGCCTAGAAAACAGTGTAGACTTGCCTGAGTTTCTGTAATTGATTATTCTAGAACTGCATATTGGCCCCATCCCCTCACCAAAGATGCACGATTCCCAGTTAATCTCCTCATTATTCACCCTCTCTTCCGGGGATCCAGGGGACTGCCTGAAAATTGTGATACTTCTAGACTTTCTGCAGGAGTAGAGATGTATGCTCTACCCCAGGGGTGGCCAAACCTGTCCTCAAGATCTACCAACGGTTCATGTGTCTCAGGTAACCTGTGGACCTATAGTAGGAATGAATGCAGCATGTATGACAATGTAACAGTTAGAGGGAGATTCTCTAATAATCTACGCCCCCCTTTACCGCCCATCGCATTTATAATTATAGCATATGTTGTAACATATGCGATAATTATAGCAAAGGACAGCTCTTGCGTTAAGAGCTATCCTTTGCAGTGAGAGTCGCTGGGTCCCAGCAGGTCCCGGCAGCTCCCCCCTCCCTCACACACCTGGGGGTCCGTGCGGGGCGGCGGGGGGTCGGTACGGGGCGGCGGAGGGTTGCGGTAGAAGCCCATTGGCTTCTATGGGGCATCGCCAGAATTTTCTGGCGATGCCCCCCGCCGCGGTAACCCGGTGGGGGATGCTTACAGCATCCCAAAATGCGGTAAAAACCCAGATAACGGGGTTTTTACCACATTTTTAGCTTAGAGAATCTCCCACTTAGTAATGACTACGGCTGTGCACCAGCTAGGAGATCTGGAAACGTGGACCATTGGTGGATCACGAGGACCATTTTGGCCACCCTTGTTTTACACTATAAGGCATAAAATGAACTAGTGCCCCATAGAATGGACTAGGAAAGTGCTATTAGGTATACAATAAACTAGGGCAATACTATGGAAGGAATTAGGGCACTACTATGGGAACAAATAGGTGCATATAATTTACTACGGTCCTTAAAATGACCTACAGCAATAAAGTAAGGCATGGCATGAACTCTCGGTATGACAATGTAGTGTATTAAGTTACTACATTAAAAGGATAGGCAGCAGTAAGCCCGCCCCTGGGCTGCACTGGGCCGGCCCACATTAGTGGAGGCTTGCAGAGAGTGGTGTTTATCTAGAAGCATTGGGAGCTCCTTCTAAATGTTGCTGTTGGGTTCACAAATTTCTAATTTTGAATTGTATTTAGTTAAAATGATTTAACAAGCTTATTATTGCTTTGAGCAAGAGCTAAATTACACATTTCGGAAATACATTATTCTTGCTGGGGGTTTCTTTTAGGTCTCATTAGTACTTAGTGGCAGGGTTGGATCTAGATATTTGTAGGCCCCATAGCAAAAGTTTGTAAGAGCCCGTACTATATATACCAACCAATGGTAATAAATGTATATAGAACAGGGAAGATGCCCCCCACCTCCCCAGTCTGGGCCCCATAGCAGCTGCACCCCCTGCACCTATGCTAGTCAAGCCCTTGCTTAGAGGTATCAAATATGAATGACTATTCAACATTAATATTTCCCTTCACCTTACAAACAAATCAGTGCATCCGTTTGTAATTTTTGTTTCTTTATTAGCTTTGAATAAAAAAAAACCCATAATTTGAAAAAGCTATGTATAAAAAAAAATCGGTTAGCGAGATGTAACCCCTCCCACCTGTCTGTGGGCGACTGGAAACGGCGCTGAACTGTGGTGTGAAAATAAAATTTGCACGTATAGCGATTAACAGTTTAAAATTGAAAATATAGTGTGAAATATGTCGCAAATAGAAATGTGATTAATAAACACTAAAAATACCATGTTAAAGTAGGTGCTATTTGCAAACAGGATACAAGTGCTTGGCCTGATCCTTCTTGGAACACAAAGCAATGAAACATACTGTTCATTATTTACTGTGTTATTGATCACGTTAAGAAGATGTGTCATTTCAGCCAAATAAAATACCGTCGACATTCATTATGTTGACAGGCTACAGTAAGTCGGAGCCCTGTTCCCAGCAACAATGTTAAATTGCAATTTATAGCATTGTAATGGTGTCTGTAATATTACCATAAACATTATTTTAAATTGAACAAAAAAGGAAATGAGGGAACCCGCGCTTCCTATTGGGGTAAATGATATTGGATTTAGAAGATGTTTTCTAAATAAGAGTTCTTTCTCCTTTGAAGTCCTCCGTCAGAATCCGCACCTCAAAAATAAAGCAAAGAGGAATTTTATGGTGCAGATTTACAGTAGATTCATTATACTGTATATAAAACAGCCTCAGAAGAATGTGCCGTAACGTATGAGGGCCTTTCCTAAGGCCAAGAAATATAACGTAGATCGGGGGTTTCTTTTAAATAGCCATGTGCAAAGTCTGCTATTGTCATCAGTTCTATGTCGTGCATTCAAAAATAAGCAATCTTATGCTGGGTATAGTAGTGAATAGGGCTCATCCCGTCTATATGAATGACATAAAGGCCCTTATTCTGATTGACGCGTACTTTCCCGCATACTTTCGGATCGCGTCTTTACGGCGTCTGCGCATGCGTGGAGAACGCCACGCGCATGTGCCACGCCTTGACTCCGTACCTGTTCGGGCAAATCCCGTACAAAACTGGTCACCGCAATCATTCGGGAAATATGGGCGTATTATGGGCGTCATGCGGAATGACACATGGGCGTAGTTTCAAAGTGGGCAAAACGGGGCGGAAACATGGGCGGACACGGGGGAGTACACTTATGTTGGGGGGCGTGCATTCGGATAGCACTCCGAATGCACGCGAACAAAAAGGGAAGAAATGTGCGGTGTCCAAAAGGCCACTATTGCTTTGCGGACACCACTCGTTCCTGCGGGAGGCGAACGGACCGCCTAATGACTACAAGCATTAACACCTGAACCCAATAAAATCGACTCCTTTACTCATTAATCACTAATAGGACGCTTGTCAGTGCTTTAATTGAAACCATTGCTGCTTCAAGGAAACCTTACTAATCACCCACATATGCTGTACTTCTGACACACTTTAAACCTGCTAACAATGGACATGACTGAATATTAATACTAGCAATACACATGTGTATGCGACATGTACTAATTAAACCACACAATTGTTGTAAAGTAAAGCAATTTATTTATATAAATTTCACTGTCAATGCCACTGTGATGCAATGACAAAAAAATAAAAATACCAAAAAAAACAAACCATGGCACTTAAATTGCTGTAAGGGTTAATGTGTGCAATGCATGTGTTAGGCATGCTTGTAAGGATATATTGGCATCTAATTGATTCCAATTCAAAATAAGCAGTTTTTTATGAGGATAGGTAATTGAATAAGTGGGTCATGTGATGTATTGCAGAAGATACATAATAGTGGGTTGTTTGGCGTAAATACTCCGCTTACGGGCGGTAGCACCGCTTGGCTCCCGTTCGGATGCGGTATTCCCGAGCATACTCTGTAATACTCTGTAATACCGTGCAGAATCTGAGTGTTTCTCCCGCACACGCATGGTTTGTATGTCGTCCGTAAACACACCCTGTTCTTAAAGAGTGAGTCCGTCCGAATGCGGAGGACACGTGGGCGTTTCTACGGGCGATGGCCGCACGCGGCAGAACACCGTGGCGTGCGGACCGCTCCGTAAGAATGCGGGAATATCCGCACCGATCAGAATAAGGGCCAAAGTGTTGATAACGCACCGACTCCCAGTTTCACATCGGTATCCGCACATTGCGGAGGGGGACAGTATAGAACTATCGGTACTTGTTTCCTATCTGGGCGCCCGCTACGTTAATTGCGCACCATGCTATTCTCCGTATAAAAATCGGATCGCATCGCATCGGATACCACAAATGCACATACACGATATTGAACGATGCGATGCGATCCGATTTTGTTCCCGCTTTTATGGTTGGCCCATAGGATATATAGGAAACCCCCCCTGATGGTTTAAAATGCGCCTCCATTGTTAACGCCACCCCAGTATTGACGTCAACCCGAAGCGTGGCGAGCGCAGCGGTACGCGTCCTCCGACTTTTTCATACCCCCACTATCCACATCGGCGTGGAGTTGAGAATAGAATAGTGTGGCGAGCGCAGCGAGCCACCGAGCCCGAAGCGTGGCGAGCGCAGCGAGCCCCGCGAGGGGCCGCGGATACTTCACAGGTATCCGTGTCCCCTCGCGGGCTTCACAGGTATCCGCGTCCCCTCGCGGGCTTCACAGGTATCCGTGTCCCCTCGCGGGCTTCACAGGTATCCGCGTCCCCTCGCGGGGCTCGCTGCGCTCGCCACGCTTCGGGCTCGGTGGCTCGCTGCGCTCGCCACACTATTCTATTCTCAACTCCACGCCGACGTGGATAGTGGGGGTATGAAAAAGTCGGAGGACGCGTACCGCCGCCCCTTGCGGGGCTCGCTGCGCTCGCCACGCTTCGGGTTGACGTCAATACTGGGGTGGCGTTAACAATGGAGGCACATTTTAAACCATCAGGGGGGGGTTTCCTATACAAATCGTGGGTTTGCGGGGTTATTACATTGAAATCAATGTAAAATCGGGTCTCAGGGACCATTTAACATTGATTCCAATGTAAAAACCGGGGTTGATCGCGTCACCGCATGCGATGCGATCCGATTTAAAATGAAATCGGATCGGATAGCATCGTATGCCATCGTACATCATCGAGTACCGAATACAATGCGATGCGATCCGATTTCATTACGGTGCCGTACGTTGAAAACCTGGGCGCCCAGATAGGAAACAAGTACCGAACTATCATTGGGTCCCAATCCCATACCCTCACTTTTTAGATGAATTTATTATACATTAAATTATATAAATTTTTATATTTCCGGTTCAGGCTTTAGTATGCGTTCCAGGCTGTTGGAACACACAAAAACTTCCGGTTTTATAATTTATGTTGTTTTATGAACTATGTTGTTTTTTTCCAACCACTCTTTGACGACTTTATATTTATATCTGTAAATAGGAACCAATCAGGTACGTATTACCAATCTCCCTGTATATTTTAGATTGTTTTTGTATACTTTATTCTGAATCTATCCCAGCATGCTCCACAACCAGGAAATGGGTGTTACCAATCACCCACTCACTATAAATACCCTGCTATGTAGGGGTATTACACACATACCCTGAGGAAGACTGTATATCCAGTTAAAATGTGTTGGTGGAAGGGGGAAACCATTGTCAGGCCATGTGATCCTAACATCTGACAACTGCCAGGTTTGGAGTATGAGGACCTCTCTCTGACCCTTTATGCTGTTTAACAGGCTTGATCATAAGGTCAAACATGGTACTTACCCCAGTTTATATGTGTTGTTTTTATATCTCACATTTTTTTAATAAAATCGCTGGTTTTACACCAGGCATTCCCAACCACGGTCCTCAGGGCACACTAACGGTCCAGCTCTCAGCCCCCTGCGTTGAGTGCCCCACCATGCTTAATCTGCCCTGACTGACAGGTGTAGAGAATCAATAAACTTCTATCAGATAAAGTTTCATGGGTTCAAAACACTTAACCTTAAACTCTGAAATATATAAAAACTCTGAGATGTACATTTTGACAGAGGAACTATTAGCTCTTTATTCAAATGCAAGCTATTCTTATTTACAATTGTACGAATGTATGGTGGCAAAGAAAATAATTAGAGCCAGATGTATCAATCTTCAAAAAGTGATAAAGTAGAAAGTGATAAACAACCAGCCAATCAGCTTCTACCAGTCACTTTTCAAACCCAGCCTGTAACATGGCAGGTAGGAGCTGATTGGCTGGCTGTTTATCACTCTCCATTTTATCACTTTTTGAAGCTTGATACATCTGGCCCTTAGTTATTCTACAATGCCCAACTACAAACAACAACAATCATTGTGGGTGGTACCACCCTGAGTGCACAAACATAAATATAAAACCTCAATAAGCCACAAAAGGTAACCACTTACCTTCTAACTCAATTACCCAACTGTTTGGGTGATAATGCTGTCCCCTGTTGGGGTGGTACAGCCTAATACCAGTCAATGAAGGAAGTACACCTCAACTAAAACAATTGCACTCACACTGGTGACCTTCCTTTCTTCCCCACTGCATAGCCAATGTCAAAACCACAAACGTTTAACTCACGGCACATTAAACAAAATTAAAAAATTGTCAAGGCAGATCATCGAACCGCCACAGGGAAAAACACATTGTCCCCCACAGGAAAAAACAAAACAAACCTATTGGCTCCCATAAGAAAAAAAAAACAATCACACTTTTCTGCACTGGTAACAAAACTAAAATACATTGGCCATCAAAATAAATCACGACCAGTGAATAACAGTTGAACTGGTGGTGGAGGTTTCTGTAAACTGGTGTGGACACTTCTAGATCTGGTGGCACACTTGAGAACAGCTTGAGGCGTTCTAGTGTGCTACTGCACAGTGGTTGACAAACGGTGTCCTAAAGGTCGAAACTACCTCTTGCCAGATAAAATACCTAAGCTGCACATTTATTCATACCTGCAAGCTACACAAACCAAACATATCCTATTAAGGGCTTATATATGTATGGCAGCTCGGCCTAAATTATTTATAGTCTGGAATGTCCCAGCAAACCGTTGTGTGCAGGTATTAGAACAAAGCTCTCTATGATGGAATGATTTACAGAGACAACATGCCAAAACAAATGGTAAACAAGATCAAATAAAAAACAGAAGATAATAGAACGATAAAGGGCGAAGTAGATGTCAACACAAACAAATTCGAGACCTAGAACTTTATTGCTGAAGCTGTAAAATTTTTTACTAGCGTAACTTTATATCTTACAAGGCAGCTTTTGCTACATGCTCACAAAGCAGAGTGCAGCTTGAAGACACAACTGTCTACGCCTGTCTATCATAACCTGGAGCCATGGACAATTTAGGAGCTGTCTGACTCCCACAAAAGAACAATGCAATCTTTGATTCTCTGCCATTGCTCCGCTCAGGGGTTAACAGGGCGATCCCCACCTTCTCCTTACTCCAACAATAAAACCTTACAGAAAAAGTCATGCTATGGCGAATTATATCCAATTTCTGCTCTTACGTTAATCCTTTGTTCTTCCCATTCACCTGGAAGCCTATTTCATTCTGCATACAGTAACACGCTGGATTGTAATTCTAATGCAATAAATCTCTGCATACACAGCACTCATAAATAATTTACAAGCTCCTGAGTAATAGAATTAAAGGCTCAAAATACCATTCTGGAAATAGTTATCTTATTGAAATGTACTGTGTGTGTTTTAGAATGTTTGTGTCTCCATGGTGACGGGGCTTAGATGTGGCATTTTAATTTTACGAGAATCGAGTGAAAAGGGGCGGAGCCACATGAGGGGTGGGCTTTGGGTGGAGGGCGTGGTCTAGCATTGTGACTCACCCTTTTTTCATTATTTTGGGGGTGTGCCCAGCTGCCTGGCTCCTACCACTACACTGGTAGATGCCGAGGACATGCGTGTGCCATCTATTCAATGACCACTGCCTCTCGTAACTGCTCCAGCCACAAAATACAGCGACTCGCAAGGTGTCCGAATGGATTTAAAATGCGTGCAGTGAGTAATGTACAAACAGACGGGGCCCACACCGTACACCACGCACCTAATTTTTTCAATACTCTCCATATATATATATATATATATATATACTGCTAAATACTCCTCACCTCTGAGGTGTACAGTAGTTCCACCAGTGACCACACGACGGACCAAATTACTCCTTAACAGAAAGTCAGAAAGTGAAAGCAAAATGATCTGTTTCAAACTTGCTGGGTATGGAAAGTGGGAGCTGTGAAGACAGAGATTAGAGGTAGGAGCATTTTTGACGAGCTTTTAACTAGTAATGTAATATGTTACCAAGTGTGGGGTTTTAGCATCAAACGGGTAGGCACAGGTGAGGTTTTGGCACAGACTTAGACAGTGACATCACGGCTTGGGTCCAAAACAGGGCTTGCCTGAGTTTATTGCAGCACTCAGAGCAAGAAACTAAAAAAGTCAGCCTTTACACTTCAGGCAAAACAGAAAAATAAAACCTGCTCGTCTGAGCTCTAACTAAACAGAATAAACGTCCCTCTCTATACCAGGGCCACACTATGTGACACTGGACACACACAGCAGATATAGACCAAGTAACGCAGTACTTACAGCCTTGTCTCTCTCTAGCAGCAGCTTACTGCCTCCAACACCCAGGGAGAGAGAGAGACACCTATGGAGAGGGCTGGCTCCTTTTTAAAGAATCAGGTGCTCTCCTGATTACCAGCCCAGGACAGAACACCCTTTGTAAGCCGGAGCTTACCACACAGATTGAAACAGCCTGCAGTCTATATGCCATAAGACAGGATTCTAGGGGAAAGGTACCTGCCGTCTATGACTTTCCCTGCCACTGTCTTACATACCAACCCCCTCTGTTCGAACCTGTGGGGTCGGACCCTGTCTGCCAACCGGCAGTATGTTCGGGATAGGGCATCGGCATTACCCTGAAGCGTTCCTGCTCTGTGTTCCACTGTAAATTTGAAATTTTGCAAATTGAGAAACCATCTCGTGACCCTTGCGTTTCTCTCTTTGGCTTGGTACATCCATGTAAGTGGGGAGTGGTCCGTGATTAATCTAAAGGAGCGTCCTAAGAGATAGTACTTTAGAGATTCAAGGGCCCACTTGATTGCTAAGCACTCCCGCTCGACTATACTGTAGTTTCTCTCCGCAGGTGTGAGCTTCCTGCTCAAATATGTTACCAGGTGTTCCTCTCCACCAACTTCTTGGGAGAGGACAGCACCTAGTCCCACATCAGAAGCATCAGTCTGTACGACAAACTCTTTTTTAAAATCCGGAGTGATCAGGACTGGTTGATTACAAAGGGCCACTTTTAATTCTTGGAATGCCCTTTCAGCCTCTGGGTTCCAGCTGACCATAACTGCCTTACCTCCTTTGGTAAGATCGGTTAGGGGCGCTGCCATGGTTTCAAACTGGGGAATGAACCTACGGTAATACCCCAGAATTCCCAAAAAAGCCCTGACTTGTTTTTTTGTCGAAGGACGAGGCCAGTCTTGGATAGCCTCCACTTTATTTATTTGCGGCTTTATTATACCTCTCCCGATAACATACCCCAGGTAACGTGCCTCCTCGAGGCCTAAAGTACACTTTTTTGGGTTCGCTGTCAACCCCGCCTCTCTGAGGGAATTCAACACCGCCTGGACTTTGGGTAAATGACTCTTCCAGTCATCACTAAAAATTATGATGTCGTCTAGATATGCCAAGGCATACTGACGATGGGGTTTAAGAACAAACTCCATCAACCTTTGAAAAGTTGCTGGAGCCCCATGCAACCCAAAAGGCAAACAGAGATATTGGGCCTTATTCTGATCTGAGCTCAGTACAAATTTGTTCTTAAAATGGGCAAAACCATGTGCACTGCAGGTGGGGCAGATGTAACATGTGCAGAGAGAGTTAGGTTTGTGTGAGTTATTTTGTTTCTGTGCAGGGTAAATACTGGCTGCATTATTTTTACACTGCAATTTAGATTTCAGTTTCAGCACACCCCACCCAAATTTAATTCTCTTTGCACAGGTTACATCTGCCCCACCTGCAGTGCACATGGTTTTGCCCATTTTAAGAACAAATTTGTACTGAGCTCAGATCAGAATAAGGCCCATTGAAACAGACCATCGGGGGTGACAAACGCTGTTTTCTCTTTGGCACTATCGGTAAGAGGTACTTGCCAGTAACCTTTTTTGTCTGCTGTGACTTCTGGTTTCGGCACTTCGTTCTGTCGGGGAGAATGTCCCTTTCCGACAGAACGAAGTGCCAAAACTGGAAGTCAAGGCAGACACGTATTACCGGAAGTGACGTCGCGGCCGTGATCCGGAACCAAGTTGAAGTACTCAGACTTAAGGGATGATTTTAGAAGCCGGAATAAACAGGAAATGATGTCAGCGGCCAGAAGTCAGACCCCCGGCGGCCGGTAATATGGATTCTGAATAACTTTAGATAGTAATACACTGAAAATGAGTGCTATATACAGCGCTCACACCTGTTTAGGATAGGATCATTAGGATACCCTATATAAACCGTATAGACAGAGAGAGAAATTACACCTTGAAAAAGATCCAAAGGAGATCGAAACGCGTTGGTGGGAGCTCTCTCTACAATTTGACTGGGAGACCACAGGACTGGAATGCCAGAAAAGGCTGCACTACAACCTGGACTCTAGAAGGGGCCCCAAACAGAGTCCCAGGTATTTGCCAACTCAGCCTGAACTGACATAATCCACGAATGAGGTCCCAGCAATTTGTTTTTTGACTTCACTCTGTTCAAATAAAGGATATCTGTTTTTAGTAATTACAGTATCAGTTTGTTTTTGCTCATTTATACATACAAGCGTTTGGAATCTAGCATCCTTAACGGTGCAAGACAGAAAGATAAAGACCTACCTGATATGCTATTGATCTTATAGCTCCACGTGAGTAATTGGTTTAGGGGTGGTCCACCCCACTACATCTTTTATTATCCAAGGATTTCGTCATACCCCAGAGAGGGTTTATATGCCTGTTTGATCGATTGCCATTGTGAGTGTGTGGAAAAGGGGGTTACACCCCGATATATATACAAAAGATCACTCAGATAGACCAAAGTTGTTTAAACATAACAATTTACTTGAAAATACACACTTACCATAACTTTATTACACAAGGAGACATGCTCTCTATCTCCCCTCTTGTCTTTTCATAAATTATCGCCGAGAGAGGAGACAATGGACATCAAGGGACAGTGACTTAAGCAGGAGAGTATTAGTTCCCTTTTATAAAAAGCGCCCATATTCTTACAACCGAGTATGCTATTTCCTCTGACCCGGCTCCTGTTTACAACAATGGGGGAAGCCCAACCTCTGAACTGCAGCATCCTGCGGTCAACATGGAGGTTGGGCGGGGGGTGCACACAGCCTCTGCTGCTGACTGCTGTACTGTGCACACAGCAGCAGAGGCAGGGAGGAGGTGAATGGATGCCTGTGTGTGGCATCCATTCACCTTGCGGATGGGGGCTGGGGGGTTCACGGAGGCTGGGGCAGCCCAGCAGCTTACCTTGGTGCTGGGCTTGCCCCCAGCGCGGCGGTCTGGGGCCCGGCGTAGCGTTCGGTTGTCCCGGCGCTTGGAGATGATGTCATCTCCAAGCGCCGCTCCCGTTTACACTACGGGTCGACAACGCAGTGTTAACAGACAACAATCCTGGATCCGATCTGGCTTGGAACCGTGTTCTAGATACCGGGTCGGATAAGAGATTTTGGTGTAAAAGGGGTATAAGTAATAAAATTATTACCAGTGAAAGCAAATTGTAGAAAAAAATTGGAAAATGTGTTTAAGCCAAACCACCCGTGTTTCACGTTACATATTCTGAATGTACCAGGAAGAATATACTTGTGAATCAATTTGAGCACAATATCGCAATATGGCCAAATACATTTCACGTTTGTAGAATTGAAGCTGGCATTAGTTGGTTGTGATAGTACTTGCAGAGCACAGACCACGAATGAATGCACAGGATCATGGGAATATAGCCACACACAAGGAAAAAGCAACAGAGCTTTGTGATCTCAGAAGGAACTGGGGGGGGGGGGGGGGGGGGGTTATGAGATATGACTTATGGCTTCTCATGGATTAGTCTTTTTGAAGGTTTTTAATAAATCCTGTAATAATATTGATGCTACATTACAAAGGCTGCACTGTCTTAGCCAAACAGTTTATCCTTTGTAGCACAGTGTCATAACAAAAAAGCACAGTGTCATAATCGTGACCTTAAAATGTATAGCAAGGCAATGTAATAAAATGGAATATGGAAAACTCAGATGAGTAATAATTCCTCTTAAATTGAATATAGTGGTTTTATTGCGTACACAGTGGTAAGTGCTATATTTTATAGCATGGTGAAACTGCGGGTGTCAGTGATGCAATGGGGTCTTTGGTTCAGTTCCACCAAAATAGCTATCTATGCAGAGTTTGTATGTTCTCCTTCTGTTTGCATTGGTTTCCTCCAGGAGCTCTGGATTTACCAAAACTCCAAACACCGTAGTACTGGTAGGTTACCTGGCTTCTGATATTAAATATTAATCCTTGTATGGGTGTGTGTCCACATCATAGAGAATATAGAAGTCTATGTACTTATCCAGGGGTGGCCAAACCTGTCCACAAGATCTACCAATAATTCATGTTTCTCAGGCCACCTGTGGAACTATAGCAGGGCCGAACTGGCCATCTGGCACTTCTGGTAAATTCCAGAGGGGCAGATGGCCAGATATGCCGCTCCAATCGGTGCACAGAAAGCCACTGTATTCGAGCCGATTGGGCTCAGAAGAGAAGGGGGCATCTCAAGCGGCTATTCCCCCTCTCTCCTGCAAGCCGGGATCAGCAGTGCACGCATGCACGGCACATCGACAGAGTTCGCGCGTATGCACAAATATCAGGGCCGCTTAGGCAGCTCAGTCCGTCACTGATCTATACTACTGACTACAGCTGTGCACCAGCTAGGTGATTTCGAAAACGTGGACCGTTGGTAGATTTCGAGGACCGGTTTGGCCTACCCTGTACTAAGCGATGGAGAGAGATAGTGGACAGATATAAACTACCAGCCAAACAGCTCCTAGCTTTCATTTTTAAACTTTTTTTAGGTGTTGATTGGCTGGTACCAGGGGCGGTTTGGCCATAGACCTTACAGGGAATATTCCCGGTAGCCGGCACACCCGGGAGGCCATCTGTCAGCCAGTGATTTTTTATTTATTTTTTTTAAACATGGCCCCGGCTAAGAGTAATAGTCCCTTCTCGTTCTGCCTCACATGCAAACAACTTTTACTTGGTCACAGAGCAGAGTATCCGATTATGCAAATATTCATCTAAGGCAGGCGCCCATCTATATCCATATATCTATAGCCGAATAATAACCAGGGAATATACATCAGATTTCCATTCATTTATTTTTTCAATTGTGTTTATTTATAGAAAGGGTTTTTTCAGATGTATACAACACACACATGCAACATACAACACACACATACAAAACAATAGGAAAACACAGCATATACAGTATATAAATGTAAAATCATATAAGCAATGGAATAATAAACAACGATAATATCAATATACATTGTAAAGCTATGAAAATCAATGTTGGACAATTCCATGGCTAATATGGCAAACAGCAGAAACCGAACTAGGAATAATGATAACATACAGGGATAAAGGATCGATTCAGACCCATTTTCTGGGCAAACACATGGTGTGCAGCGGGCATGGGCGAGCCGTCCTTCTGAATGCTCCCTGGCTGCTCTCAGGGTGATTGACACCCTGTATCTTTGCATTGTAACATGGCTGGCGCAGTTGCAACGCTCAAATACCTCAGATAGCTACCGTTCTCTCTGTTTCCCAACTGTTCTCACGACATTGGCTTCCTCTCGGAACACACCTCCAGAAACAGCTGTCCCAAAGCTTGAACTTGCTCTCAGGTCAAACATTGCTCATTCTCCAGGTTTTCCACTTACAGTACTGTACATTACAAATCTGGAAAGGTAGTTTTCAACTCTAGACATCTCTCTATATATACCAGAGTCTCTGTCATCTTGTCACATACATTCCTCACAGGAAACATTAATAATGTTCTATGCGGCTTGTAAAACGTTGTCAAAATCTTCATGAATTATTAAATGATTTAGTTTTTCTGTTATGTAGAGTTTATTATATGCGATGGTTGCTTTTCCTTGGGCCATAAAGTCATAAACTAGAACCTTTTGTTTGTTATCTATCCTTTTTATAAAAAAAAAGTAAAATTCTAGGTACAAAACAAGGGACATCCAGATGGACAGGATATAAACAACGTGACGCGGATGGGGATGTCTGTTTCCGGTATCTCTTGTGTAACATTTGTACGGGGGACTTTATATCCTGCGTGCCACTGTGGAGGCTACAATGTGGGTACAACATGTGTCCCGGCGTGACTTGCTGTAGCTTCTTTCCAGGAACCAGAATCCATTTAAATGTTTTTGTTCTTTTGTGATATTTTTCCTGCTTTCTAATCTCTTTCCAATGAATGCATTCAATTTTTGTTAGATTTACAGCAGGTGGTTGGCCAACGAGCCAGCCGGAACAATGCTCTAGCGTGTGTTGAATGTAAGCCTAGTTGAGCGGCCGGGCACTTGCCACTTCTGGATATTTCCCAATGGCCTAGAAATTTGTAAATAAAGTTCAACGAGTTTAAATAATTGTTCCTTTGAAGTTCCAGCGTTCAGCTGGCGCAAATGTGACATTTTTAAATGAAACCTGATGTATCGCTCTGAGATAAATGTCCCGGAGAGTTTATTATTATTTTTTTTTGTAAATACATTTTCCTGAAAACCCAGCTACTATATATATTGGCTAGGGCAAATTTAGGATGATTTTTTTACTTTTTTTTTTTAAATGGTATTTAGAAATTTTGAATTTTATTTAGTTTTTTCTATACAGCTCTGAGCTGGGGAGGGGTTGTCTTGAGGTTCACCACTCTCAGTATTACATAGTGGTGCCAATGCGAGATATACGGTGCAAATTGGTCCAGATAAGATCATACAGTAGCTCACGCCATAATTGATAAATAGTGGATGGAAAACGATCAAACATGAGATGTTTGTAGATCATGCAAGGCTGTCTTAACAGCATTGTAGGCCCTTGGCAAAGCAATTCACTGGGGCCCCTACACACCCATTTATGGGAACCAATTAAAAAAAATTGTAGGCCCTTCCTGCAGTCCTGCGTCATATCTGCAAATGCTTCCATACAGTAAATGTCTGCCAGAACTCTAGTTGGTGGATAGCTCCAGCCTTCCACCAATCAACATGCTTAAAGCCATACACTGTCTGGCTTAAATGTGGCTAGAGAATGCTGCCTAGTTTCTAATGTGTTACCAGTGCCACCACTGATTCCTGCTCTGAGGCCCTAAGAATTGTGTAGCCCTGGGCAGCTGCCCAGTGCGCCTATACGTTAATATGGCCCTGAGCACACTATGGGGGGTATTTACAGTATCAAATTTGGAGAGTTGTAAAGTACTAACCAGTCAGCTTCTGTCGTACTACAAGCTGTGTTTATAAAGCACAACTAGGAGCTGATTGTTTGATACTGGAGTAGTTGTATCAAACCTTCTAATTGGACCGACAGAAAGGTTGCCCCAGCAACCAATATGCTATTTAGTTAATGTTATGGTATTGGTTGCTTCCCTACCTGTCCTCTTCAGATGGTGTGATATATCTCCCCGTATAACAGAAACTCCTAGTAACATTAGGAATTGCTCCCATAGCATAAACAAGTGGTTTTATCCACAGCGCTCTCTTTCCCATTGGGCCTAACGGGCAGTTGCTGGGCTGTGTGAGTTTGCACAGGAAAACAATCAAATAACCTAATCAGTTTAAAACATTGGGGCAGATTAAAGCAGTCAGTATTTTCTCTGCACAGAAACAAAATTTTGAATTTGTGAAAATTGTCAAGCGAATATTTTTATTCCTCATAATGACCTGTCATTTTTTACCTTATATAGGAAATATAATCTTTTTTTGCACAACATTTTTTTTTTTTTAATTCACATAACAAATGTGAGAGCCGCAGGCATTTTTAGCAGATATTTTTGCACATCTCTCACAGAGATGTTGGCACTGAAAGCGTTAAAACATAAGCCACGGAGCCTAATTAAGACCTGAGAGCTGCTGTGTGAATGTGCGGCGGTCAGCAAACAGATAGACTCCGCCCCGAAATAATGAGCGCGTTGTGAGAATGGATGATTACAGCTAGGGAATAATTAGCAGCCGAGCAAAAATGGCTTTGCAAATCTATCTACTGTTTTCGCAAAGATGGAGACATTTAAAAAAAAAAAAAAAAAACATTCGTAATGGCCATGTGCACGTGTCAAAGACACGTTCACAAGAAAATATGTGCATGGGTCATATTCTGGATTCAGGAAAAAAAAAACAATAATCTCCCTTTTTTAAAACTATAAAAAAAATAAAAATTACGTAACACTGCAGTAAGTTTCTTAACTGATACTTATTGTGTCATTATTTTTAGTGATAGTATTTTTTATAGATATATATTTTTTTGTTTTGCATGTGCGGACACTTTATTTGACTTTGGAGAACTTATTATTTTTTATTGCCTCCTGTTTTGAAATGTTTGGACAGGTTGACTGAAAAAGGGAGATTTTTATATATCTATAGTGAAGCCATGACTTAATGTTCCCTGTTCCTAGTAAAAAAAAAAAAAATGAAATCAGGATCTTGGCCATTTAAAGTCAAATAGGATGTGACCTCATAATGTTAATAGGTCTCTTTCCATTTATTTTTGGAAGCCTTTAATATATAGTCAGGGTTAGGGTGACAACTGAATCAGCTGAGTTTATTTACTTCTAATATTGAATTGGGAAAATGTCTGCTATTTTTAAAGTACCCTTGTGGTCCACATGTGAAATATAAAGCAATATTGATGTTTATAAATCGTATATTGACACTAGCTGAATACCCATGCTTTGCTACGGGATGAGGATGGTAAATTAGAATTTAAGTTGTTTGTTAATTTACATTGGTTGGAGAGGAAAATCAGTAAAAAAATCAGTTAAGTGAAAATACTGGTTCTCCCCATCGATGGCAAAGCTATTCTACAATTGTCATAAACCATCAATGATTTAGAATCATCGATGGTTGATGGCCATCTCTGCCAGGCATACCCGAAGTGAAACTAAACTGTGCAGAAATAGCAATGTTAGTGGACGTCAGCGTTCAGAGACAGGCGCAGGCAGCGGCAGGCTTGGGTGGTGGAGGAGGCGCGCGGTGAGTGAGGCTTGGGAGGTAGTAGGGAAGGGGCCCCTCTAGAGCCGCAATCTGACCACATTTGTTGTTATACCCCATGTCCTCTACCTCCTCTATGCTATTGCATATCTTGCTTCCCTGACCCACTTTGTGTAGTGCCTGGACCCCTTTTCAGGGGCGGATTGGGTCCCGAAACCGGCCCGGGAGTGGGGGGGGATGGGGGGCGGACGGCCCGGGGGGAGGGGGGTGTTGGCAGCGGTATGTAAGCCCGGGGGTTTTTAATGTACGCCCGGGGGTGGCAGCATCGGCATGTACACCTGGGGGGTGGCAGCTGCGGCATGTACGCCCGGGGGGGGGGGGGGGGCTTGTGGCGGCAGTCACGGTATGTACGCCTGGGGGGGTGGGTGCGGCGGTTTGCAATAATGCTCACCGGGGGGTGGGAGCGGGGAGCAGTAGGCTCACCTGCTGCTGGCCGGGCAGAGGGGTAATGGGAACTGGGAGCCTGGGAGGTGCTGTGCGCGCATGCGCAGCAGCCCTCCCTCAGCCATTATGGAAGTGGGCAAAGTGCTGCGGCCGCTACCCACGGCCCAGCCAGCCCAGGGGGGGAGCGCGGCCAGCCCCCTTTTGATGACTTTTGGGCCGGCCCACCGGGAAATGGCCCGGTTTCCCAGTGGGCCAATCCGCCCCTGCCCCTTTTGTTCCTGCTCTTCCCAATATAGAACTTTCAGTCTGTGGATTCCTGCTGCCTTCATTGCCCTCCTATGAAATATATATATGACGTTTATGGACATCCATCCACTATTTAAGTGTACAGATTGTTGTTATACCATCGGTTCACAGTATCTGTAATCGGACCTTGTCTATATACTGCTACGCTCCTGTGAGCAACCTTTTAATAAATAGTTTTTTACTGTCATTTGAATTGTACAGTTCAATTATATAAGGTCTTTAGCGCACCCTGATAACCCCACATTTCTCCATATATATATATAGGGGTTGATGCGGCCCGGCACTCTCCTCAATGTCTCAGCTGCCCTGGTGCCCCGCCAAAGGGGTATTTGTAAGAAATAAATGCAGACTGGCACTCCGGGGTCTTTAAAAAAAAAAGCGTGTTGTAGTCACAGCAATGAAACCAACGTTTCGGGGGTGGTCCCCCTTTGTCAAGGTGTATAGGTGATAACAAGAATAACAAGTAGTGTTTACCTTATATAGGCCAGGGAAGTGCAGAGAGCGTGTCTACCGCACGCCGTACATCCCGCCGCCGGCTGTCCTGTCCGAAGTCTCTGGACCGGAAGTCTGCAGGCTTCCGGCCAGTGAGGCGCTGCTGGAACGCAAGCCTGTGCGTAGTCAAGGCTACTGTGTGCTGTGTGTTTGTGTGTTGTCCCGGCGGCTGGTGATAGGCTGCTGCGTGTCACGCTCTCTGTAAGTGCAAAACAAATAGGAAATACATGTTAAAAACTTCAAAGCACATTACAAATCATGTGTATGGTGCAATAAAAGTGAACTGTATTTAAAAATACCACCCTGTTACTTGGTGGTTATGTGTGTAATTTATTAAGATGCGCTGCGAAGACCCAGCGCAAGTAGTGACAATTCACTGTGTGTGGGGAGTCTCACCTATTGTGGATCCCTGTGTTCTCTATAGGGCTGTGTCAGTCTAATCATATCATGATCAGTGTTAAGCATATTACTCCTTGGTGTCTACTAATAAGGAAGGTGACTGGGTCCTAAGCGGTCTATTGTCCCACTGTACAATATGTCCAATGGGTGGAGAGTGTCGAGCTATCCCACTTGGTAGCCTTATACAGTCTCGGCTGGATGGTACTGGGCATACTAACAGTGCTCCAGGTAAGATCAGTCTGATTAATGTTCCCCACGAGGGTGGCATGCGGCATATTAATACACTCGGAAGAAACATGTAAAGGATAGCAAGGTAAGTGGAAGATGAAGCAAAAGCACACAATTCACAATTCAGCTAATGGATCCCAATGTTGAGAAAGAACACATATTATTACACTTGGAAGAAAATATGAAGGATAATAAGCAAGTCAAAGATGAAGCTAAAGCACACTAAGAGTTGGTAGCTACTCCAATCTGGGGTCGTTACTACTATTAGGGGCAGTTGGTCACACTTGGAAGAAAATTTTAAAGGATAGAAAGAGAAGCCGGAGACGAAGAAAAAGCACACTGTCAGCTCGTCAGAGCTTGTCAGAGCCTGTCAGTAATATTGGTCATAGCTGGCCAGTTGGTATCCATGTGTCGGACCTGAGGTTTATCATTGTCCTCCAAGGGGATTGGTCAGGATGGCCAAGGGAGGCCAAGGCACGCCCCCGGGCATGTTGATCTCAGTGATGAGAACATGTTATGACATAGGAAGAAAATGCAAAGGATAGAGAGGAAGTCAGAAATGAAGCTAAAGCACACTGTGGGTAATTGGCTGTTCCCGGTGCGGTCACTACTGTCATGGGTACTGGTCAAACATGTTATCACAATGGAAAAAATACAAAGGATAGGAAGGGAAGCAGAAGATAAAGAAAAAGCACACCGTCTGCTCGTCAGAGCATATCATGTATATTAGTCCAATCTCTATCTGGCTAGAGTTCAGCGGGGTCTTTTAGTCTGGGGTGTTGCTGGGTGGCTGGCCAGTCCGTTGTTCCATTATCTTCACAGGAAGACAGAGAGTGGTAATCTGTCATTCAGTCCTGCTGGTTTGACCGAATTTAATCTGTGTATCCAACTGGCCTCCAGGCGTAGCTGCTTGCCAGCTCGATCTCCTCTTCTTATTCCCTCTGGGATATGGTCAACCACCATATGTTTGAGGTTGGACAGTCTGTGGTGTTCCTGTGCGAAATGTTTCCCAACTGGTTGCTCATTCCCTTTGCCTGTGAGCGCTTGACTGATGGCGGACCGGTGTAGGCCCATGCGTTCTCTCACTGATCTAATTGTCTTGCCGACATATGTCAACTTGCACGGGCACGTGATGACATATACCACATGTGTTGAGGTGCACGTGAGTACATGCTTGATGGGGATGTTTATTTGACCATTGGGGTGCACAAAGTTGGTGCCTGTTATCATGTGCTGGCATGTTGTGCATTTGATGCACTTATAGCATCCAGGTGGCCGTGACAGGAAACTAGTGGTGGAATTGATTTTGGCTGAGAAGCCTGTCACTTCATTGTGCACAATGCTATCTTTGATGCTCCTTCCTTTTGTGTAGCAGAGTATAGGCCTTTTGTTCTTAAGCCCCTGTAGCGATCTGTCCGTCTTCACAATGGGCCATAACGCCCTGGTGGCTCTGGAAACGTTCAGTCTGGTTACCAACGGTATCGTTTCTTCTTGTGAATTGTTGCTGCCTGGTTTGGGTTGTCCGCAGGTCTGAAGATCACATCGCGGTACTGGTTCATATTTTTTAGAGCTACTTGTTCTTCACGGCTGAGGTTGCAATGGGTGGGGTGTTTTGCAGCTGTGTAACGGCCCACTGATTCATCCATCAGGCATAGATATGACGCTATGGAGGGGTTGGTGGATTGGGGGTCGAATGTTGACTTGCTGTGTTTCTTTAAAAAACTGTCATGGGGTCGGTGCTCGGGACCGTGGGAACATTTTGGAAATGTTCCTGTAGCCGTAGCCTTCTGCCGAACCTATGTAGATAGCATTTCCACATGAGCTCATCATACAGAGTGGTGCAGCCATTGATTATCAAACAATCGTCCTATATCAAGGACACGACGGACTTCCTTAACGTTCTATCCAAAGAGGGGCAGGTACCGCAAGGAAGTTTGCTGGTAACAATGGATGTTACCAGCTTGTATACCAGCATCCCGCAAGAAGAGGGATTGGCGGTGATGCGGCGGTTTCTGATAGAAAACCAGATGGAAGCACTGGACTTGGACCTGTATATGGAACTATTGTGCCTCACGCTAACCAAGAACTATTTCCTATTTAACGGCCAGTTCTTTCGACAGAAGACTGGCTGCACTATGGGCAGTTGTGTGTCGCCCTCGTTCGCGAACATCTTTATGTTCGAACAGGAAAAGGACATGTTCCTAGATGACCCTGAGACCCGCGGTTGTATCAGGAGCTTCACAAGGTACATAGACGATCTCTTCATGATCTGGTCGGGTGGAAGAGAGGAACTAGAGAGGCAGATCATGAAGATCAACAGTAAACCGTCTCCCATCAAATTGACGTTCGCAGCGTCGGACTCAGAGATTAGCTATCTAGATGTGCTTATCAAGGTACAGGATGGGGCTATCAACACAGAGGAGTTCTGCAAACCAACAGACAGAAATACCCTGTTGAAAGCCAGCAGCTTCCACCCGAGAGCACTGAAGCGAGCCCTGCCCAAGTCCCAAATGGTTAGGGCAGCCAGAATCACCAGCAGTAAAGACGCATTACCGGCAGTTCTGGACAGATTCATCTCTAGATTTGAGGAGCGGGGGTACGACAAACAGACGCTTTTACAACAGTGGACTGAGGTCCTAGCCATGGATAGAGGGTCCCTGCTACAACCCAAACCAGGCAGCAACAATTCACAAGAAGAAACAATACTGTTTGTAACCAGACTGAACGTTTCCAGTGCCATATTGCCCAGAGCCACCAGGGCATTATGGCCCATTGTGAAGACGGACAGATCGCTACAGGGGCTTAAAAACAAAAGGCCTATGCTCTGCTACACAAAAGGAAGGAGCATCAAAGATAGCATTGTGCACAATGATGTGACAGGCTTCTCAGCCAAAATCAATTCCAACACTAGTTTCCTGTCACGGCCACCTGGATGCTATAAGTGCATCAAATGCACAACATGCCAGCACATGATAACAGGCACCAACTTTGTGCACCCCAATGGTCAAATAAACATCCCCATCAAGCATGTACTCACGTGCACCTCAACGCATGTGGTATATGTCATCACGTGCCCGTGCAAGTTGACATATGTCGGCAAGACAATTAGATCAGTGAGAGAACGCATGGGCCTACACCGGTCCACCATCAGTCAAGCGCTCACAGGCAAAAGGAATGAGCAACCAGTTGCGAAACATTTCGCACAGGAACACCACAGACTGTCCAACCTCAAACATATGGTGGTTGACCATATCCCAGAGGGAATAAGAAGAGGAGATCGAGCTGGCAAGCTGCTACGCCAGGAGGCCAGGTGGATACACAGATTAAATTCGGTCAAACCAGCAGGACTGAATGACAGATTACCACTCTCTGTCTTCCTGTGAAGATAATGGAACAACGGACTGGCCAGCCACCCAGCAACACCCCAGACTAAAAGACCCCGCTGAACTCTAGCCAGATAGAGATTGGACTAATATACATGATATGCTCTGACGAGCGGACGGTGTGCTTTTTCTTCATCTTCTGCTTCCCTTCCTATCCTTTGTATTTTTTTCCATTTTTGATAACATGTTTGACCAGTACCCATGACAGTAGCGACCGCACTGGGAACAGCCAATTACCCACAGTGTGCTTTAGCTTCATCTCTGACTTCCTCTCTATCCTTTGCATTTTCTTCCTATGTGATAACATGTTCTTATCACTGAGATCAACATGCCCGGGGGCGTGCCTTGGCCTCCCTTGGCCATCCTGACCAATCCCCTTGGAGGACAATGATAAACCTCAGGTCCGACACACGGATTCCAGCTGGCCAGCTATGACCAATATTACTGACAGGCTCTGACAAGCTCTGACGAGCTGACGGTGTGCTTTTTCTTCGTCTCCGGCTTCTCTTTCTATCCTTTAAAATTTTCTTCCAAGTGTGATAATGTGACCAACCGCCCCTAATGGTAGTAACGACCCCAGATTGGAGTAGCTACCAACTCTTAGTGTGCTTTAGCTTCATCTTTGACTTGCTTATTATCCTTCATATTTTCTTCCAAGTGTAATAATATGTGTTCTTTCTCAACATTGGGATCCATTAGCTGAATTGTGAATTCTGTGCTTTTGCTTCATCTTCCACTTACCTTGCTATCCTTTACATGTTTCTTCCAAGTGTATTAATATGTCGCATGCCACCCTCGTGGGGAACATTAATCAGACTGATCTTACCTGGAGCACTGTTAGTATGCCCAGTACCATCCAGCCGAGACTGTAGGAGGCTACCCAAGTGGGATAGCTCGACACTCTCCACCCACTGGACATATTGTACAGTGGGACAATAGACCGCTTAGGACCCTTCCTTATTGGTAGACACCAAGGAGTAATATGCTTAACACTGATCATGATATGATTAGACTGACACAGCCCTATAGAGAACACAGGGATCCACAATAGGTGAGACTCCCCACACACAGTGAATTGTCACTACTTGCGCTGGGTCTTCGCAGCGCATCTTAATAAATTACACACATAACCACCAAGCAACAGGGTGGTATTTTTAAATACAGTTCACTTTTATTGCACCATACACATGATTTGTAATATGCTTTGAAGTTTTTAACATGTATTTCCTATTTGTTTTGCACTTACAGAGAGCGTGACACGCAGCAGCCTATCACCAGCCGCCGGGACAACACACAAACACACAGCACACAGTAGCCTTGACTACGCACAGGCTTGCGTTCCAGCAGCGCCTCACTGGCCGGAAGCCTGCAGACTTCCGGTCCAGAGACTTCGGACAGGACAGCCGGCGGCGGGATGTACGGCGTGCGGTAGACACGCTCTCTGCACTTCCCTGGCCTATATAAGGTAAACACTACTTGTTATTCTTGTTATCACCTATACACCTTGACAAAGGGGGACCACCCCCGAAACGTTGGTTTCATTGCTGTGACTACAACACACTTTTTTTTTAAAGACCCCGGAGTGCCAGTCTGCATATATATATATATATATATATATATATATATATATATATATATATATATATTGCAGCACATTATGAATCTCCTGATATAATCTGTGCTGTTGGGGACCCTGCTTCTGCCACTATATACTCTCAGTGGGTGGGTTCATGCTACCTTCATTCCCCTCCTAACATCATGTCACTGTCCCTGTCACATGCAGCCCTGTTGTCACTGACATATTATGTATGTCCTGATATACTCTGTGCTGGGGTAACACATTGTTAAGGGTGCTAGGAATGTGTTATCCCCACAGTGTTTGTGCCTAGATTATAATTTCTATGTGTACCAAGTTTGTTGTAAATTGCTGCAGGCATTCCGGAGTTATACTGTCTCCTGATATACTCTGTGCTGCTGTCCCACCTCTAGGGGTGACAGGGGTGTGCTACCCCACAGTATTTTTTCACAGATTGTAATTGATTTGTGTAACAAGTTTGGTTTAAATTGCTCCAGCCATTCCAGAGTTATGCTGTCTCCTGATATACTCTGTGCTGGTGCCTCACCCCTATGGGTGCTAGGGGCAAGGGTGTAATGGGGCCCAGAGCTGAGAGGGGCCCACTTTGCCTGTTAAAGTATCATGTGCTATATACATTTTTCAGCATTGGGTAATGAATAAGGGCCCTTACAATCTTTTGCTATGGGGCCCACATGTATCTAGTTACGCCACTGTGTTACCCCCACAGTGTTTGTTCCCAAATTGTAAGTTATATGTGTACCAAGCTTGATGTACATTACTGCACACATTCCAGAATTATGCTGGAACACACATATACACATACATACATACATACATACATACATACATACATACATACAGTACATACATACACACTGTACATGCATACATACATACATACATACAAACATACAGTACATACATACATACATACATACATACATACATACTGTACATACATACATACATACATACACACATGCATTTTTGCAATCTCTGTGGATGGACAGTGACAGTTGTAAAACCGTTTCTTAGCAAGCACCTGAGACCTAAAGAGAAGATAGCTGCCTAGTGTCATGATTGTAGGCCTTGTGGTACTGTATAAGAGATTTTGTGATGCATCAGTCTCCTTTTGAGAGAGAGACAGAGAGAGAGAGAGAGAGAGAGAGAGAGAGAGAGAGAGAGAGAGAGAGAGAGAGAGATTGCACAGGGAGAGTTATCAAACCTTCCAAGGTGGACTAATGAAAAGAACCCTTTGTCATGTTTCTTTCTTTTCTTTAAATAAAATTACTTAGACTTAAAATAATTTTCTGACTCTCTTAATAAGAAACTTTATTTTGATTTAAAAAAAAACAATTAACTCTTTTTTTTTAAAGCATTAAGCACCTGATTGGCTGGTACTTTTGGGCTAATTCAGACCTGCTCACAGGGCTGCTAATCTTCAGAGTGGGACAATCGGGTAGATGCCGCCCCGCCAGGGTGAAATCACACCTTGCAATGGTGTGAATGGATATGTACAGCTACACATCTAGTCGCACCCGAGTGAAAATGGGCAAAACCGATCGTAACCAGGCTCACCGTCAAATGATTTATCTACTGGGCTCAAGTCATCGCAGACGCCATTTTGTCTGACGAGTTCGGCTGCACTGCTGCCTTCATCGCTGGACTCTTGCGTTAAGAGCTGTCCTTTGCGGTGGGAGTCGCCGGGTCCCAGCAGGTCCCGGCGGCTCCCCCCTCCCTCACACACCCGGCGCTGCTGCTGCTGCGCCGGGCTCTCCTCCTCGCTGCACCCGGAAGAGGATCAGTGCAGGGAGGAGGTCACAGGTCCGGGCAGCACAGCTCTGTGCTGCCCGGACACAGGTGAGGGGGGAGGGGGCGATGCGGGGCGGCGGGGGGTCGGCGCGGGGCGGCGGAGGGATGTGGTAGAAGCCCATTGGCTTCTATGGGGCATCGCCAGATTTTTCTGGCGATGCCCCCCGCCGCGTTAACCCGGCGGGGGATGCTTACAGCATCCCAAAATGCGGTAAAAACCCCGATAACGGGGTTTTTACCGCATTCCTTGTTTAGAGAATCTCCCCCATTGTCTGGCTATGATGTTATATAGATGTACTAGATTAAAAATGGGGTGCAGTGTGCATGGGGCACATGGGCCCCTGAGTCCCGGGACGGGGGTGCCCACTCCATTTATCACTATTACTTACCCCGTGGAGTACATCGGCGGTGCCAGAAGCTGGAAAAATGGTGCAGTGGACATTTTTCTGGTGAGTCTCCACAATGCCAGCAGCAGCCACACCATTTTTGAGCAGTAGAGTCTAAGTGCTCTAATGCTCAGATCCTGCTGCTCCCGGCGCTGCTCACAGCAGAAGAGGGGGCTCGGACAGAGGAGGCTGCACACAGGCTCCTCCTCTCTTAAAACTCTCCTGCTTGCCTTCTTTAGAAGGTTGGAGAACCTAGTTTACATGTTGCATGTGCAGATAGAGCGCCTCTCAGCCACTGCTGGGAATCGGCAGAGTCCCTTAGCTGGCGTCCCCCGGGGGAAAGGCGCTCCATCTGACGTGGATGCGCGTGCACCTCATATGCATGCACGTCCACAACATGCCGGCGTGGAGCACTTTCCATGCCCCTCTCTGCTTCAGGGAGAGAGGCAGGGTTAGCGGGAGTTGGGGGGGGGGATCAATGGAGCTGCAGAGGGCGGCCGAGGGCTCCATCAGAATGGGGCGTGTATACGTCTCATCAGTTGGCACAGATGGGAGCTGCTACATCTGTACTTGTGTCAGCATGGTCATGCATATCTACAGGCTTGCAAATTCATTGGGGTCTCAAGGTATATGTCCCACCCAACACTGCCCATAGTTACTTTTGCTGCATAACAGTGTCACATCAAACCTGTATGTATTTTTTCCAATGTACTGCTGGAATGATCACCAGCGAGGGGACATCAGCGCTGCCTGCACCTCACCTGACACATTTTTATATTTTTAGCTTAGTTTTCCTCATATAAATGCACAGATATGATTATTATACCTACAGTAGCTGTACTTAAATGGAGCACGGAAAAATCATTTGAATTTTCATCAACTAATTATTCACCTTCTGCTGGTTTGATACACTTTAATTATTTTTATTCCTATTGTTTATTCAAATGAATATTATTTTCTGTTCAAATGGTGCAAATTAAAAGAGTAAATGAGGTAAAAGAGAAAACGATAGCAAGAAATTCCAGTGCAACTGACATAGTAGGATCCTAAGAGTTTTATTACTTAAACTATCTATAATATATATGTCTAGTGTCCATGTGTCCATTAAACATTAAAAACCATCTGTTGGCAGCAAGTGAAACTACATATACTAGCTTTCGAAGCATTTGCTTTGTGTGGGCTTACACTGGGCCGATTTTGGACATTTCCGAAGAATTGGACAGTCGATTCGGTCCAAATCAGGTCAGTTTGATGTCCCCTCAGGTCCAATGCGTGGTCCTGCGTGCATCGAAACTGAGTCAGTGGTCAGACCTGCTGGCCGTCCGACAACCTGATCTCGGACCTCTCTCCCGACCTCTGACCTCCCTCCCGGCAGATGTTAATAATGCTGTATAATAACACTGAAATTCTACTAACATGGTTGGACACAACAGATCACATGATGTAATATCTTGGACTATTTGCTCCTCTGACCACTAGGAGTCTCTGTATTTGCAAGTTTGCCCTTAGTTTTGCCCTTTTCCAAGATGGTCAGTTTGGAATCGAAGAGAAGCCATATTGAATCCTGTTTCCTGTTTAGGCCTAGAAAAGGCACTTCCTGGATCTACTCCCTGCTTGAGTATTCTGCTTGCTTAGCACCTGCTACCTGTCACACTTCTCTACATCAGACTACCCTCCTGTGTACCGAACCGGTTTACGTCTGACTACCCTCCTATGTACCGAACCAGCTTACGTTTGGCTATTCCCTGGTATATTTGCTCGGCCATTTTACTTCAGGTAATACCACCAGTATCATTACACATGATTGCTCATTCTTTTTCATGCGATTTATCTTATATGCAGCACATCCGACCTCTAACTCTATCCCGATGTGCATTGGACCATGTATTGGGTTGATTTGGATGCGATTTGGCAGGAATTCACCCGATTTCTCATCCCGATACATTGAAATCAGGTGAAAACAGGCCAAATTGCACGTGTATTGGGCATTTACACACACACACACACATATATGTAGACATGTATTCAAAATAATTCTTTATAAAAAACATACAAGCACACACACATGGGAGGAGGCCCACATGCAACATTTTCCATTTGGATTGCCTCCTCTCTTTCGCCAACAGCGCTGCACTTCAGAGTCTGAGCACTAGAGGGCAAAATAGCGGAACTCTGGAGCAGTATTAAAAAATATGGGCAGCGTGTGCAATGTGGGATAGGGAGGTCCATGTGCATGGCACACACCGCACCAATTATAAATGACACAGACACGCACATGTGTCCACACTGTATATATTTGTGTGATATTGTTATTCCAATTTTCCCACAGTACCTCAATGATTTTTCCCTCTTTTGCTTTTACAGCACTGATTAAAAGATAAAATGACCAATGATCCTTTTTTGATTCCACACCGTTCCCTTTAGGCACCAAATTACCTCGGCTTACCTTCAGAGACGTTCACCCCTCTCCCTTCCTACACTGAGCAGCTTTGTTTTATCGTCACTTGAACAGACATTTCTCCCTCAGCAGTCCGCCTCGCTCACCTTTCACCCGCTCCATCCTCTTGTATGCCTTTTACCTTCACCGCTCCGCTAATTATCTCGTTACCTCTTTCAATCTATCTTTCCCTGCAAACTGGCACCAACCGGTCCAGGACAACACTCTGATTAAATGTAATGACAACAAAAAACAACTAGAAACTTTTAATTCAGACAAAAAAAAAAAAAACAAGATTACCATTCAGACTGACAATCCAAAACATCAGAACAAATATATTATTCCGGTTCCCTAATCTATCACACAGCAGGGTGAATATCACAGCACATATCCATTCTAAGGTCATGAGAAAGACAACCCTACCCATTCACTGGCTCACTTTCCTGGCTCTCTCTTCTGTACAATGTAAAAGAAAAAAAAATCCAGAAAGAACGTTAACAATTAACCACTAAAGATTGTACATTTCTAGAAATTCCCCATTGGAAAGTTGCAGGACTGAAATAATAGGAGATCCGACTACAGTATCTTCAGCAGATGGTTCAAGGACACATACAGCATGGAATTGTAATTCTGTTATTGTACAGTACTGTATCGATTCACAATCCAAGCCATGCAGGTCCCCTCGTTAATTCAGTACTTAGAACTTACAACATTGTCTGCAGACGAAAGCATCTATGATCCACGCACAGCCAATTATCACGTTTGACCTGCTCAGATAATTACATGAAGATTTGACATATTTCTTCCAATGTTTTGTTGGATCCTCGCTTATGTTTCAGATGACCCTGGGCAGCTTCAGGGCTGCCTGAATTTCAATTGACAGATTTTCTTAAATTATTATTATTACAGGTCGGGTCTCCCTTATCCGTGTATTCAAAAAAACTGAAATATTCCGAAAACCATGGTTTTTCAGAATATTTTTGTTTGTTTGTTTTTTCCCCCACCCCTTTCTTTCATACTTACCTCATTCCCCGATGTCCACGGTGCCCTCTTCAGCGGCATCTCCGGTCCCAGGGGTGCATTGCGCGAGTGCGTGGTCGCGCCGTTGACATCACCGGCGTGACCGTGTACTCGCGTAATGCACTCCTGGGACCAGAGAATATGCTGAACAGGATCCTGAAGGCCGTTGTGGATGCCACGGGACACTGTGGACATCGGGGGGACCAACGATGCACCGCTAGGGGACCAGGAAAAATCAGGTTGATTTTGCCATAGATTGCTGCTTAAAAAAATGTGTTTTTTTTTATTAACTAGGCACTACTTTGGAGCAAAATAATAACTAGGGTACTGCTACGGGGGAAAATATTAACTAGGACACTACTACAAGATACAATATTACCTAGGGCACTACTAAAGGGCATATATTAACTTGGGCACTACTACGGGGCATAATCTTAAATAGGGCACTACAATGGGGTATAATATTAACTAGGGCACTACTGTAGTTCAGAAAATGAACTAGAGAACTGTAAGATCTACTAATCAAATGTGTCTATTCTTTGTTTTGGTATATTATATTTAAAGATGTGTATAGTATTATATTTACATATAGAATGTTGGAATTTACTAGAGCAGAACATCTCCCACACTCAGATAATATACAGTATAGGGTTAAGCCCCCAGGCCGTACGTCAAGGCGTCTCTGTCACTGGGGGTCCCTAACACTGGGTATGGGTCTGGGGTGTGGGCCCCCAACATGCCGACACAGGCTGACTACTCCAGGGCAGCACACAAATGAAAATTAGTAAGTGTTAAATAAGAAGCACATAAGTGCTATGTAGGGAGGTGAAGGTGTGATTAAAATAATACATACAATAGGGAAAAAACATAAATGTTAATAAAGTGTTAGGGTGTGCTACCCTGGAGCAGACCAGCCATACCAACAAAGGGGGAATCACACTCCCAAACCCATCCCATGCACAATAACAAATTTATGGGCCTAATAGCCCAGTGTAAGGCCACATGATAATGGCTTTACACCATCTGAGAGCCAGCTTACCTGGAGATACCCCTGGCTTCTCCAATGGCACTCAGGTGTCAGCAATCCCTCCTATTGCTGACCCATCTATGCCTCTCAACTGCACAACATTTTTATTGGTAAGCTGCTCAATCAGAGGTCTGTCATTCAGGTGCCAACAGGGAGGGGTAAATCTGGTTAGGAAAGAAAAACAGTTTGTATCCCTATTGCACACTGAATGAGAAATATACATATAATAATCAGACAATACAGAGATCTTGGTTTTTTCCCTATTGTATGTATTATTTTAATCACACCTTCACCTCCCTACATAGCACTTATGTGCTTCTTATTTAACACTTACTAATTTTCATTTGTGTGCTGCCCTGGAGTAGTCAGCCTGTGTCGGCATGTTGGGGGCCCACACCCCAGACCCATACCCAGTGTTAGGGACCCCCAGTGACAGAGACGCCTTGACGTACGGCCTGGGGGCTTAACCCTATATCTGCAGATATATGCAACCAAGATCTCTGTATTGTCTGATTATTATATGTATATTTCTCATTCAGTGTGCAATAGGGATACAAACTGTTTTTCTTTCCTAACCAGATTTACCCCTCCCTGTTGGCACCTGAATGACAGACCTCTGATTGAGCAGCTTACCAATAAAAATGTTGTGCAGTTGAGAGGCATAGATGGGTCAGCAATAGGAGGGATTGCTGACACCTGAGTGCCATTGGAGAAGCCAGGGGTATCTCCAGGTAAGCTGGCTCTCAGATGGTGTAAAGCCATTATCATGTGGCCTTACACTGGGCTATTAGGCCCATAAATTTGTTATTGTGCATGGGATGGGTTTGGGAGTGTGATTCCCCCTTTGTTGGTATGGCTGGTCTGCTCCAGGGTAGCACACCCTAACACTTTATTAACATTTATGTTTTTTCCCTATTGTATGTATTATTTTAATCACACCTTCACCTCCCTACATAGCACTTATGTGCTTCTTATTTAACACTTACTAATTTTCATTTGTGTGCTGCCCTGGAGTAGTCAGCCTGTGTCGGCATGTTGGGGGCCCACACCCCAGACCCATACCCAGTGTTAGGGACCCCCAGTGACAGAGACGCCTTGACGTACGGCCTGGGGGCTTAACCCTATATCTGCAGATATATGCAACCAAGATCTCTGTATTGTCTGATTATTATATGTATATTTCTCATTCAGTGTGCAATAGGGATACAAACTGTTTTTCTTTCCTAACCAGATTTACCCCTCCCTGTTGGCACCTGAATGACAGACCTCTGATTGAGCAGCTTACCAATAAAAATGTAATATACAGTATAATTCCGTTTGTTGTACAACGTTAAATCTCATAATTCATTATTATGAATGATGCATGGAAAAAGTACATTTGCCGGGCAGCCTATTTGGAAAAGATACCCATCACGGCTAATTAAACAATGTGAAGAATGTCTATCTTTTGTTTGTTTGGCAACTCCTATACACGCACCCATGTGTTTTTCATTTAAGTTGGGTGGATTCGTTTCAAGTCTGTGCAAACCAAGTCCGCCGTCCTTTTTGTCGTGATCAGCTGTGAAAGTATTCTCGCTAGAATGTGGTAAGAGAGAATCCACAAAAATAAGGCAATGTATCATACTGTGGACGTCAAACTAGTTAGTTTACTGCTGTTCTGTTTTCAGAGACTTGTATTTTCAATGAAATCTCCTGAATGGACTTAAAATGCATTTATTGCATAATTTAAAAACTAACGTCTAGACGGTTGTTACTTTCTTACCGGACAAAAATAAATTCTTTTGGTCGCTAATGTGCTTTTTGCTTCGGCTAATTATTTGGGAATGAAAATTACTTTTCAAGAGTCCTTGGTCCTTCGCTGTACATAGAATGTTCTGAAAGGCTGAGGATAGACTAATCAACATCTGTGAAGTATCAGGAAAGAGTGTTTACATGAATACACCCAGTGCAGATGTCTTACGATTTGAGTACAAGTGTTTTCAATGGCGTATTCCATATATTGGTCAACACATAATAAAAAAAACGTGCGTATACCAAAATAGGCAAACCAAGATGTTACGGGCAAATGTGTACGTTGTTACCTTTAATGGATTCTTTAGGTTATGTTCAAATAATCGTTAGCAGGTACAGCTGTCTGGGAGGCCGGGAGAAAAGAAATGAAATAATAAAATAATACAAGTAATAACGCTATTTGCATAGACTACAAAACAAACACCAGAGTATTTATTTTTTAGAAGGAGGTCATTACTGACTTAGGTCTAGGCGCGTCATGAGAAACTGACTGAGTAGTAGTTAAGTAGTTTATTTTATATTAAAGACCAAGGCTTAGAAGTTAGTGTGACTACACATATTCAAAATGCCTCCTTATCACCTTAAGAACTAGTGTATATGGCCACATAACCATAGACCCCATAGTAAGAATGGCCCGCACAGCCTTACCTGCCTCTAGACAGCCGGTATGCCCAAATTTTCCCATATGTTCTAAGTCCCCTAGATAATATTATACATACATGGCATAGGTGATCTACTATAGACTCTTTAGTGATCACCATGGATCTGATCAGGGGAATAGCTATCATAGGTGCAGGGAGTGCAGCTACTATAGGGCCCAGAGCTGAGAGGGGCCACCTTCCCTGTCACAGTTACATGTGTTATATACAGGGGTGTAACTACCATAGGTGCACGGAGTGCAGCTGCTATGGGCCCCAGAGCTGAGAGGGGCCATCTTCCCTGTCAGAGTTACATGTGTTATATACAGGGGTGTAACTACCATAGGTGCAGGGAGTGCAGCTGCTATGGGCCCCAGAGCTGAGAGGGGTCAAGTATTGTACACACAGTGCAATTTACTTTCTATTCAATCCAGATCGAATTGGAATCAAATTGCACAGCACCGTGATCTAGACTATATAGTACAGATCTGTACTATATCGTCTTGCAGCACAGTCTATTTTTCTATTCAATTTTGATGCGCGGAGCCACATACCGGCATCAAAACTAAATCAAATTGCTGCTATGGGGCCTGGAGTTGAGAGGGGCCACCTTCCCTGTCACAGTCGTATGTGTTATATACAGGGGTGTAGCTACCATACAGATGGAGCCCTTCTCGTTCAGTGCCGGCGCTCTCCAGCACCTCCCCTCTGGCGAGCGCCGGCAGAGAGGGACTCCATTAAAACTGGGACGTGCATGCGTCTCATGCGCACGTGCGTCCCAGTCTTCGACAGCGGAGCAGCGGCATCCTGCCCGTCTCTGCTTCAGGGAGATGGGCACGATTAGGGGGGGGGGGTGTGTCAGGGCCGCGAGGGGGACCGGCGGCGGGGAAGGCGACGGGGACCCGGGGCAAGCTCCATTGCCACAAGGTGAACAAGCGTCTCGTGCGCAAGCACCCCCTGGTGGGAGCCGCCGGCTGGCGGCGGCTGACAAGATCGCCAGCCCCTGCAAAGATGAAGTCATATGTGTTATATAGAGGTAGCTACCATAGGCACAGGGAGTTCAGCTGCTATGGGGCCTAGAGCTGAGAGGGGCCACCTTCCATGTCACAGGCACATGGGTTATATACATTTTTCACCATGGGGTGGTATATATAGAGGCCCTTATAACTTTTGCTTTGTTAATTACGCCACTGTTTGTGATACATTGGAAAAGTAGCGACTGCAGACAATGTTGCACTAACTTTATTTCTGTCCCTACACTATTTACAGAGTGTGGAGATGTATGTGGCCGTATGACAATACAGGAGTCCTGTGGCAGGCAGTTTCCCACCTCAATGTAAAGCAAAACAAAAAAAACGTGATTGATGGCGTTCAATATCAAGCGCTGCGATTGCCATAAGTGAGGTCAGCAATGTTCAAAACCGAGCTATGTGCTAAACAGCTGAAAACAGGCAAAAGTATTATCTTCAAATTATTCGTTGTATTTTCTTTTAAACATGAAACATATATTATACACTCTAATTACAAGCATGGCAGCACATTTGCAATGTGCAGCTTCGCTATCATACTGTATGAGTCCCAGACCTGTATACCATTAGCTTCAAATAATCCTATTTGTAACATTTCAACAAGCACAAACAATCTTTCCAGCAAATATGTGAAACTTTCCATTCCTCCTATTCCCAAAGGAAAATAGATGTTTTAAGATACGTTTTTTTGTTTTTTTTTCCTGCATGAATTAAATCGAGATTTCTAAATACCAGCCACAGACTGATGGATTGGTCTGGAATTTAGAAAGGGATAAATGTGGGTGGGTTACCCTGGGGCCTTGAGCTAGAATAATTTTAATATTTTTAAGCATTGCACATGGCTTTTCCCCCCAATAGAATGTTGTATTGTAAATATGAACATTCCATACTGTAGGTTCCATTGGCGGCTCCTAGATGTATTCTTTAGGGGTTCTGCTGTTAGCTTCCAATGCCCGAACCCAGCAGCAAGCTCCGTCTGTTGCGCCAACACAACGGCACCATTGGTGTGCATGAACACTGTCCACAATGTCGGGAGGAAAAACTTCTGACACTGGCAGTGCGCATGCGACTTAGACTGCATCCGGCCCAGCCTTTAGAAGACCCTTATGGCTGGCTGGGGTGAAATTATGCATGCGCAATCGTATCCCCATCTCTTCCCTGTGGCTTCTAAGGACTGCATTATCTGCAGCCCTAGAAGCAGAGCCGAGCTGGAAGAAAGGCTTCCCATTGCCGATCGCAGCCCAGTTTGTGGTTAGCAAATAGTGCTTCCAATAGTGCTGCAATCTCTGGGCTAGTTGGTGGTGGCAGATTTTTTAATAGGGGGGCTGCAGCCCTGAGAGGTTCCATTATTAATACAGACTATTTTCTTCAAGGGTGGTTATCAACAGTTGACAAGCCTGCAAAAGAATCCTGACAGTTTGAGCTGCAGCCTAATTTGTTGATGGACAGTCGCTTTTCAGTCAGCCAATCAATCAATCAATCAATCTGTAGGAGAGCTTCCGTTTACAACTCAAGCTGCCCTGATCCTCATATAGGGTATGCAAAGAACTGATAGTTATAACAGGGAGAATGGAATAAGGAAAATTACAGACAAGGAAGACATTTTGCCTCTGTGTACATGTGTCAGATTCCCCTGACCAAAGCCTGTGCGTGTGGGCGGAAGTGGTTTTATTTTCAAGCATATGACAATTTTTTTTTGTTTTCTTAAATCAGCAAAGAATAATGGGCTGAGAAAATGTAATGTTTTGATAACTGGGGTTGGGAAATGTTAAACCAACAGGAGTGGGATCTTCGGACGAGGGAATGATTGGTTTAGAATAGTGTTGTAATCTTTATAATGGAATCAACAGGGTTATAGGAAAATTCTGGGTAAAATATACATTAATATTGGCGAACGCCAAACCCAATCCCTAAGGGTTCTCATTATATAAAGACCCAGACTGCAATAAGTTGGATGATACATTCTTAGGGAAGGAATTCCGCATAGTATAGTCATTACAGACAGTCTAATTCTAAGCCGTTCTGACGGAGCCCGCCACCACCCCCTGCCAGCTCCCCCCCTGCTCTCTGGTCCTCCATCGTAGCTGCTCCCGGCCGCTCCCGGATGGAGCTTCTGTCCGCCAGCCTGCGCCAGCTGAGGAGATCTGGTGATAGTTCAGGCTGGCTGACATCTGATCGACATAGTCTGGATTAACCATGTTATGCCAGACCACCCTTAGTGGAACCCGTCGAGTTAGACGCCTAAAGATAGTCGACCGCGTCTAGATCTGATTTAAGAAAGTGCAAGTAACGCAAGCGTTAGATCGACAGGAGCGTGGTTATCATAGGTTTTCTTTTTTTTTTTTTTGGTGGCTTTGTTAAAATAGGTCAATGTGGACACTGTATAAGAGTCCCCTCGCATGGCTCTATGTTTATAGTCTATGTCTATGTTTCCTTGGATAGTAAAATATGAACCAAGTCAACCTGCACCAAAAAAACATGAAAAACTCATGACTACCATGTCTACCGGACGCCGTTGACTATCTTTAGTCATCTAACTAGACGCGTTCAACTAACAAGGTCGGCCACAACATGGTCGAGATAGACATAGTAGATAAGTCAAACGTACACGAAAATAGCTTGGAGAATACATAGAGATATTTATTTATTACCAGTCATTTATATAATGCACACATTGGGGTTGATTCAAGACTGCTTGCTAAACTTGCTAACTTAGCAAGCGGCTTACTGACGCCGCCACCCGGCTGAACGCTCTCCATCGCCGAATCCCCTTGGTAACATGCAAGGGGATTTACATCCTCTCACATGCAGCCGAAGGGGAGAAAAACCATTGGATGGTCTGAACTGACTTTTTTCCCATCGGAGTCCACCGAAGAGGGGGCAGGCACTGATGTCAGCCGCCGGCCCCCGGCAGGCATTGGCCCATCTGCGTTCCCAGGGGAACACCCAGCGTTTTCATGGGGACGCCCATAAAACGCTAGCTGTTCCCCTGCTCCGGCGTGTCTTCTCTGTGGCGGCGGACAGAGCGAAGGGTCTCTTTAATGCTGTCGGAATCCAGAAGGGCTGATTGGCAGGCAGCTAATGTGGTGCCGGGCGCCCAGCTAGTCTTCACCCTCCCTAAGCCCCTGAATCACCCCTATATTCTGCAGCGCTTTACAGAGAATGTTTGGCCATTCACTTCAGTCCCTGTCCAAGTGGAGCTCAACCGGAAACTGGAGTACCCCGAGGAAACCCACGCAAGCACAGGGATATTATACAAAATCCACACAGTTAGGGCCATGGTGGGAATCGAACCCATGACCTTGGTGAGGCGGTAATGCTAACCATTGCTGATGGATCTCAGCAACTTTGTATGTGTTAGAGTGAAAAGCGAGTCATCTTTGAGTCATACACATCTTACTGGAGCTGCATCCCATTCGTACCTGAATAGGAATAACTCAATGGGGTCACTGCGTGTAGGCTGCGTTCTGAGTGTATATTGTTAGTCTGTATGTGGAATTTAGGGCTGTTCAGAGTTAGTTGTAAGTATGCAGCGATCCATCTGACATCCGACACAACTCTTGCCAAGAGCGGATTGGGAACTGAGGAGCCGATTCAGACCTGATCGCAGAGTGGCAAATTCGGCCCCTCTGTTGAGAGTGCGGGTTTGCACTGATGCGCATGAAGACCCCCGCTGCGAGCACCTTCAGTGAGGTTTTCATTTGCCCGAGTACTCGCACAGTGATTAACAGCCAGGGAGTTTTCCGTGGTGGACACTCGTCGTTTCATGAATGTGCCCACAAAAACTGGGGGTACGCCCATAGAAACACTGCCTGTTTGGGGTGGGTGGGCTACCCTGCAAGCATAGGAAAAGTCATTCGATGATGAGTAACCACTGAATGATTTTTCCTCTGTGTGGATGCTTGCGAACAGATATATCTGCTCGCAGCATAGCCAGGGGATTTGGGTGGTGGAGGGGGTGCAGGGTGGCGTTAACTTGCTTGCTATGCTCCGAATTAGCGCAGCCTAGCGAGCAGGTGTGAATTACCCCATAAAAGGGGCTTCACATGTCCAGCACCAGAGAGTAGTAGTAGTGAACCGAGTAGCCTGGGAGTGTGCAATGTCCAGCATCAAGGGCAAAATTAAAAGTAAAGAAAAAATAGAAACACAATATCATATGTATGAAGCAGTGATAAGGAAGGAGAAGTGAGCCGGAGGAGAAGTGGCCCGTGGCAACCAATCAGCATTGAAGAAATAGCTATAATTTGCATAATATAAAATTATACAGAGCAGCTGATTGGTTGCCATGGGCCACTTCCCAACTGGCTCACATCTCCCTTATCACTGCTTCATACATCTACCCCATTAGGATTTGGAAATATTAGCTTTTTTCGCAGATAACACCCCCAGTATGCCAATCACCATGCACTCAATCCTACGGGCTAAGCACAAACACTAGATCATGCACGATCACAAAGCCTAAGTGGCAAGATAATGATATACAGATGCTGTATATACAATGCTGCAGGATGATGGATGGCTTGTTGCTGTACTGTAGAGAATACACAAAGATAACAGAATGAATAGAAATGATGCAGTGGGTGAGTGTAATGAGCGCTGAACAGGCCTCTTGGACACCTCGGCCCACTAGGAATGTTCCCTGTGGCCTCTATGGCCAATACGCTCATGACTCTTGCATCGGGAATAGGCTGCTGCGGGTCTGCATGGATGGTGCTGATGGCTACTGTACATCCACCAGCATAGGGACAGTGAGTGTACAGATCCATGCAGGAAAATACTATGGACCAAAGGTTCTTCTCTGCCATCACATTGGGGCAGAAGTATTAAGCCTTAACAAGAGATAAATACAAGGGTCATAAGGAGAGATAAACGTCCAGCCAATCACCTGCCAACTGCCATGTTACAGCCTGTGTTTGAAAAAAGTCAGTAAGGAGCTGATTGGCTGGATGTTTATCTCTCTTTATCACCCTTGCATTTATCTCTTGTTAAGGCTTAATACATCTGCCCCAATGTTACTGTGTTTCAGATGATCCTCCTCTATTTCCAAGAACACAATGCCCAAGTATCTTTGGTTGACTTCTTATTCTGGGGCGGATGTATTAAGGCTGGTGAAGTGATAGAGTGGCCGGTAATAACGCACCTACGAATCAGCCCCTAACTGCCAAGTTACATACTGGGGTTGAAAATGTCAGTTGGGGGCCGATGTGGCTACCGTCTTATCACCGGCCACTTTATCACTTCACCAGGCTTAATACATCTACCCCTCAGTGTTCTTTATTGCAGCACATCATTTGCGTTTACAAAATAGCCAAGGGCGTAATTACCATACGTGCATGGGATGAAGCTGCTATGGGGCCCAGAGCTGAGGGGGGCCCACCTTTCCTGTGTAAGTTACATGTGCTATATATACAGTTATCACCATTAGTTGGTTCATAGTGGCCCTATAAACTTTTACCCTGGGGCCTGCGGCTATCGAATGGTAATGCCCATTGTGCATGGCGGACTGCCCAATCGTACTTCAACGAGACCCTGACCAGGAAACTGACTTGACCAGTATTTAAGGACAGAATTTTTTTTTTATTTATCATGAAGTACAGTATAGAGCACTTGGATTCAATGCTGGCTGTGCAATGCACAATCTACAGATTTGCAACAACCTCCGGACCAGAGGTCTGGACATTAATGTGCTTTATACTGACCATCGGGGGAGTTCTTCTGTAATCTAAGGCGTCTTTTGGAATGTAATACAAGGTTTGTATATGAATATGTAAGAATTATACTGAGACATAAGGTTAAGCCTGGTGAAGAGATAAAGTGGAAGGTGATGACACATCAGCCAATCAACTCTTTCCCCTGCAGCGGAGACATGCGTGGGGATGTGTCTTCAAGGGGATATAGTGGCCAGGGCCCTCTGTGACTTGGTAAGCTGCGAGCTTTGCAGATTACCGTGTCATCCAGAATGAGGGCCAAAGTGTAGAGAAATAAAGATGGGAGATCTGTTTCAAATGGGATGTTGCTATGGCCAACCAATCAGAATCGTCTTATTTATTTAGCACCCTCTAGAAGATAATAGACAGGATCTGATTGGTTGCCCATAGGAACATCCCATGTGAAATAGAACTCCCATTTTAGTAAATTTCCTCCAAAGTGGAGATAAAGTAGAAGGTGATAACAAATGGATGACAATCCAGTCAGGACTGATGTTGCTCCTCCACATAAATGACAGGGACCCAGGTGACCGCACAGTTAATTAAACCGAACCAAAAGTGTGACCTGTATTAACCTTGTGGTTAAGTTCAATTAACTTTGCGGTTAGCCACAAATGCACTGCAGGCTCCCACCATAGAACCCAATGTAATTTTCATATCATTGAGTTCAATGGTAAGCAGAGAGCCAATCACTGGCAGAGCTCTTCCGGTGCTCTAAAGTGATTTGCTCAGGGGTTTACCATTGACAGGGTCACCCAGGTCCCTGTCATTTGAAGAGGAGTAGCATGTGGAAACAGATACTGGTGGTTGAACAGATACTGGCATTAGCATAATAATATAAATGGGCTTCTGCTGTTTCCTGCAACTACAGCCACTTGTCAGTTAAGATGTTAAATGAATTCAAGATTTTCAAACCTGTTACATTTTGATTAGCTCTATTTATATAATCATTGCAATGGCCTTTAGCATCCACTCACACTACATCCAGCTGTTAGGGTCATATCAGAGCCTTTACAGTTTCCAATTAGAATCTATAGAATGCAACTCGCCTGCTGTATCCCTCAATAGCAACACCTTTTAAAGTGGGGCTGAATGCGTAAAAAAAATCTCACATGTCACGGAGGGGTTTACACTGCCTGGTCTCGTCACTTCCATGATTCCGATCTTGTTAGGATCACCAAATTAATCAGAAATAGGTCACCGCTACTGGCATATTTGTGTATAATCTTGTATCACATCCTCAGTCATCTGTAAAATGTAATCAAGGAATAGACAGCCCTGTTAGCAGGAACGTAGGCTGCAGCAGACTATTTATTCCCTTTACCTGCGTACAGTACAGCCACATTCTTACAGGAGCGGAGAATCAGCGCACGGTGAGGAAGAGCGCCGCTCACTCTCAGAGACCTTTAATTATAGTTCCACTTACGCCTCAGATTGCAATAACCGATATACGACAATATAAAATAGAGCTGTATCACTTTCGGCTAGGTCAGATACAGTGTGCATGGACCCGGAAGATAACTGCTTTCAAGTGTTACTTTCGCATTCAGAAAATATTTTTTAGAAACACTCGTCTGCCTTTTTTAAAGGGGCAGAGGTAGTCCTGATGTGACCGCGTAACTTATGGGGTGGATTCAGTGCGGGTCTCAGGGGGAATTAGACGTGTGGCACATAGAAATCCAGCTACTGCCTAGTTCATTGCATTTTAGGCCCCCATTTATCATTGATTGCATTTACAATGCAATCTGGGCGGAATATTACCGCCCAGGATCGCATTGTAAAATGCGATCATATCACCTGAATTTATCACCTGCTGTGCGCAGCGACAGGGCTCCGAAAGCAGCCCGGCCCTGCGATGCAGGGAGCCGGAACCGGGGGCCTGCACATGCGCGGTTACGTGCTGACAACCCCCGCGACCCCGCTGACCGCACTGCCGCTTGGGCAGTGCGATGTGTAGCCATAGGCTACAATGGGCTATCACCATATCAGAATGGCGAAAGCCCAGGCTGCCCAATGTTGATAGATTGGGCAGCTTCGCAACCCCACATAGAAACCTATGGGGGATGCGGCCGTCAGCGCTGCAGGGGGGGGATCGCAGCAGGGATTGGAGATTCCTGCTGCGGTCCCCTGTGATACATTAGGGGGATACTTAATATTTGCGGTTAACCCCCGAAAACGGGTGTTTTCGGGGATTTAGCCGCAAATATTAGTTGAAAAATGCGGCCCTTAGTCTTTGGGGTCTATGTACTAAACCTTGAATAGAGATAAAGTAGAAGGAGGTAAAGTGCCAACCAATCAGCTCCTCAGTGCGATGTTACAGGCTTGGTTTGAGAAATGGCAGTTAGGGGCTGGTTGGCTGGTTCTTCACCAGCTGTATTGCCACTGACCCAGCACTGCTCCCACAGCATAGCACTACATGGTCGGCACTGCAGCCCAAAGTCTGCGTCCGCCGCTGGAAGGTAAGTATATCTGCAGCATCTATTTTCCCTCTTTTCTGTGCCAGGACCTTGCATATGCCAACCTCTTTGCCATTTTCCACCCTAAACTAAACCCTTTGCATTTTTCCTATGCCTTTTCCAGGAATATATAATTATTTGAAAGTATGGTACTCTTTACCTAGCACGGCGCCCACGATTTTGATCGTGGGCATCGCAGGTAAAAAAATCGCGGGCATTGAATGCACTAAAAATCGGGTGCGACGCGACCAACGCGATGCCCGCGATTTCCTATAGGGAACAATGTTAAATTTCTCAATTGACCCGATTTTACTGTTCAATGCCTCAATTGACCCGATTTTTCCATAGGAAACAATGTTAAATGGCCCACAGAGGCCAAATAGCCACCCTGAAGTGTGAAATGGCCCCCACAATTGTTAACGCCACCCCACGATCAACGTCAACCCGAAGCGTGGCGAGCGCAGCGAGCCCGCGAGGGGCGGCGGTACGCGTCCTACGACCTTTTCATACCCCCACTATCCACGTCGGCGTGGAGTTGAGAATAGAATAGTGTGGCGAGCGCAGCGAGCCCCGCGAGGGGACGCGGATACCTTCACAGGTAAACGCGTCCCTTCGCGGGCTTCACAGGTATCCGCGTCCCCTCGCGGGGCTCGCTGCGCTCGCCACGCTTCGGGCTCGGTGGCACGCTGCGCTCGCCACACTATTCTATTCTCAACTCCACGCCGACGTGGATAGTGGGGGTATGAAAAGGTCGTAGGACGCGTACCGCCGCCCCTCGCGGGCTCGCTGCGCTCGCCACGCTTCGGGTTCACGTTGATCGTGGGGTGGCGTTAACAATTGTGGGGGCCATTTCACACTTTAGGGTGCCTATTTGGCCTCTGTGGGCCATTTAACATTGTTTCCTATGGAAAAATCGGGTCAATTGAGGCATTGAACAGGAAAATCGGGTCAATTGAGACATTTGACATTGTTCCCTATGGGAAATTGCGGGCGTCGGTCGCGTCGCACCCGATTTTTTAGTGCATTCAATGCCCGCGATGGCCGCGATGGGCGCCGTGCTAGGTAAAGAGTACCGAAAGTATTTACACAAACAGAGACACGCCCATGAGCAGACCACCCAACCAGAACACTGGTCACGCCCCCCCCCCCCACATTATTAGGTGCTGGCCACAACCCCTATTATTGCGCATAATAAGTCCTTGATCATTTTCAGCTCCAGGCCCATTTAGACCTTAATCCGGCACCGCCAGTCATGGTGGTGGAACGGAGCCCCCAAATTGTGAACTGGATAATGGAACATTAATCATCTGATCTTGCGATGCAGTTTTATTGCTGCATTTTTCTCCTTACTGTGTGCTCTCTATAACTGCTTTTATATTCTGTGTTAGCAGACGAGAGTCTCAGCTACGGATAAGCACAACAAATGGCTTCTTTACAAACAAACTTTCAGAATCCTTTGATGCCAACCCAACGATTTGACAGTCAAAATCATTCTCGGAATCTGCTCCTCATTTGCTTCCCGCGTATCTGAAATAGCAGTTATTTAAGCGCCAGCTCCTTTGCTATCAATTTTCAATTTCTTGTAGAGCTCTTATTCTCTTTACCTTCCGTACGCTGGATCTTTCTCCGTCCCCTTTTGAAGCAATTTCTGTATTTTTTTCACCGGAATGATTAATTTCACCTTTCCTATGTACTTTGAGTCAACCTGTCAGAGGGATGTCACACGTTTGATATGACAATCTGCATCACACTCATATTTAATTAATGTTGGTTTTCCAATTCATCATTCTGTGCTGCTTGGTATCTGCTGGAGCTATTCAGTAGCTGAGCTTTGACAGAACCGTTGATGAAACACAACCGTTCTCAATGTTTCTTTTTATATGCCCAACATTTCTCATTTGTGTGAGCATTCGGCGCTGCGAGTTCTTCATACGGGTTTTATCTGAGTATATTTTCTAAAGGAACTCGTATTTGCATTTTGAAGCTGCACATTTAAATATATACTTTTTCTGTGGAACATGCTTTTATCATGCACTTGCCATCAAATTGCATTAAAAAAAAAAATATATACAGTATATAGAAATGTTTTACTGTATATACTCGAGTATAAGTCGACCCGAATATAAGCCGAGGCACCTAATTTTACACCAAAAAAACTGGGAAAACGTATTGACTCAAGTGGGACCCTCACTCGAGTATAAGCCGACGGGGGCTTTATCAGCATAAAAAATGTTCTGAAAAAGTAGGCTTATACTCGAGTATATATGGTATGTTCTAGGTATGCAAGATGCCGTATCTTAGTAATAGCTCAGATACAGATCATTTCAGGCTGAAGAAAAGTGGCCAATCGTAAACGACTTCATATTTTAAGAGAAAAAGGAATAATAATTGACTGTGTCATACAAATTGCTCAAGTTATGTATTCCCGCTACAGATATGTTGTTGCACATTGATTAAGTTAAATCAGCCGAATTCCTATTTTTATGCAAATCTGATGGAACCCAGCACCATTTTTCAAAATGGGGGCATGTCGCCCCAATTTTATAGGCGTGGGTACAGTGTTCCTGTACCCCGGTGTCCGTTTGGTACGGTCAGTCTGAGTTAGCTTCAGCTTTCCAATGGTCAAGATGGTGATCCAAGACTACTTCCTTACAGACAGCACTCGGAACCTCATTAATGCTAACAGGTGGCCTTTATCTCCTACAGATGCATCCTGCTTAATTTGGATTTTTATCAAATGGAATCGCACAGCTGTTGCCTTGTGGCAAACAGGAATCTAATCCAAAGTACAGGTTTCCACAAATGCATTAGCAAATATCAATATTAATAATTTGTATTAAGAACACAATTGCCTATTTAGGATTGGCTATTTAAAAAAAAAAAAAATAATTCAATAACATCAAACCTTCCTAACCCCAATTATCTACCAAAATAATAAAACAATACAACGCTGGAAGAAAAGTTTGACTGGAACCAAAAATAGTCCCTGACCCCAAGGTCAATCTCTGCTCCAGTTCTGATTCCTGGCATAGACTCATACCCTGGGTGGGAGAGAGAGGAGAAATAAGGGGAGAGAGAGAAAGAGAGAGAGAGAGGGGGGGGGGGGGGGGACAGGAGAGAGGGGAGAAATATGGAAAAACAGGCGAGAAGGGAGAAATAGGGGGAGACAAGAGAGAGGGGATAAATAGGAGGAAACGGGAGAGAGGAGAAATAGGGGAGAGGAGAAACAGAAAAGAGGAGAAATAGGGGTATGGAGAGAGAGAGGGGAGAAATAGGGCAAAACGGTACAGAGCAGACAAATAGGGGAGAGGGGAGGGAGAGAGAGAGAGGAGAAATAGGTGAAGATGGGAAAGAGAGAGAGAGGAGAGAAAAGGTTTGGTACCACTGCTCTACGCTGTTGTTTTTATGTACATATACCAATTATTGTACAAAGACAGCTGCTGTTGGTACATTTCCATTATGAGAACTCTTGGATGCGGCAATATTGGAAACAAGCTGATTCGCAGACTAGATGTAAGCAGCCCTCATACTGGTATAAAGGCTACATATGGCTCCTTTCCTGCACCTGCTAATTAACCGTCTGCTTCTGCCTCTGACAACTGCTTCCACACTTCAAGTAGCAGTGACCACTTTGCAGGACTAACATTTAAGTATTCAATCGTTACTTATGTGACTCACTTATTTATTCTGCAATTATTGGATATTCCCAGGCTGAGAGGATTGTGCAGAGAGACTGTTAAGTGGATTTCGGTTATTTCTGCTCGTTTGTGACTTTGCTACTCTGGGAAGTTTAGTTCCACGACATGGATCATGCTGGCAATTACCTGACTTCCATCTGCTGCAGCTTCTTATTACTAATTTGGACCATACTCATTTTATCAACTGTATTGGTGATTTGATTTTTGAAATGCTACAGTATAATACAACACTGCATTGATGTGTACACCGCTGTACTAAAGCTGATAAAGGCTAGAGAATGTTTTACTTATTGTGTTTTAATAAAACTTTGTGGCTGATTCAGACCCATTTGGTCGGGTCCGAATTCGGCACATGACAACAGTGCCTGCCCCGAATTCGGAGATCTGCGGCCATCTGTGTTGGCTTACTTTTCACAGCGTAATAATTTGATGGTAAGCGACCATGAGGCCTGCCGATAGAAATGTTGGGGCCCGGGCCCCCAGCGACACAGCGCCACCCCCAGCCTGAACCCACGTGCACCCCACCCCAATTACTTACCAGCATCTAGCAGTGGCGGCGGCAGCGGCATCTCTGTCTCCATCCTTCACGGTCCGGAGTGCACACTGCTCAGTGCAGTGTGCAGAGCGCCGAGCCCCTCTGTGTCCCAGGGTTAGGTGGACACAAGCATTAGGTCGACATGGTTTAGGTCAACAGTGAAAAGGTCGACATTGTATTTTTCACTTTTTTTGAGCCGAAATGTGCTGACAGGCGGTATTTCATGCCCTGCCATCCACTAGGGCATGGGGGAGAATAAAAGTGTGCCAAGCGTAGCGAGGCACCGTGCCCGAAAGCATGGCGAGTGCAGCGAGCCATGCAAGGGGATGCGCTGCTACGAATCAGTGTCCATGTCAACTGTGATGTCATTTGGGTAAAAAAAGCAATAACATTTACTTCTTAATTGTAAATGGAAAGTGAGCAAATAAAAATCTGAAGCTATATAATAATAACCACACACATACAGTAGCCATACTATCGGCTATATTTGCTTTGCACCTGTACTAAGATTTCCTATCCCTGCAATATATATTTTGCCTAAACTTAACCAGAACTGTCTGAATATCTGACAATATTGTACGCCGCTATAGGTGCACGGACTGCAATAACTTGCTAACGCTATTCACATCCGCCTTTTACTCTAGAATTAGGAGACCTTTTCGACAACACTTCCAAGGACACAAGTTCAGCAGAAAGAGCCTTTTATATTCAGAAGTGTAGAGAACAGTGCGTGTAGACTCCACTATATATATTATTACGGGCTTACTGACAGATATAATAAGTGTATTTGAATATCTTTGAATAAGACGGGCGTGAGTTGATTTGAACAAAGGAAAACTTTAGGTCCAGTAAGAAATATAATCACGGTTCTACCGTCAGGACGGAATTCTTTCCAGTGAAAACAATTCTGCTGACATATTGAAAACGTATTTAAGCTGAAGGCGAGTGTAGGATATTGGGGGGTGTAGTCACCTTTAAGCAAATACTCGCTGCCAGGGGCACCAATTTTGTCTGGTGGGTGCTCCCACAGACACCCCCCCCCCCCCCACAGACTACACCACCACCAACACCCCCCCCCCCCCCCTGGGACTCACCCGCTGCTCAACGTCGTGGATCCTGGCAGCAGCGCCGCAGCGGGATCCCAGCAGCGGATGTGCCGTCAGCAGCAGGGTCCCTGCGGAAGATGGGAATACCGCTACTAGTTCCCATCCGCCGCAGGGACCCCCGCTGCTGACAGCATATCCGCTGCTAGGACCCCGCTGCCGTGGGCCGTGGGTGCTCCTCACTTTCCGTGGGTGCTCGGGCCCTGGAGCACCCACGGTTTCGGCGCCTATGCTTGCTGCTGGCATTTTATCCAAAAGGTCAAAGATACAGTTTATGACAAATACTATGGGCCTGATTCAGCCCTGTTCGCTAGCCTATTAAACAGGTCAGCGCCACCCACAGCCCTGCCGAATGCTCACCCCTCCCGCAGTACGAGAACACATCACCTCACGTGCTGCCGAAGGGGGGAGTATTTATTCGATGGTCGATGACTATGGAATGATTTATCTCCCCTTCGGTAATAAAAGCCAGTTTGAACTGACTCTTATTGCTGTTGGAGATCAACGAAAATGGGACGGGCGATCACGTCATGTGATGTCAGCCACTCGCACTGAGCATACATCGGGCCGTCTGTGTTCCCGGGAGAACGCCCAGCATTTGTATGGGGATGTCTTTCTCCTACAAGGGGCCAAATTCAAAAGGGTGTGAGTTAAAAATCGTATCGCAAATCATACGGTTAAAATTCACTTCCAGATGTTTTCCTCAGTCTTTCCTATAGAATTCAGATAACTCGGCCAATGAAATAGGTAGTAGTTTCTAAGCTCCGACCGAATTCTTTACCAAAAACTCTTTGAAAAGTAGACCAGCTTCTGATAGGCGAGTTTGAAGTAATCATGCACACATCAGTTGGATCCGTGCACGCTTCTGTATGTAAAAGTGAAGAAATGGATAAAAAAAACAGCAATGTGGGTTCAATTCCCAAGACATAAACAGCCCTGGCCTCTTTGAGCTGGTCCTGGTTCTATAAATTCAGGTGGGAACAAAAATTGTAAGGTTTTCCTGAATTTGAAAACCCAACACCAGGTGCTTGGATTGTCCTGGTTCTTAAAATACAGGGAAAAAATGAATATGGGTCCACTGTATTTTTACAACATGCACAGAGCTTCACTAGCAGGGTGTTATTGCCACAGCCAGGCATAGGCAAATGCAGGGGGGGTTTCTGTTTGCCAGGAAAAAATTTATGACAACAATAGCACTGGTATTTAACATCACAATGGACCAGAGAGTAGCTGCCAGGAGGAAGAGACAGGAGCCTTACCATAAAGTGGGAGATTGTGAGCTTAGAAAGTGCAGTAGTGGCTCTATTATGTTTGTGTATTCATTTATTATGATATGTTTAACCTTTTCCTGTCCACTCTTATTTAAATGTTTGAAACAGCCTATACTATAGACCAGTGGTTCCCAACCTTTTTTTTCTCTCCCGAACCCCTTGATTAGGCTTTTCATTGATAAGTACCCCCTCCTCTCATTTTGAAATATGGACAGTACTTAGCGGTATGCGGATCCTTATGCATGTCCTTATAGTAAGGAGGAGCGGAGGAGTAGTATACAGCCAGGAATCATGCCCTTCTTTGTCTAGACACTGGTTGTGTATTATCTCCAGGATTCCCGCTAACACCGGTAGGATTAATGCCGCTGCTTCCTCCACCTTTGTCAGTGCTGGGCAGATGACTGCTGATGTCTGAGGGCAGCATGGGAAGCTCCCAGTGGATGGCTGGTCAGGCATATGACACAACATGGTTTGTCTCCATGGCAATGGGTCTTCTTCAGCCATCAAAAGACCTTTTCATCGTCCGCCATTACCTATATTATTTTCAAGTACCCCCAACTGGTCTGCAGAGTACCCCCAGGGGTACTAGTGCCCCAGGTTGGGAACCAATACTATAGACCATCTGTACTGTTAAATATTAATACTGTATTCCATATAGTATCCAGTGTATAAAAAGACCAATTTTCAGGGCTGTTACTGCTCCCCCAGACTCCCGTACTTACTCCAATGCACTGCAGAGTGGGAGATTTTGGATTACATTTGAAAACCCCCCTCTAAAATCCTGTGTTTGCCACATAACAGGGCTCTGTCGTCTGTCCAGGAAGAACAGCTTGCACAGCATTACCCAGAAGTGACGGGATTCTGGAAACACTTGCTCTGGTGATGAACATAAAACCCCTGGCAACAAGCATGAAGGTTATGGCAACAAGCAAGAACCCTAAACATGGAACCCCCTGGCAATAAGCATGAAACCCATGGAAACAAGAAAGAAACCTCAACATTAAAACCCTGGCAACAAGCACGACACCCCTAGCAACCAGCATGAAAACATTGGCAACGAGCATTTAGATTTAAAAATTTAAATTAATGTATGAGATGGCGGGGGTAAGCGCAAAATTTATAGTTACACCCATGGTCTAAACTCTTTTCACTGCATAAAATATTTTTTCCTAAATAAATTTGTAATCTACTATCACAATACAATTACAACATAAAATAATTTTATGTAATCATGTTCGCTTTATAACTCAATATAAGAAAAAGATGAAAAAAAGGTTAAAAAAAAACTATTTTTTTTCGATTGCTTAAACAAATTATTGTATGGGCCAAATCCCATGGCTCATATAATAAAGACTTCTAACTAATTACATAAAAAACTTGCCAAAAAATACACCGAAAAGCTATCACATATGGCAAATAATATGTATCTATTAACGACCACTGTTGCGAACTGTCATGTTCATCCCATCTCCTTTTGATCAACAAAAATAAGCTTGTGCACCAATGTTTCATGTTACAAAAGAGTAATTGTATATCATCTATCTTCTGATATCTCTTCAAATCCAGTCATTTCTCTTTCCGTCTGAAAGACGGATGAGCAACACTATGATAACTGGGCTCTGCTTTTTTTCTTGCTTGATCCCATTTTTGGATATTTTATATGGTTCAAAATTGTCCTTAACTATTGTAAATTGCAGGTTAGCCTAGGCTCAGGAAGCCAAAAAATCTCATTCCCTCTGGGCATTCTGGGTCATATCTTTAAGTTGTGGAGTTTGCAGAAAGATTTCAGTAGGCACAACGTGAAACCTGTAATTGTGGCTTCATTGAAGGAAAATGTTAGGTCTGGTTTCAATCATAACTTGTTGCCAGTTGGGTTTTTTTTAAACAACTTTCAGACAAAAAATATACCAATGTACTCTGCAAACTATTACACTTTTCTCATTCACATTCTTTATTTACGGGTCTCATTAACGGGTCTGGGGTACAAACATGGAGGGATAATTTTAAAGAGTTTCTCCTGCCAAAATAGGCATTTAAACAAGTAATTATTTTGGCAACAAAACACACAAATGCGTATTTAGTGCAATGGTACAGGCAATATATTTTGAATATATACTTTACACAGCATAAGGTTATGAAATGAAATGTATATTTGCAAGACTATATACTTTTTTTTAAATCAAACTTGCGTTACGATAAGGTCTATGCATGTGTTGTTGTTTTTTTATATTAATATTGGTTGAATTGGGAAGTTAGAAGTGCCAGTATGGAAATTTTATGTCACATGAGCAAGAAAGAAGAAATAGTATGATTTACACATGTTCTGTGGCTGCCTAAATTCAACCTGCATTTCCCCTGGTTTGAATCAGCCACAAAACATGTGTAAATGGTCAAGAGCAGGGTCGGAGTGCAGGGATTTTGGACCCGTGTTGGCCTTTTCACACCACCAGAGGACCCAGGTTTACCTGCAAATTGCCGGGTTCAAAAGCTTTAACCCGGTAATTTGTTAAGTGGTGTGAATGGGGTATTACTCACCTACAATCTATACCTGCATCTATTCTCATTCACTTCCTTATAGCTCAGCTGTATTGTGTACTAAGAATTGTGCTTTAATTGTGTTAAATGTCTAGTTCTGTGTACCCTGTACTGTTGTAAAGTGTTCTATATGTATGGGACTGGCTGGTGCAATCACCATGTGGCGCCGCTGAATGGCTGCCTGGGTGCTGCGCAGCTCAGTAATTATAGATTCCCCATGTCTGTGTCCCTCATTAGACTACATCTAGTATATATATCTGTATTGTTACTGGCTACCTAGCTGGCTGTGCAATCACCATGTGGCACCGCTGAATGGCTGTCTGGGTACTGCACAGTTTGGTAAATATGTTCCCCATATCCGTGTCCCTTATTAGAATGTGTCTAGTGCATATCTGTACGTGTGATGTATATCTGTACTGCCATTGTTGCCTGTTCCTTGTACTGATAACCCTTTGTATTACAGTATGTGCATTGTTATTTTTAATGTCTGTTAAGCGCCTTGAGTCCGGTTGGAGAAAGAGCGCTATATAAATAAAACTTACTTACTTACTAAATCATACGTGTCCAAGATTAAATGGATATTATGGTTAAGCTTATATCATGCTTGCTTGCTTTTGAAAACTAGTTTTAGGGAGATTATAGTTGGCAATAGAATTTTGAAAAGCGCCTCATTGAGGGGGCATGTCATGCTCCTCCCAAAGGGCATGTCTAGTTCCATATATGGAGAGATTGTGAAAAGAGATTGTGAAAAGAGATTGTGAACGTGGCACCTAGAACCGTGGGTGTGCACTGCTACATCTGGGAGGAATCTTGTAAAATGACTTATATCCAAATGTAGATGAGCCCCAAAGCAGTTAGTAAGAGCTACTATACTTGGTAAAGTACTGGGAAATGGTGCTGATGCTTCAATGTAAATGTATCTATCTAACTGTAATGTGGGCTAGATAAAATGAGGGAGATTGCTAGACTAATGAGGGAGAGAGGGAGATTGCTGCTATTTCACGATAACGATAAGATACAAATCAGTTCCTAGGACCCAATATCCAGCCCTGCTCTCTGCTACCCTCCAAGCTGTTGCCTCACTCCCCTGAGCAGCTTTTGTCCCTTGCTACTGGCCTGTCAGTACCTTCTCCTCTGGTCTATGGGTACCACTATCTTGGAAATGTATCACTCGAATATCCACTCAATCGTGATAAAGGCAGATCCCAGTCAGGTGATCAGCTTGGCCAATCACCAGCAAGAGTGCACTACATATTCCATTAGGTGCAAAAAAAATTGGTCAGTATAACTCCTCTCCTGGATACCTTTGTACATTGCTTTCTGTGTGCCTTAGTGAATCCTGTTATCCTGCTGTATCCTGATTTCCTGCGGTAAAATCCTGATGTTGTAGTCCATGTGTGTGACGCCACTCACAGTACATGCAATAGAGAAGCTAAAAACAAATAGGATCTATACAATATCACAGCTGTTACAAGGTTGGTGTACTGCGCAGTGGTTATGAAGGAAACAGCAGACTGGTCCCTAATAGTGCAGTGGCAGATATAGGGGGTGGAATCACACCCCCCGATTCACACACAACTCTTGTCTTTCAACAGTGTCCCTCCTCATTGCTGTGCTCTCAGCTGAGTCTGCCTCCAGGGCCGGTGTAAGACTTCTCGGCACCCTAGGCAAAATATCAACCTAGTGCCCTCTCATATCCCACAATGTAATGCCGCCAATACCTACTCTCCCGGCCATTAAGTGAAATTGTGGAGGTGGCATCTTACAGTTCTACAGTTGTCACTCAGATTAAGTTTTTAATCTTTGTTGTTTTAAGTTTTTAAGATTTAGGCAGACTGAGTTTTGAATCTCAACCGCAGAGCCGGCCCTGTCTGCCTCTATTTTCACTCATGTGGTCGCAACTTCACTCTCCACCCTGGGGCTGAGCTTTCAGCCTCCTCCACCTCTCCTACATTGGACTGCAGCGACCTCCCTCTCTTTCCAGGGACCAAGTTCTCCGCTTGGTCAGCCCTTGGGAGAAGACGGAGGTTGCGGCTGGCCAAAGAGCACTTTTTGTGTGCGTGTGTTTGTGCACATTGTGGCAGATCCAGGGGGGAAGTGAACAGGGTGATCACCCCGTTTGCCCTATGTGCCCCCCTCCTGGATCTACCACTGTACGGCGCAGTGCTAGAACCCTGTAGATGAGTGATGAAACTCTTCATACATCTGATTTCTAGGGCCTGATTCAATGGTCAAAGTTGCACTGAGCGTACATTCTGTGCAATTGTGTCTAAATCAAGGCACCAAGAAGGTCCGATGATACTTTTACAGAGCACAGAGGATGGATTGAGCATTGTACCTGACTTCTTTGAGAACATTTTATCCTGTACAAGTTATTATTTTCCATCCTGTTTTCAGAACAGCGAGGAGCATTTTCTTCGCTGTGGTTCTCTTCAATTTTTTTTTTTTTTGCTATAAAGTTTTAAAACACTTCAGTATAATCCTTTGTACAAGTATTTTTATCATGTTTAAAAATGAATACATTAATCTTTTATAATCTTCTTAAACCCCTGTTTACTTATAGTGTTTTTTATTCCGCTAATCGCCTCTGTGGAAAATACATACCTCATTTCAGTGTATTTCTGGAACACAAAGGAGAGGTTCAAAACACTTCATTCAATACACACTAATGGAATGGAACACTTCATAATGGAAGCATGTTCAGCTAACTTCATATTCTCTGCTAAATATATCTGAGTATACAACTGGTAAAACCATCATACGATGGCCATTACTTCATAGTTTTATATTTAAAAACAGGCTGATTTAATATCACAATCTGCACAGCTGTATCCAGGTATAAATACATGTTTTTAGTGGTTGGAAGTGCAAAGGTAAATCCTATACTATTCACAGTCATTTGAAAGGAACATTCTATTAACTGTATTATAATTTAACCGTCTTTATGTGGTCTTCAAGCTTTTGTAATCCCCAACCAACAATGCTATTGCAGAAAACATACAGATGGCGGTGGGTAGATTACCATAATCTTCCCTTCCTACAGCCTAACCCTAACCCTCTCTCTCCCCACAGCCTAAAACTAATTACCCCTGTTAATGCCTAACCCTATCCTTCCTAGCCCAAACCAAAAACTCCAGCCCCATAGCCTAACCCGAAAACCCCTTTTCTAAGTGATAAACCCTAACCCTGACTGCCCCCCCCCCCCCCCCCCCCCCATTGCAGCCTAACCCTAAATTCCCTAAATTCAGCACCGGTCTTCCAGGTACAACTCGGGATGCCGATGTCTGTATTCCAGCTGCGGGAAACCTATCCATTGGGATGTTAACTGCATAACATTATTGTTATTAGATTAAATATCCAAATACATAGACCAGTTATAGAAGACTTGTTAAGAGTAAAGGCTTATCCGATTTGGGCCATTTTGCCCAATTCCAACAGAAGCGGCTGAGAATTCGGCCCAAATCAGATGTGTTTGACATCCCCTCCTAAACGATGCATGGTCAGATGGGCTGCGCATTAAATTTATCGGATCGGACCCATCAGTGGCACATTGCGGGTGATTTTTAGCACCTGCAATGTGTTGGTTCCATCTTTTGTGCAGCGGCAGGGGGCAGGCAGCAGGGTCCATGGGGCAGGCAAAGGGGTCCGTGCGGTGGGCCAAAGGCAGCAGGGTACGTGGGGCTGGCAGCGTGGTCCATGTGGTGGGGGATGGGCTGCAGGGTTGGAGTGACGGCTGGGAGCTAGTGGAGGCATTTGCCAGGAGGCGGGGCGGGGAGCGGCTGGTGAATTTTAAAAAATATTTTGAAAAGACTGGCCGGACGGTTATTCCCATCTGATTGGCTGAGAGAATTCTCTCAGCCAATCAGATGGGAATAACCGTCCGGCCAGTCTTTTTAAAATATTTTTTTCAAATTCACCAGCCGCTTCCCGCCCCACCTCCCGGCAAATGCTGTTACTAGTTCCAATGTAAAAATGGCACATCAAGTGCCAAATCGTATGCGAGCCTCCTGGGGAGCTTGCGGGGGAGCTCAAGGGCATATTGGTCCAACTTGTCCTTAGGATGGGCCTTAAGAGCTTGATACATTACTAAGGAGCATTACATACAAACAATTGAAATACTATAGAGGTTATACATAAAAGTTAGCTTATACATTCGGTCAGGCTCCCATTGGAACAGGAAACTTCTATATACTGTACACATAACTAAATTCTAGATTTGTATGCAAGTAGCTACAATAACCTTATATATAAAAAAATTCAAAGCATATTAGCTGTAAAAAAAAAGTTAGGATATATTATGTAATAATAATAATAATAATAATAATAATGACTTAACCTTTTGAGTGCCAACAACTCTGTGAGAGATGCTCAAAATATTCGCTAAAAATGGCAGCTTCGCTCACATTTGTTATATATATTCAAATCAAAATGTTGTGTAAAAAAAGATATTTCCTTATATAAGGTAAACATTACAGGTCATTATGATGAATAACAATGTTTGCTTGCCAATTTTCACACCTATTTTGACAAATTCCCTTGCCACTCAAAGGGTTAATAGAAAAGAGGGTATAACTGTATAAAGGGATAGTGGCTAAGAAAGAGCTCATCAACACAAAATAATGGTTTCTACTCAACACCCAACTATGGTTTACATGGGATAAATTTTCAGCCCATCACCCAAAACACGAGGTTTCCGTATTTCATCTCCCCTTCCAATGATGCACACAAATACACGATAGTGCCTTTTTGTGATTCACTTGGCACCCCATCCACCCCAGTGGACATGCCCCGGTGCAGGACTGCAGTCCAGTATGTTTATGTGTTAAGCTGGCCATACACTTATACAATTTGGGCCCTTCTGACCCGATTTCAACGGATCGGGTCAAGAAATCGGGTGAAAATTGGCAAATCTTATGTGTTCTGTCTCCTGATCTGAAGCACGGTCCTGTGCGCATCAGATCGGAGCCGGAGAACGCAAGTGCTTATTCTAAAGATTTGTTGGATTTAGCATACGATACATCATATAGCAAAAGTATGCGAATGATCGCATACAATGTATTGTAGTATGCGATCCTGCCGCCCGGGAAGCTGCTGAGCGGTTCAAGGGGCATTGCGTTCAACTTCTCCCCTCTGAGAATTGGCACAAGTGTATCGGAGCCCTTAGAAGCACGTGTTTGTTTAATAATGGCCAGTCCCTTAGTGGTTCATCCCGTAGTGATGTTTTACGTGATTTAGTTGTTTTTGTGTATAATAGTTCAAAACATAAGAAAAACACAAATATGTAATCTTACTTTCATTAGTGGTAGCACAAAGTTTGGGATGTTTTTTATTCAATTTTTATTTATTTTAATTGTGCCTTTGCGTTTTACAGTATGTATTCATTCTTATAATAATTTATAATAATTAGAGGTCAATTCTACGGTATTATACTATGCAAAGGAAAGGATCCACGGGCCGTCGCTGTGTAGTGAGGGATGGCGGCCAGATGACCCGCGGGTATGGACGGCTGGAGTGTAGACTCCCTTGGCCCTACCCTCTGTCAGAGTGGCCTGGCCCGGGACAGTTGTCCCCATAGCACCCCCCTTATGGTGGCCCTGTGTATGTACGTGTGTGTATGTGTGTGTGTGTGTGTGAGGCATGTGAGGGGACAGAGAAAAATAACATGGTGCCATTGTGAGAAAAACATTGTCTGTTAGGGTGGATAATATAGCCAGCTCAAGGGGGTGGGGCGATGACGCAGCAAGGCGTGATTGGCTGGCTGCGGCCATTTTGAAATTTACCATTTTTTTTCAATGACAGCTACCCCCGCCACTACGGTACCAGGCATTGGCAGCATCGGCTGCAGGGGTAGCTGGCATCGGCAGTAGTGGGCAACAGCAGTAGTAGTACTCACTCCACCTGCAAGGCTGGTCACTATCCCGCCTCAGTTTTGCAAGCCTATTCACCTTTTCCACCCCCACATCCACAATGTCTGTTCACCCTCTATCCCCAGTAAGGATGCCAATCCCGGAAATCCCGGGATTGAGCATTATTCAATCCCGAATCCCAGGACTAAAAAATTCCCCGGGATTGGTATTGCCAATTATATTATCAAATATCACTATGACATTTTGGAATATGCAATTATTATTACTAATACTTATATACTACTATGTAGTCAGGTAATATCATCAGATCTATCTATCAGACCCTGGCAGATTCATTATACAGTGCACAGCACGATGAGTAACACCTCGCTCACCTATAAATGCTCCTGAAATGAAGAAGGTATATGTCAAAGTAGCGTCATTATGCCCTATGTATACAATCGCAGAAACAACAGCGGCCAGGGGAATAATGTGAACTCTGACACGTAGCTAAATTAACTGCCTCATTAAAAAAGAATAAAACGAGCTGTAATTTATTCCATTCCTGCAGTCTGTGATATCTCACTGTCAGGTTCATTTCAACAAAACTTGAACAATACATCTCATGGTATGACAGTGTGCTGCAAATTTATATTTCATTAAATCGCACTGCACAATGCATGGAAATGACTCCCACGGGGCTCTGTAACCAAATAAACTGGCTCCTAAAAAATGTGTGAAAGGAAATGGAATGATTTCTTTATTTATAAAGCATCAATATATCCCCGATCTTGTACAATAGATGAAACTTTTCTCATAAAAATATAATTCTCCTTGGAACTGCTATCGGTGTATATGTTTCACGGAATGGGACAGCCAATCACAGCGGTGCTGAGCTGACAACCGTAAATGATGGATGTCACTGGCAACTGAGCGGGAGAACAGATTACCCGCCCGGGAAGGGGCAGTTTGTTAGATCGTTAAATATTTAGTCAAAATAATACATTTGATTGTGATACCGTGTTGGAAAGTAAGAATGGTTAAAAAGCATATTCCAAACATAATAATCTTAACAATAATAATAATGATGATGATAATAATAATAATAATAATAAAAATGGTAATGAATTTAACTTTAACAAAAATGACACTACAGGCCTAAGCAGGGCTGGATTAAGAGGGTTTGGGGGGAGGGGGCGGCTCAGGGGGTCAGTATCCTAGACAGTACTCTATCTAGGGCCCCCTTGTGTTGTCGGCATGTATTTAAAAAAAAATGTTTGTTTTTAGCCGAAGGCTTTGTGCATGGGAGTGGGGTAGTGCTGCAGTTTCACCTATCTCCCAATGTGACAATGATTAATGGTGCTGAGCATTGGGAGCCAAGGTACACTGACTTCACACAAGAGGTACGAGCAGATAGGAACTGGGGGGTGGGGGTGAGTTTTTGGGACAAAAACTGTCACAGCTCAAAGTGAAAGTACATTGCAGAAGCCGTCATTTTGACGGGCTTCTACGTAGTAGTAAATAACTCTGCCAGTCCCGTTACACTATAGTTGTAAACTCTAAACGTTTTTTCTTTCCTACAATCAACACTGCAAATCTGGAGCCTTCACAACATATCATTAAAAAACCAAACGTCCACTGATCAGATAATAGTATATTACAGAGTTGTGGAGTCTGCATATGACAAACAAAACAGGTTCCTGTAGGAAGTTTACTTATGTCATTTAGAACCCTGGTATACTTCAGAGTTTAACTAGATCATTGTTTTCTTTTCCGCAGCTGCAAAAATCTTGTCTACAGTCTTCTGGTTAGTTGATAAGTATTTTCATTACTGTTTGGTCTGTAAGGCTGTACTTTATTGGTAGGCAGCCACATCATTTATGTGATTTAGTGGCCTATTTAACTAAAAACCACAGATTTCCATGACTTATGGTGTTATTGTATGGTGGCTCTCCATCCTGCTCCAGCCCCAACCTATGAACACATGGCATTATTATGTCACACCTGTGCCTCAAGCAACACTGCTCTGTGCATCCCCAGAATGCTCTGGGGGATGCATAGACTGCAGGGTAGGTATCTGGAGCATTTTAAAGAAACTTAGCTTTGAAACAACCATACTGGTTGCAGGGTGTGAGTCCGGGCATCAAGCAGTGATTAAATTTGGGTAGTAGCAGTTACTGTAGTGTTCAAATCTGCATAGCAGGAAGTGTGTAAATCCGGGCAGCCATTAGTGTGTAAATCCGGGCAGCATGTATTGTGTAAATCCATGTATCAGGTAGTGATTAAATCCGGGTAGCAGGTAGTGCACAAAACCAGGCTGCAGGTAGTGTGTAAATTCTGGGAAGTAGGTAGCGTGTAAAAACTGGACAGCAGGTAGTGTGTAAATCCGGGCAGCAGGTAGCGTGTAAATCCGGGTAGTAGGTAGTGTGTAAAAACATGCAGCCGGTAGTGTGTAAATCTAGGCAGCAAGTAGTGTGCAGATTAATGCAGCCGGTAGTGTGTAAATCCGGTCAGCATGTAGTTGGTAAACCCAGGTATCGGGTAGTGATTAACCCCTTCCCGCCGCAGCCTGTTTTTGCCTTCCTGATAGAGCCCTTTTTTTCAAATCTGACAGGTATCACTTAAGTGGGGATAACTTTTTTTTGCTTTTACTTATCCCAGTGATTTTGAGATTGTTTTCTCGTGACACATTGTACTTCAAGTTAGTGGTAAATTTGGGTCGATACAGTCTGTGTTTTTTTGTGAAAAATACCAAAATGTCGTAAAAAATTGGAAAATTTTGCAATTTTCAAAATGTTAAATTTTCTGCTTGTGAGACAAATAATCATACCACTCAAAATAGTTAATAACTAACATAGACCATATGTCTACTTTATGTTTCCATCATTATTTCAACATCCTTTTAATTTTTTTGGACACTAGGAGGCTTAAAATATGAATAGCAAATTCTCAAATTTTCAAGAAAATTTCAAACACTGATTTTTTTAGGGACCAGTTCAGTTCTGATGTGACTTTGAGGGACTTGTATGTGAGACACCCCCATAAATGATGCCATTTCAAAAACTGCACCCCTCACAGTATTCAAAACAGCATTTTGGAAGTTTGTTAACCCTTTAGGTGTTTCACAGGAATTAAGTGTAGGTGAAATTTCAAAATTTCATTTTTTTTGCAGATTTGCAATTTTAATACATTTTTCTAAGGAACAAAGTAGATTTTACTAGAGAAATGTGACTAAAAATTGATTCCCCCAATTCTTTTGTTTTCATAAATATCCTATATGTGGCCCTAGTGTGCACGTTGACCACTTGATTTTGGAGCCTCCTTTTTATGAGATTATTTTTTAGGCACCATGTAGGTTTCTAGGCACCATAAGATGCTAAAAGTTAGGAACCCCCCACAAGTGACCCCATTTTGCAAACTACACCCCTCAGGGAATTCATCTAGGGGTATAGTGTACATTTCAAACCCCCAGGGGTTTCACCAATTGTGGTACAACTGGGCAGTGAAAATGAAAAATTTATTTTTTTACACAAAAATGCAGTTCTGGCTCCAAATTTGTCATTTTCACAAGGAATGAAGGAGACAAAGCACCCCAAAATCTGTGCCCCAATTTCTCCCGAGTACGGCAATGCCTCACATGTGACCAAAAAATACCATTTGGGTGCATGGCAGGACTCAGAAGGGAAGGAGTGATATTTGGATTTTGCAGCTCAGATTCTGGTGGAATGTTGGTGGGTGCTATGTCGCATTAGCAAGACCCCCGAAGCACCAATACAGTGGAACCCCCCCACAAGTGACCCCATTTTGCAAACTACACCCCTCAGGGAATTCATCTAGGGGTATAGTGTACATTTCAAACCCCCAGGGGTTTCACCAATTTTGATACAACTGGGCTGTGCAAATGAAAAATTAAATTTTTTACACAAAAATGCAGTTCTGGCTCAAAATTTTTCATTTTCACAAGGAATGAAGGAGACAAAGCACCCCAAAATCTGTGCCCCAATTTCTCCCGAGTACGGCAATGCCTCACATGTGACCAAAAAATACCATTTGGGTGCATGGCAGGACTCAGAAGGGAAGGAGTGATTTTTGGATTTTGCAGCTCAGATTCTGGTGGAATGTTGGTGGGTGCTATGTCGCATTAGCAAGACCCCCGAAGCACCAATACAGTGGAACCCCCCCACAAGTGACCCCATTTTGCAAACTACACAACTCAGGGAATTCATCTAGGGGTATAGTGTACATTTCAAAACCCCAGGGGTTTCACCAATTTTGATACAACTGGGCTGTGCAAATGAAAAATTACATTTTTTACACAAAAATGCAGTTCTGGCTCAAAATTTTTCATTTTCACAAGGAATGAAGGAGACAAAGCACCCCAAAATCTGTGCCCCAATTTCTCCAGAGTACGGCAATGCCTCACATGTGACCAAAAAATACCATTTGGGTGCATTGCAGGACTCAGAAGGGAAGGAGTGATTTTTGGATTTTGCAGCTCAGATTCTGGTGGAATGTTGGTGGGTGCTATGTCGCATTAGCAAGACCCCCGAAGCACCAATACAGTGGAACCCCCCCACAAGTGACCCCATTTTGCAAACTACACCCCTCAGGGAATTCATCTAGGGGTATAGTGTACATTTCAAACCCCCAGGGGTTTCACCAATTTTGATACAACTGGGCTGTGCAAATGAAAAATTAAATTTTTTACACAAAAATGCAGTTCTGGCTCAAAATTTGTCATTTTCACAAGGAATGAAGGAGACAAAGCACCCCAAAATCTGTGCCCCAATTTCTCCCGAGTACGGCAATGCCTCACATGTGACCAAAAAATACCATTTGGGTGCATGGCAGGACTCAGAAGGGAAGGAGTGATTTTTGGATTTTGCAGCTCAGATTCTGGTGGAATGTTGGTGGGTGCTATGTCGCATTAGCAAGACCCCCGAAGCACCAATACAGTGGAACCCCCCCACAAGTGACCCCATTTTGCAAACTACACCCCTCAGGGAATTCATCTAGGGGTATAGTGTACATTTCAAACCCCCAGGGGTTTCACCAATTTTGATACAACTGGGCTGTGCAAATGAAAAATTTCATTTTTTACACAAAAATGCAGTTCTGGCTCAAAATTTTTCATTTTCACAAGGAATGAAGGAGACAAAGCACCCCAAAATCTGTGCCCCAATTTCTCCCGAGTACGGCAATGCCTCACATGTGACCAAAAAATACCATTTGGGTGCATGGCAGGACTCAGAAGGGAAGGAGTGATTTTTGGATTTTGCAGCTCAGATTCTGGTGGAATGTTGGTGGGTGCTATGTCGCATTAGCAAGACCCCCGAAGCACCAATACAGTGGAACCCCCCACAAGTGACCCCATTTTGCAAACTACACCCCTCAGGGAATTCATCTAGGGGTATAGTGTACATTTCAAACCCCCAGGGGTTTCACCAATTGTGGTACAACTGGGCAGTGAAAATGAAAAATTAAATTTTTTACACAAAAATGCAGTTCTGGCTCAAAATTTTTCATTTTCACAAGGAATGAAGGAGACAAAGCACCCCAAAATCTGTGCCCCAATTTCTCCCGAGTACGGCAATGCCTCATGTGTGACCAAAAAATGGCAGGACTCAGAAGGGAAGGAGTGATATTTGGATTTTGCAGCACAGATTCTGGTGGAATGTTGGTGGGTGCTATGTCGCATTAGCAAGACCCCCAAAGCACCAATACAGTGGAACCCCCCCACAAGTGACCCCATTTTGCAAACTACACCCCTCAGGGAATTCATCTAGGGGTATAGTGTACATTTCAAACCCCCAGGGGTTTCACCAATTTTGATACAACTGGGCTGTGCAAATGAAAAATTAAATTTTTTACACAAAAATGCAGTTCTGGCTCAAAATTTTTCATTTTCACAAGGAATGAAGGAGACAAAGCACCCCAAAATCTGTGCCCCAATTTATCCTGAGTATGGCAATGCCTCATATGTGACCAAAAAATACCAGTTGGGTGCATGGCAGGACTCAGAAGGGAAGGAGTGATTTTTGGATTTTGCAGCTCAGATTCTGGTGGAATGAATGGTGGGTGCTATGTGGCATTAGCAAGACCCCTGAAGCACGGTGAAATGATGAACCTAATAATCCATAGATGTGTGGTATATTTTAAAACACTCCTTTATACATAGGCCGGGTTTGTCGGGGCAAGTTTCACAGTGGAAAATAGTATCCTTTCTTATTCCCTTTTTATAGCAAACTTTGCACCTTTTTTGTGTCCTGCCCTTTCTTGCAGTGGAGGGGATTTCGTTAGGAAAATGCTGCCCTGGTACAATACGGGGGCCAGTACTAGAAGTACTGGGGCCCTCTGCCTGCTGGTTCCCAAATATTAGGCCCTTTATGACTTCCTCTTGAAAGTGCATAAATGTCCCCCTCTGGCTGGTAGAATGGAATAGCACGTAAGCGTTATACAGTGCCATCTGGATGATATACACGGCCAGCTTCTTGTACCAGATTTTTGTTTTCCGCAGGGGACTGTACGGCTTCAGTACCTGATCTGAAAGATCCACTCCGCCCATGTACTTATTGTAATCTAGGATACAATTAGGTTTTGAGGTGTGGGTACTGGTACCTCGTACAGGGATGGAGGTGGTACTGTCTCCATGAATTGTTGTCAGTATAAGGACATCCCTCTTGTCCTTATATTTGACCAACAACATATTTTCGGTGCATATTCCCCTGCTTTCTCCCCTTCTCAGTAATTGGGCAACGTGCATTTTTGGGAGGCCTCTTTGGTTCTTGCGCACAGTACCGCAAGCTGCTGTACCTCTTGAACCAAGGGCCTTAAACAGTGGGATGCTAGTGTAAAAGTTATCCACATAGAGGTGATAACCTTTATCCAGGAAGGGGTGCACTAAATCCCAGACAATTTTTCCACTAACACCTACGAGGGAGGGGGGGCATTCTGGCGGTTCAATTCTTGAATCCTTCCCTTCATATACCCTAAACCTGTGGGTGTACCCTGAGGTGCTTTCACACAGTTTATACATTTTTATGCCATAAATTGCCCTCTTACTGGGAAGGTACTGGCGGAATTTAACCCTTCCTTTAAAATGTATAAGGGACTCGTCGATACAAATAAATTTTTCAGGGATGTACATCTCTGCAAATTTGGCACTGAAATGATCAATGACCGGCCTGACTTTGAATAGCCGGTCAAAGGTGGGATCATCTCTGGGTGGGCACTGTGCATTATCGGTGTAATGTAAAAATTTAAGGATTATCTCAAAACGAGTCCGAGTCATGGCCATACGGTAAAGTGGGGTGCTGTACAGAACATCTGTACTCCAATATTGCCTAATTTCTGGCTTTTTTACTATGCCCATATGTAACACCAGACCCCAAAACGTCATCATCTCTACTGCATCTACAGGGGTCCACCTAGCAAATGATGACGTGGGGTTTTGAGCAATAAACTGCTGGGCATATAAATTACTTTGGTCCACCATTAAATTTATAAAATCATCAGAGAAAAATAATTTGAAAAAGTCAATTTCTCTGAGACCTGTTGAATCAAATTGGATTCCTGGGATGGCCAAAAACTCAGGAACCTGGGGCTCAAAATTGTCTGGTGGTGGGGTCCATACGGGATCAATCATTTGGGGGGGGGGGTCTCAGCTGCTCTACGGGGGCGTCTTTGAGGGGGTCCCTCATCACTAGAGGAGGAAGAGGAGCTTAAGACGAATCCTTGAAATTCCCCGCTTGCATCACTGGCTGTGTCAGAGTCAGAGGCAAGCATGGCATATGCCTCCTCCGCTGAATACATTCTTCTGGATGACTGGGATGACATTTGGGATGACATTTGGGATGCCATTTTTATTTTTGTGTTTCTGTAAGTGTAATGTTTCAACACGTGTATAGTGTTGGGGGGGTACAAACTTTATTTCAACACGGGGGGTATGTAGTGTGTAGTGTGTATGTAGTGCAGAAAAAAAAATACTTTATACAGGAATTTGATCCCAATAAAAAAAAAAAAATTGAAGGGGTTAAAAAAAAAAAAAAGGTCCTGCGCCAAAAATTGAGCACAGATGTTGGTCAGTAACGTCCGTCACTGAACAGCGCTCAAAGGCAACAGGTGTAAAAACAATTTAAAAAAAAAAAATACCACAGCAATTTAAAAAACTGCAGAAAAAAATATCAACCCTGTGCCAAAAATGTTGTTCAGTGATGTATGTCACTGATCAGCGGCCACAGGACACCCACAAAAGCACCCACAAAAGCAACGTGGGTGTAAAAAAAAAAAACCCCACTGCAATCCCCCCCCCCAAAAAAAAACTGCAGATCAGTGATGCAGTGATGCGACACTGATTAGCAGTGAGGGGCAGCAGGCAGACAACTGTGGGTGCAACCTGACAGGGTATATATAAAAAAAAAAAACCCTGGACCCCCAAAAAGTTGCTGATCAGTTAATTAATTTAAACTGATCAGCACAAAAGGGTGGGCAGCAGTCAGTTGCACAGGCAGCACAACCTTTGGTGCAACTGACAGGTATATATATATAAAAAAAAAAAAAAAGTTGCTGATCAGCACAGATATACTGATCAGCACAAAAGGGGTGCAGCAGACACAAAATATAGCACTCTCTATCACTCTCTATCACTCTCTATCACTCTCTGTCACTATCTCTCACGATCTGTGACTCTATGACACTGCAGCAGCAGGACACAGGAAGTCACAAGATCCAGGAAGCATCCAACTGCTGGCAGCACGCTACCAGCGGTGATCAGCGGTGATCAGGTAAGTATCAGGCAAGGTTCAGGTATGTATATCACGAGAGAGTGGCCGGTGACCGCTCTGCACGCAATTCCAGACCGGAATGGCATCTGCAGCGCAGTCACCGTTAGTTTAAATGGCGCGCCTTGGCTGTGATTGGTCCGTCGGTCCGACGGACCAATCACAGCCTTGGGGGCAGGTGGGGTGAGGTGTCGTCGTCACCGATGACCCCCTCATGCCCCCTCACACCCGGCGGTGATTGACACCTGTGTTACCGAGCGTCTGATTCGCCGGTAACACAGGAAAACGCTGCGAATGGCTGTTCACATTGAACAGCCAATCACAGCGATCGCCGACGGGGGGGCGGCATCGCCGCCCCCCCTGGGCATGCAGGGACATGTCTGCTGTCAGGGACAGCAGACATCGTCCCTCTGTCACTGCGTCTCGAGACGCAGTGGCACTTTGAAGTCATGACGTATATATACGTCATGTGTCGGGAAGTACATCCCGGCCATGACGTATATATACGTCAAATGTCGGGAAGGGGTTAAATTTGGGTAGCAGGCAATGTGTAACTTTGGGCAGCAGGTAGTGTGTAAACCCAGGTATCAGGTAGTGATTACATTTGGGTAGCAGGTAGCGCATAAATCTAAGTAGCAGGAAGTGTGTAAATTTGGGCAGCAGGTAATGTGTATATCTGGGTAATCCGGGCAGCAGGTAATATATAAATCCAGGCAGCAGGTAGCGTGTACATTCGGGAAGCAGGTAGTTTGTAAATCCGGGCAGCAGGTAGTATGTAAAGCTCGGTAGCAGGTAGTGTGTTAATCCGGGGAGCAGGTAGTGTGTACATCTGGGTAGCAGGTACTGTAGTGTGTTAATGTAAACCCCACTGGCACTAGGTATGAATACTTGCAGTCGCTGGCTATGGTGCATCACACTTACTTTCCTCCGGCTGGTCATGGGTAAGGCACAGGTATCAGGGGGTCCCCTGAATAATCAGGAGTTTAATTACAGTTGCATTGTGGGAGTGGACTACAGGTGTCAGTGCAGCACAGAAAGAATTGGGCGCCAGGCCATCTCATAAAACAGCAATAAACAGTTTATTGAACATATAGCAGGGACGAAGCAGGGATAACTTCTGAACATGCTCCTCCAGCACAAAGCATAATGGTTACATCAGGTCACTTATCATTCCATCTCCTCCAGCACATTAATCATATCGGTTACATCAGTTACATCAAGGCACCTCCTCCAGCACATCACTTAATTGCAGCGGCATAAATATGGCGTACAGCAGTTCATACCAGGGCATCCTGGGACCAGTAGTGCTACACATCACAGGTTACTGTCTCTCTCATACATAACAAGGACTCTTGTCAATGGGGGGCTACTCAGCATGCCGCGTGGCTTCGACCACTCACCCAGATACGTCCTCTCCTGAGACTCACACCTGGCACTCGTCTAGGGCACCTCTACAGGTGGGCATCACCCTCTCACTGGACTCTTGAGTACTGCTTCCCTCACACTGTGATCTCTCTCTCTCTCTCTCTCTCTGTCAGGTGCCTTTCTGGGACTGGCAGCACTCCCCACATGTGCTGTGAGGGGCTGCATTCTCCTCATGTTACTCTGTAGGAAAGCACCCACATGTGCTGCTGCTCTCTCCATAGAAGGGGTGCAACTCATGACTGCTGTTTCCAAAGCTGGGGACCATGGAAATCGACAGCCAGCCATTCCATGGTCCCAGCCAAGATGCATCCTTCTCCTAGCTTTTCCTCCTAACTTGTGCTGAATCTGCTACCTTCTAGAGATGGGTCGTTCGCGAACTAACCGGATCTTTTGAACGGATCCCATTCAAGAACGAATGAGCCGCCGATCCCAAAAAGGTGATCCGTTTCAGTTTATAATGCATTTTCCTGATCTCAGTGCTGCCACCTGTGGCAGCTGAGATGTACTACCTCTGTAGACTGAGTACAGTGCTGTGACTACAAGTTAAAGAAAGATTAGCTGCTGCTGCCAGGGATGGCCATCGGTGTAGACGCCATCAATGGTTGCCATCGATGGTGATTCTGCACCAAGCCATCGATCAGTGTTTTTACTCGGTCATGTATTTCCCCCCCTTTTTTTTAAAGCGAGCCGAGGGCCCGTCTAAAAGATCTGTATCTTTTCACCGAGAGATCCAACAGATCCCGGCTCAGCGTAATGATCCGTTTTGCCCATCTCTACTACCTTCTAACTTACACTTCCTGTCTTTCCCCTCTTCAGGAGGCTTGCATGTGATCACTGCCTGATCTCCTAATCAGTGCACAGGAAATAGCCCTAGCTATGTATGATAAAACTAAATAGTATTAACTCTTGCAGCACCGGGCAGCAGGTAGTGTGTAAATCCAGGTAGCAGGTAGTATGTAAATCCTTCAAAAAATAAAGTTAGAAAACAATTTAATAAAATGATCTGTGCTCAAGCAACTTTACAAGAAACTAAACTGAATTGTATGAAACATTTTAAAAGAGCATTTTTAAAACAATGCTACTGTAATTTATAAACAATGCATTTTAGGTATATAATACTTTTGCAGTGGTGGCACCGGGGTTGGTGACAGCTCTTACCCAGAAAGGGGCATGGCTTTGTAGGAGCCCTCAATTGTGGCCCTATGTGAACATGGCCATGCAGGAAACCCCACCCATTACATCACTCTGGGGGCATATCCCTCAGACACCCCTCAGTGCCGTGTGCTGAGCTGGGGAGAGAGACAGCTGCAGCCTGTCCTCTCTCTCCCTCACGTTTGTTTGTTTTTCACAGGGGTGTGGCCAGATGCCCGACCCAGTGGCCATGCCCTATCCCTTTTACCAGGGCCCATTCAACCTGTCTGCGCCCCTGGTGACGGGAGCCAGGCTCTGCAGGATAATGCCACACTGCATCTTTGCCAATCGCAGATGAGCCAGCAATTTGGTGTCACCCCCTGGGATGCTTTTGCCCGAGTGGGGGACACATCACCCTTGTGACACCTCTGACTTTATGTGGTACGAAACATCAATGCTTGTACTATTATCTTGATTTGGAGTCCCATAATCAATACATATCCTTGAGGTAACCAAGATGCATCTTTGTGTACAATTGACGTACTCCACAGACACACAACGTGAGTTAGGTACAGTATATGCAGGGAAGGATCCGGAAGAGTGGCTGCAACACAGTTTAAAATTCAAATAGGTGAGGCACAGCAACTGCCACCAACTGTCATTCCAAACTGACTCATTGACAGTGGGTGTGGCTCCCCTATTTTCATTTTGAACTGCACTGCAGCCCCCCCTCTGAAGCCATCACTGAGTATATGTACAGTATATATATTTTGAACTAGCAACCCGTTGCATTAGAAGGGGTGCTAAGTCAGTAGAGTGCACGTATACAAGCTGTTTGGGGTTGGGGATTGATGCATCTTTACTCCTGACAATTCTAAACAAGAATAAAAGTTGGACAAATCTTATCACATGTGCAACTCTAAATAAATACGCGCAATGGCAAGTCTGAAGGCGTATCCTTCCTCATATTCAAATGAGGCATCATTAATACTATAACTATTGTTAATAATAATAATAATAATAATAATAATAATAATAATAAACCACGGCCATTGTCTGGATAGGGAATAAAGCACAGCCCCAATTGTAAGTAATAAAGAAAATCTCACCTTTCCTTACATATGGAAGATATTTGAAGTTCTATATTTCAAAATGAAAAATCTAGTGGTTTGCGCAAAGGAAATATTTTGTATTTAAATGCTACCAGTCCTTAAAGCCAGTAACTGCTGTAAGCGCTGCACCATAATTCACATTGCTTCAGGTGAGTTATGTCTTTTCAAGTTTGAGATGATAAAATCTAAGCATAAAGCGATTTATCTGAGATTTATTTTAGATTTCCAAGAACCACAGATGGAGGACACATTAATGCAACATTTTGATGTTGCTACGAGACCAAAATCCTTACAGACGTGGGAATAAGAGGTACTCCTATAACTTAAATAAATACCATATATATTATCATTTTTTTATTCATATTTTATCATATTTAACAGGCAAATGGCGAAAAATCCCAGATGTTGAGTTTACCCTTTGAGCCCATCTGCTGAATATCTAGTCATTTATTTTCCACTTTCCCTTGATATATCAGCCCTCACAGGCAGGTACCTCCTTCCTGTCCTTCCATGGCCCTCTTCATGTAACCAGTAGTCTGTTCCCTTTCAGTAACTCTGACACTTACCCATACTTTTGGTGCAGGAGTATGATTTACACCCCTGTCTAGCTATGTCATCTCCTTCTAGTTTTAGTAAGTGGCACAACCCTTGCCCCTATTTCCTTCCCTGTCCATGGTGTTTTTGTAATGTTTCCAAGTCCAGGGTTTAAAGTGGGGGAGGGGAATGGGGTGAATCGTGATTTCAACAGAAAAGCCTGTTCCAGTGGCTACGGTGTTTGTGATGTTATAATACTGAAGTGAAGAAGTGCCAATAAGAGGAGTATGCTGTGTATATGCTGAAGACACGGTACGAGGGGGCTCAGGGACCACAGAAAAGCGGGGAAGCTGCTGAAGGGGCACAGAGCATGGAACTGTTGAAGAGACAGAGGCAGAGACGTGTAATGGGCATTATGTGTATATTGGGCACTTTTGTGAACATCTGTATATAAGTGGTACTACTGTGTGTATTATGTGTAAGGGGCACTACTATTGTCTGCATTTTGTGTAAAGGGTATTACTACTGTTGGAAATGTTTATATACTGTTATGTGGCATAAAAAGAATAAGGCACTATGGTCCCTTATGAAGAACTTCTGAGTGATGTAATGTGAATAAGGGGCACTTCTGTGAGGTTTAGTATGAATCAGGGGCACAAAATGCGGTGTACTGTTAAATAGATTGTGCTAATGTGTGGTGTAATTTCAATATGGGAGTATTATTATGGGACTACATCCCTTGCTTGTGAGACCGCTGTCCTTAAGGCACAAAGTTTTAGTTTGCCTGGAGTGCTGAAAACCCTGGCACTGGCCTGTGCTCTGCATAATTTGGGGGGGGGGACTAAGAACAATGAAAATTAGGACCACTCTCCAGGACCACTTTAAGCACAGTTTATGCCATTGCCAGCCATTGTGTATTATTTGATACTATGTATGGCAATGTAGACATTTTGTGGTGCCTGATGAACAGAAATTAATGATCATAATAATTATTTTTATTTTTGGTGGAACAAATAGATTTTTTAAGTTGATTGCCCATTAGTGGGATAACCATGGATGTCCATGACTGATGGTACCATTAATTGTTCTTCTCAGTGTAAATGATCAATGCTTTCACCCAAAAATGTTCATCCCTGCTCGATAACTTAATTTACTGAAGCCAATCAGAGCCTGGGGTGTAACATGTGCAAAATGGAAAGATCTATGCTCAGTGTTCCTGAACCTAGTAGAAAAAAACATGGGGGGTTTCTGTACAATTTATCAGAGAGCTTTTGGCTCTTCACCATTGGGAGCAAAAAACATCTGACAACAACTTTAAACAATCATCAAAGGTTTGTAACCATGGGTGATCAATAGCCATACCTATAATTGATGGTTTCAAAATAAATTTGTCTGGTGCCTTGAAATGTAGTTAAGTCTTAAAGGTAAACTGATCTCAACCTACAGGAAGTTTAAGAAAGTTTTTATTAATGTTTTAGAGAGACTTTGTCCCCTTCTTCATGTGGTATGGCTAGAGTTTCATTTTCTTATTGAGCATAAAACTCATTCCATACTGTAGTACAACAAGAGTGCCAATATAGTGGGCCTGATTCGGAGTCCCACATAAAGCAATGCAAGTCCAGATGCCTACAGAAAACAGAATACCAATGCAACTAAATGCACGTGTTCGCAGACTTAGGCATTTATTGATGGCATCCTTGAAGTCCTCCAGTCCTGTATTCTTGAATAACATAGTAGTAGCAGCATAGTAAGTAAGGTTGAATAAAGATGTTCGTTCAACCTGTTTTATTACATAACTCATTAAGGAGTCTAAGATGGCTGGAATTACTCACTTTGATTCTACTGTAGGCTAACTAGGGATTTATGTTGGCATTGTACTGCCTTCTTCTTACTGAAACCATAACGTGGTTGGTCGTTATGAATATTGTTATCCAGTAATTGTCCAACCTTTGCTTAAATGTAATAATTGTATCTGCTAGCACCACCTCCTCTGCCAGTGAGTTCCACACCTTTAGTGCCCTGGCCGTAAAAAACATCCTTTGGAGGATAAGAAATCACTTCTCCTCTATTATATATACAATTACACCTACCCTGTGCTACATGCAGGATATGCAACTGACCTAAGACGGGGAGGTGGCGAACGGCAGCGGGGAGCTCCGTCAGAACTGGGCATGCAAGCGTTTCGTGCACCCATTCTGACAGATGGCAAGGCCTGGCGGCTGGTGATAGAATCGCCAGGCCTTCCAACACTGAGACTGGCTCCATCTGTACATAACACATACATAAATCTTCATCTTCAAATGCTTGCTTTTAGTCCTGTTTAGTGAACATTCTTATTTTATTTTAAAGTAATTATTCTCTGTCAGTTTATCTGTTATTTGCTGCCTACTGCCATACAGGGTTGCCTACCGGGAGGATCCCGAAAATTGGGTCCCCCTCCCGGCCCCCAGAAAGGTAGGCAATCCTCCCGGATTCTCCCTCACCCTCCGCAATCTGCCTGGCTGCCTTCTTGAATTCCCACGATTTGCGGCTTTTCGCGGGGATGGTCTAAATATGCAAATTGCACCATGTAGTCCCGCCCCCTCCTCGAGGTCCCGCAAATGGGGGGGGGGTTTCAGTGCTGGGGGGCGAGGCTTGATGACGTCTACATCAGGCACCCGCCCCAAGAAGTGATGCTGTCAGTCTCCTCTCCGGGCTTCTCCCGGAGAGGAGAGTTCAAAAGTAGGCAAGTATGCTGCCATATAGTGACAGATCCCATGAAAAATGAAGGAATAACTATTGCTAGTATATTACTTTTCAGCAACTTTCTTGATTTCCCTTATGGACTGTTCCCTGCATATCACTGAATAGAGTTTACACAAGTGAGTTAATAAGAAGTGCGAAATTAGAGAATGTGAAACGAGAGGATTAGAAGACAAATCTGTTTATATATCCAGGTTATTTACTTTCATTCTTGATTCATTACGGCAGTATTGTATTATTTGTATTGTGTTATTTATTTCCCCAGTTAAACAATCCACAATCTAATTTATACATTTATACATCTCCCAATAAACCATTTTCCCATTTTAATTTTTCCCAGAATTATATGCTAATCTCTCCTTCCGGATAAACCTTGGGAAACATTTACTTGGGGGGGGGATGGAGTAAAATGATGTTATCAATTTGGAATGAAAGTTAATTATCAGGGTCAAATTTGTATCAAATTATTGGCCTAACTTTGTTTTTATTATCACATCTTGATGCTTTTTTTAAATAAAATTATTTGTGTCCTCTTCCTGTTCTTTTCCACTGTCAGCAAATTGCAGCCACTATACTTACTACTGTATAGAGTCTCTGCCTGAGCTGTCTGCTGTCCGTGCATTTACTGTACTTCCTGGAACTCCATTGCTATCACTCTGCTCAGCCTGCTACTGGTGTTGCTTCAGAGATCCTGTCACAGCTTCAGCCTGACCTCTGCCTGCTTCCCCTCAGTCCGGATCTGCTCCAGTTAATTGATACCTCCCAACTGTCCCGCTTTCTGTGGGAATGTCCCTTTTTTTGGACGTTCCCTTGTCCCGCTCAGAGCCGGCAATGTCCTACTGCATGGGGGGCAATTATAGGCTTCGCCCCATCCCGCTAGGCCACGCACCGAGATATCGGGCTCACCTGCCGCGTGCTCGAGCATCCCTCCTTGACCATCCTGAAAGTTGCAAGCTATGGTTACTCTTCAGCCAGCGAGCAGTTATCCTCTTCCCCACCTACATTCTTCAACAGCATCCTTCTTCATCATAATCTTCAGTGAACGTTTCTCAAGTTAGAGAAACCACGTTTATTTCTTAAAGGGGACATTTCTCAAAGACTTTGTTTGTGGATTCTCCTAAACTTTAATTGAATTCTATCATTTCTTTCAAATTTATGTACAGAGGCGTAATAAAACCTGCACGGTTTAACCCTCAATCTTCTTGGTGCGCGGTCATTTCTGACACTCATACGTAACCACCCAAAACACAACTGCTGACACCCGTGGCGGCTCTTACCCTTTTGGAGGTGGGGGCTCACGTGATGCCGCCCCCTTCCTGCTGCTGCGCACAGACAGGCATCCCGAAGGGAGGGAACTCCCAATGGGACTGCCTTGGGTGACTGGCAGGTCTGACTTCCAATTGGAAGTCACTGCCGGTCACAATGAAGCCAGTGCAGTCTCACAGACTGAATCTGGCTTCACTTTAGGCAGGCACAGTGGCTGACTTTACCTAGGGGGGTAAACTATTTATCTAAAAGCAAAGGATTTACTCATCCAAAGTGGGCAGCCTCTCTTCCTTTCAAATGGGTCAAAGGTCAAATATCATACTTGGGGATTACTCTCCCCAAAATATCACTCATCTATATAAATATAATATAAGCAACATGATATCCACACCCGCTAAAGACCTGGGGAATATGAACCACCTTCAGCTTTTATACTTGGGAAGAGCAAATCTATTATGAATGCTTTTATATTCCTAAACTCTTGAACCTTTTACAAGTACTCCTGATTCTCTTATCAATTAAAGAAGTTCTAACAATTACTCAATTATTCAGAAATTTCATATGGAATAATATGCTTTTTATGCCTCCTATGATATTTACCAAAGCTTGGAGAAAAATAAAGGGCAAACTTATCAAAAAACCTCCTGTAAAATGACAGTTAGAAGCTGAATGGTTAGTACCAAAAGTGCCAGGGGGGGGGACGGGACAAGGAGACATCCCCACCCCCTTTTTGCAAAGTGCCAGTCTTAGGTCAGAGGGGCGGGAGCCAGAGGTGCCATCTCAGGATAGATGAGCTGCAACTGTGAATGGTCAGGGGCTGTGCCTAGGAATAGGCTGCACTGTCCCTGCACTGCACAGAGGAGGAGTACCGCACATTATACCACTCCCTCTGTGTAGTGCATGGGTCATTCTGCCTATTCCTATAGAGCTCACCATAAACCCCCAACTACTGCTCAACAGTGTTTCTGCCTTCTCCTCCAGCATAGATCTTCAGATCGGCGTTGCCACGCCTCCCTCCCCAACCGGTTCCCTCCTAGCCCTCTCCGTGGTGCGCATCACACAATGCATGCACAGATAGGACATCTCTGCGGTGCACATCACACAATGTTCTGCTTATTGCAGAATATTACACAATCCATTATGCCCATGACACATTTGGTATATAAACAGAAATTGGAATTAAACTAAATACATTACAGTAAATAGCTAGATGGTTAAAAATATCTCAACAGCCTGAATCTATGGGAATGAAAAACTTGTGTCCATAAACAAAGAGAGAGAGGGAGGGGGGGGGGGAGGAGAGAGAGAGAGGGAGGGAAAGAGAGAGAGGGAGGGAGAGAGAGAGAGGGAAGGAGGTAGGAAGAGAGAGCGATAGGGAAGGAGAGAGGGGGGGGGGGGGGGAGAGAGAAACAGATGAATTTAGACCTTTTTTCCACCCCAGATCACATCCATGCCTCAAACACTTGTAGAAGAGTCAGCACAGTATTCGTCACCTTAACACCGCACCGGCTCTGAGCCGGTGCCGGGAGCCAGGAGGATGCAAAGCTGCAGAGAGCAGCAGAGAGCTGCAGAGAACGGCAAGACATCAAATCTTTCGGTGCGCGGGGACTGGGGCAGACAGATGGGGGTGTATATAGGAAAACTTTAAGGAGTACGTCTGTACTCTGTTAGCGAGTACAGCACACACAGCAGGAAGATATATCCGCAGAACGGGACAGTGACAGTCCCATTCTGCGATATATCTTCCTGCTGTGTGTGCTGTACTCACGTGGGGGAACAATGGAGCAGTTGCGCGCTTAAGCCTGGAGTCCGGCGGCAAATGTCTCCGGCAGTTCCGCCCCTGCCTGTGATGGGGGATTCTGATGGCTTTCCGGGGGCAGCGGAAGTATGTTAGTTAGTGCTGCTCAGACTGGAGGGAGGCGGTCCGGCAGTCGTGTCATGAGGTCATTATGCTAATGACACGGCCGCCCGGCGCTAGGCAGAAAATCGGCCCACAAGGCCATCGGCCCTTCTGGCATTTGCCAGAAGAGCCAGATGGCCAGTCCGGCCCTGCAGATAGGACATCTCTGTGGCGCACATCACACAATGCATGCACAGACCGGACCTTGGATCCAAAACCAGGAATTAATATCATCGCAACGGACAGCACTGCAAGAGATGTGTTTTGTGATTTATTTCATGCATAGGGCGGGATGTATTAAAATACATCGCCGCCCTTCACGGCCCCCCCGCCACGATGCCGCCGCATATGTACTAACATATGCGGCTGGCATCGCAATGCGGTGACGGAGGCCCCCCGCGATACCTGGAATGTGGCGTCACCTCCCAGCCGGCTCCTGCATCCCTCACTCCGGGGACAGCTAAGCAAGCTGTCCCCGGAGCCTCCTCCTCCCCCCTGCAACCGGAAGGACGTCCGGCTGCGTCACTAGGGGGAGGAGGGGTTTACCTTCCAGGTTCCAGGAGGACCCTTCAGGAAGGTAAGCGTGAGGGGAGGTCGGCGAGGCAGCTGGTTTGCGTCAGTGGGCGGCGAAAAGAAGCCCATAGGCTTCTATAGGGTATCGCCACCCAAAGATGGCGATACCCTACACTGCGGTATCATTTTTGATACATTGGAAAATGCGGTAAAACCGGGGTTTTACCGCATTTTCCATTTGATACATCTCGCCCATACAGTGTTAGTAAATGCCGAAAGGAAGCAGTGATTGGCGGTGAGTGGTGGGATGCAGCGTCAGCACCACTCAAAGCCAAGACGCACTCTTTTGTAAACATGTTTTTTTTAAAGATTATTCCAGTTGCACTTTTAGTAAATTGCTCCATTATGCTCTTTATAAAGAGCAGTGCAGTGAATGAAGTATAAAATCTCATATGTTTAGCATCAATTATATTTCATAGAAAGGAAACACATTAGTTAAAAGAGGTTCGATTGTTGGCGGTAGAACAGAAAACTAAGCGCAAGACGTTGTTTATGTTGATTATTATTCTGATTCACTCCGCAGATGTTTTCTTTACAACACGGAGAAGGCTGGTAGAGAATGTGTGTCTATTGTAATTACATTCACTATACTTCAGTTAAATGGTTTTGTTTTGTGGATGGCTGCTTTTCTCCTTGAAGTCATGTTACAGAGATTGAATTAAATGTGACCTTGATTTTACCAGGAAAGACATTCAAACTGCATTAAAAAAGTCAGGACTTGTAAGTCCATTCAGAGTAGGCTAATAAATTAATATAGTGAGATTTATTAAAGTTGTTTGTATAGCACCTACATATGTCTTACAGAGACTAATTAACAGTCCTTGCACTTGTGGAGTTTACCATGCATTTACTGTACAGCAAGCATGGCCAAAATGTGGCCCTCAAGCTATTGTGAAACTACAAGTCCCATCATGCCTTGCCACAGTTTTGCTATTAGGCATAAATTGCCTACTTTTGATAACTAGTTTCAGGGAGATTGTAGTTGGTAGCAGAATTTTCAAAGCGCCTCATTAAGGGGGCGTGTCATGCTCCACTTAAAGGGCATGTCTAGTTCCATATACGGAGGGATTTTGAAATAAGATTGTTGGCCAGATTCTCTTAGTTTCAAAAGTGATAAAATGGAGAGTGATAAACAGGCAGCCAATCAGCTCATGTCTGACATTTTTCAAACACAGTTTGTGACATGGCATGTAGGAGCTGATTGGTTGGCTGTTTATCACTCCCCATTTTATCACTTTTGAAGCTTAGAGAATCTGTCTGTGTGAACGTGGCACCTAGAAGCCTGGGTGTGTCAGGGCCGGCGCCACCACTAGGCAAGTTTAGGCATTTGCCTAGGGCGCCGGCCACTGGGGGGCGGTAGTGAGCTGCAGTCGGGCAGCAGCCAGCAGGAAGCACGCTACCGCAGAGGAGTGAGAAGAGCCTGGAGGAAGAACTAGAAGCTGCCTGCTGCGTCAGCGATCAAGACTGCAGGAGACCGTGGAAGACAGCAAGCAGCTATTAGGTGAGTTATTTGCAAACCCCCCCCCCCCCGTCCCCCCTGCTGGAGCCCGTACCTTGATGTCAGCCGCTGACAGACCCCAGTGTCACCTGGTCATCAGGCCTGCGCCTGCCTTCACAGCAGCCAGCGTGAAACTGCGGCGGCGGGCGGCGGACGCCCCTGCCCCGGCCAGTCAGACGGCCGGGCCAGTCAGTCAGCGTCAATCCCCTCCACTGCCGGGCTGCCCCCCACCCGGTGCGCTGGACATCCTTGTGAATCTCCGGCGGGTGGAGGAGCCACCGCCGCCCGCCCGTCCATCAAGGTAGTCAGTGAGTGTGACACACACACTCCACATAGTCTGAGCTGCCAGCGCCAGTGTGTGTGCATGGCAGGCTGGCAGCAGTAATATTCAGGATTTTTCTATTTTAATTTTAGGATAATCTGCCTTGAGAGGGGGGGGGGGGCGGGGGGCAGGCGGTATCGCCTAGGGCGCCTAGATGCCTTGCACCGGCCCTGGGGTGTGTACTGCTACATCTGAGAGGAATCTTGTAAAATGTAAAAAGTTATTAAGAGTTACTATACTTGGTAAAGTGCTGGGAAATGGTGCTAAAGATTCAATGTAACTGTAACTATCTATCATTCCTTTTTTTACCAAAAATGTAACAGTGTAATGTGGCCTAGGTGAAATGGGGGAGATTGCTAGAATAATTAGGGGGAGAGGGAGATTGCTGTTATTTCAGGGAGTCTCCTGCAGAATGCAGGAGGGGAGGCGACTAGGATGACTTAACAGTGTAATGTGGGATAGGTGACATGAGGGAGATTGCTAGACTAATGAGGGAGAGAGGGAGATTGCTGCTATGTCAGGGAGTCTCCTGCAGAATGCAGGAAGGTAGGTAACTATGATGCAACAGTGTAATGTGGGCTAGGTGAAATGAGGGAGATTGCTAAACTAATGAGGGAGAGAGGAAAATTGATGTTATTTCAGGGAGTATCCTGCAGAATGCAGGAGAGTAGGCAACTACAGTATGCTGTTAGGGAATTCAAAAACTATGGCAAGGCATGCTGGGATGTGTAGTTTCACAATAGCTGGCCACAGTTTGGCCATGCATGCTGTACAGTATATTCCCTAGCATGCATACTAAATAAGAGGTCTATTTACCAGGCCTTGGATGGAGATAAAGTGGATGGTCATAACGTACCAGTCTAAAAAAGCTCCCAACTGACATTTTTCAAACACAGAGATAATACTGCCAAATGCTTCATTAGTTACAGTAAGTGATATCACACAGGTGCTTGCAATCTTAAGTAAAGTAAAGCACATTTGGTTTCCCCGGCAACACTGTGTGATATCAGTAACCAGATTGAAATCTACATGATAATATTATTCAGAGATCTTTGTTACATATATCTGCAAATATATGGGAAGCTCCCTAGCCAATCATCAAGGCTTCTCCGAGTATTGGGGATCCCTAATGCTATATCTAGGTTCAGGACGGGGCACCCCAAAAATCAGCAATATGCCTGTCACAGCTTCAGCCTGACCTCTGCCTGCTTCCCCCCAGTCCTAATTTGCTCCAGTTAACCTTCAGCCGCAATGCATGCAGCAGAGAAATCGGAAGCAGATAAGTGAGGCGGGGGGAGACAAGCCAGGGGGGGCACTCCCCTCCTCCGGCTATCCCCCGCCTTTACATGTGGGCATCTTATACACAGGTGCAGTTTAATTTAAATTAAAAAAATAAATAAATAAGCAGGGGAGGAGCAGGGAGAGGAGGAAGACCTCTGCTATTGTCCAAGCCATCCTCTGCTGCTCACATTGTAGCAGCTCCTTGGGAATAGATAGTGGTGGCTGCTGCTGGCTGGTGTCCCTGTATCCTCTCCCAGGCTGTAACTGTCAATGAGCATGTTTTCCCCCTGTAATGAGCATATTCCCCCCTGGCAACGAGCATGTGACCCTTGGCAGCAAGCAAGAAACCACTGACAAAGAGCATGTAACTCCTGGCAAAAAGCATGATAAGCATGGTGTGTGGCATAATGTGTAATGGGCATTACACGTGTAAGGTCTACTGGGTTACTGTGTGGGCCTACATGTTGTTATGTCACTGTGAGGACTTCAGCCAACCAACTTAAGCATTTGAGGACAGCAACCATTCATGTGGTATCCAATGACTCGATACGTAGGTTGCAAACGTGGTGTGTAAGGCAATTGTTTTTTTTTGCTGGGAGTCGGACGTGCCTTTTTTCCCTGCTAGGCCACACTCCTTGTATTTATACCACACCCATTTTATTTGTACACAGAATGTATTCTATGCCAAATTATCTGGGGGGGAGGCAGAACTGCACATTTTTAACTGTTCGCACTGGGAGCCAAATTGTCTCATAACGGTCCTGCATAAGACACCGAGAGAACATACAAAGGCACAACATAGATCCCTGCATCGAATGGAACTCATGATCTTAGTGTTATTAGACAACAATATTAACCACTGTGTAACCAAACCACACAGTCTTATAATATACAACTATTCTACAGTTTAATTAGTATTTGACTTTGACCAACGGTATGAATTACAGTTCCAGTCAGTGGTTCCCAAACTGGGTGCCGGCTCTGACACCAGTCCAGCATATAGCCAAATTATTTATTATTAATGTGATAGGCAAAACCAGTGCTGGCGGCTGCCAATTATAAAATATCTAGACAAACAGATCCTTAACCACCATCACATAACTAAACAAAATGTTGACATACAGTATAAGCACAATTTACTAGGTGTGTCTTTATATAATACAGATACCCACTGGTTTAATTACATCATTATATATCATGCTCTGAATATATTTGTGGTACTTCTTTACTTTCACGGCGCCAGCATGGCGCCGCGCGTACTTCCGGGTTACGCTCGCCACTAATTAAGTAAAATAAACTAAGTTAACGCCATGCCAACATGGATAGTTCATACCTCCACTATCCATGTTGGCATGGAGTTGATTTTAATTAGCGTGGCGAGCGTAGCGAGCCACCGAGCCCGCAGCGTGGGCGAGCGAAGCGCACCCCGCAAGGGGACTCTGACGCGCGCCGCCATGCTGGCGCCGTTAAAGTAAAGAAGTACCATATTTGTTTATCCAGCTATCTTTATCAATTAAAAATTTACTTTTACAGTATTAATTCAATATTGGTTTAATTCATAAAGCATTTAATAATCAGTCGTAAGAACCATTCCAAACCGCTTTGTTGGGCACCTTCTGCTGTCAGCCGGCATGCATAATAATTTAATTCCCCCCTATGGGGGAAATGTACTGAGATGGTAGTTCTATTTCAAATGGGATGTTGCAACCAATCAGAATCTACTTCTTAGCACATTCTAGAAGATAATAGATAGTAGCTGATTGGTTGACCACGGCAACATCCCATCTGAAATATAACTCCCGTCTTAGTACATTTCCCCCTATGAAATATCAGACCCATAACCCAACCCCTTAGCCCAGGGATGGGGAACCCTTGGCTTTCTAGCCGTTGTTGAACTACACATCCCAGCATGCCCTGCAACCGTTTTTGCATGGCTAAATAGCAAATCTGTAGCAAGCAGGGGCGCTGATTTCCTTTTATCTCGGTGGGTGCTCCGAACCCCCGCCACCCCCCCCCCCCCCCAAATAAAAAAAAAAATTGCCCCCCCCCCCTCCTGGACTCACCCGCTGCTCGCTGTCGGGGTCTGGGAGCAGCAGCGCCGCAGCGGGTCAGGGAGCAGCAGCAGCATCGCAGCGGGGTCAGGGAGCAGCAGCAGCACTGCAGCGGGATCAGGGAGCAGCAGCAGCGCCGCAGCAGGGTCCCAGCAGCAGCAGCGGATATGCCATCAGCAGCAGGGTCCCTGCGGAAGATGGTAACTAGCAGCGGTATTAATACCGCTACTAGTTCCCATCTGCCGCAGGGACCCCCGCTGTCATGGGCCGTGCCGTGGGTGCTCCTCACCTTTCGTGGGTGCTCGGGCCCTGGTGCACCCACGGTTTCGGCGCCTATGGTAGCAAGGCATGCTGGGATGTGTAGTCCAACAACAGCTGGACTGCCAATTTTCCCCCCATCCCTGCCTTAGCAGTAACAACAAAGTGGTTACCAGTAAATGCAGCAATACTGTATAAATAAATGATGCACTGCATGGTGCTATAAAGTCAAATACAAATTAACAAACAAGTTAGAAAATGTCTATAATGACAGTGATTGTGTAAGAGGAATGTCTGGGAACAGAATTCACACCATTAGCAGAGAAATATTTTTTTCATTAAAAAATGTCCAATTAGATAAAATATTTTCATAACTGTGTTTTGCTTACAGTAAATTTGTTTTCATTAAGTTTTTATTATTATATTTCTCCGTGGTGACACATATCATGGTAATTGCAAGACGTAAAAATAGATGTAAATGAGAGTACGATAATAAAGTTGGCGGACATAGCTTACTGTAGGTAGGGTAGCTCTATCAGAATGAGACGTGTTTCGCCTACAGTGACATGTGGCAGTGTAATTAATAGGAACAGGTGTATTTAAGGAAGTAGAAATTTATGTGAGAATGTTTTCTCATTCCACATAATTCTCATTATTCCGTTGCTTGACATATCTAGGCTGTACTTGTAGCGTTTCTGAAAATTAAGAGAACATTATGGAAGGAAAGGGATTCAGTCAAAATAGTCACAGCCGGGAGATGGTCAGTGGTATTTTAGCCAGGGCCGATGCAAGGCTTCTTGGCACCCAATCCAAAACTGCAGGACATATGGGTAAGGGTTAACCTGTGGGTAGCGGAGGTTAGACTTAGTCTGCAGGGGTAGAGCAGACTAAGTCTATTGTTTTGTTCAGACACTGTACATTAAAATTTAAAATAGGATTCAGTAGGTCCTACTGTTACTAATTGCTCAGTGAGTTGATAAGGATCAGTCGATAGAAGAGCAGGAGCAACAACTCTGTACTAGTGCTGTGACTGCTAGCAGTCATGATATTACTTCAACATCTACTAAAGTGGCTACAAAACCAATTCTTTTGATATATTTATATCCTAAATTAAACAAATCAATCAGTTATTTTAACCCTTGTCAGGAATCTTTTGCTATTAACAGTATTAACCTTTTGTCAGTGGCTGCAAAAAACATTATTTTTTATTATTATATATTAATCAATTAGATTAATCACTTAAAGAAGGTGTTACCCAATAGTAGCCTTTGGGGGGGTTTTTTGTGTTCCTTTTGTGTCCCAGCAAACCACCATGGCATGCACAGAAGGACTTCCGGGTCCTGAGCATGGATGTCCTTCTAACCCACGAGTCCTCTTGTCTTACCAGGAGAGCTATCCTTAGCAGATTGCTAGGAATAGAACAGCATTACTAACACCATGTATGTACCCAATAAGTGGCGGGTTAAATGATTAATAAGTCCCATCCTATGTCGTAATATCACAGCTTGTGTAACCTGTCATATCTGATGTAATAACAGACTCCACAGTTCTACACATCGTCCCAGCGGACAGGTTATTATGTCGTTATTTGACATTGCCAAACAGAAACTTTTTAACTATCATACGTATCGTAAAACACTACAATAACTTAATTTGTACAAACTGATGTCACACATGAAATCTTATACTCGCGGTTAATAAATGTGTCATTGTGTTCCGCGTTTTAGTTTAATGTACCCCTAATGGCTATCTTGTTTTAAAGTCTTTTTTTTTCTTTACCAACATAAAAATTATAGTCAAGTTTTTTAAATGTACGTCACCTATTTATATGTATGAAAATCTTACATTTCCACATTTCCAGCATTGTCATTTTTTATCCAACATTCCCAAGTGGGAAGTACCACATTTGTGTAACTATTTCAATTTTGATTTCCTAGAACAATATAATCTAGTTATAAATCTAATTGTATGTTTGAATTCCTGAAATCCATCAACTGGAATGTGAGATCGGACACCTGTACATCACTTCTATTTACTTAACTATCACAGTGGAGTCTGTACCAATCCCTCAGCTGAGATCACCCAAATCGCCTCTCTATATGACATAACTGTGTTTCATAACCAGCCGAAACAGTTTCCGTGCAGCCAGCCGTGGGCTGAGGCACTGCAGTAAGCCGTCCATAAATATTATTTACTTAACAATTTCGGAAAGTTAAGCAAGTATCTGCCGGCAGTCAGTGACCAGGGTCTTACCGGAAAACAATATAGGTATAGCCTTTAAAATGTTTTGTATATTTGTTTACTGAATGAAATATTTATTCCGAAATAGCAATATTGTGCAAGGGAGAGAATTGTGTGTCTGCCCTGCAGTGTGATGGTCTGTACAGTCCCGGCTGAGGAATTTTAAATATACATTAGTGCAATAGATATATCTGAGATATTCCCACATGGCTTGTTTGCAGACATGGCTGTACTTGTGGTGCCCAGAGCTAGCAATCAGGACTCGGAGTCAGCCATGCATCCTATCCTTAATCCTAGCCAGTCCACTTCCTGCCTGGCACAGCTAATAAAACGGAAACCGCTTGTCTAAATATTGAAAGCCTTCGTGCATCTAGAGATATATCAAAATTCAAAGTTGTCTGGGCTCTAACATTCCATTCTTTTCCTTATCCGATGCACTATCTTGTAACGCGTTGCCAACCAGTTTATCCTTATAAAACTTGTCAACTGACTTGTTGCTTTCAGCAGTGGAACAATGGTCAACTATTTTGCAAAGGCATTATGGGTAAAAGTCACTAAGTGGCAAGTTTGGACACAACTAAAATTATTGCTGTGGATTTAGGGGCATATGTACTAACCCTTGGAGAGTGATTACAAAGAGGAGAGATAAACAACCAACCAATCAGCTATAATTTTTTTTTAAACAGAACGTGTAGAATGGCAGTTAGGAGCTCAGTGGCTGGTAGTTTAACTCCCACCACTTTGTCACTTATCGCTTAGTGTACCCAGGGCCGACAAGAGGTATGCTGGGTCCTGGTAAAATAGGGGGCATGGCCTAATTGTGGGAGGCATGGCCACCTCCCGCGATTAGGCCATGCCCCAAAATAATTACAGGGAAAGTGAAAAAAAACCTCTAAAGTCGACGGGGGAGTGTTATTATCCCCTACCTCTTCAGCAGCAGCAGCACACACCTACAGCACATGCTGTGCTGACAGCAGACTCAGCATGAGCTCTCATGCTGTCAGTTCAGCCTTCTGTCAGCACACCACATACTGTACATGTGCGCCGCAGCTGCTGCCTGGGAGGGATGGAGGGGGTCGGACCAGGGCCCCCGCCGGGCCCCTCCAGCAAGCCTGGGCCTGGGTAATTAGTACCAGCCCCCTCCCACCTCTTGGAGTATACCTGTATGTTCCCCCTGAGTTTACTAAAGGACATTTTGACCTTCTAAACTCATAGGTTGCAATCAGTTCCTGTGAAAAAAGGTCATAATATTGCTGTGAAAATGCTACGGTTTAGAAGTGCTGCTCTCCCCTGAATACATGTATTCTTCTATTCGTCATTTCTTGAAAATTGGCTAGACTGATATTGTGTGGGGTCCCCCCTAAATTGCTATTTAGCGCTAGTTTTTTAACCCTCACTTGGAGGTGCAAAAATTGGGTAGAGCAAATTAGTAGTAAGCTTAATCAGCGAGGTGCATGGTCCCAGTCATTTGTGCTATGACCAATCAGAGTGTTCAAATGACGAGGAGGACAAAGTGTGTATGTGCACCCTGAGTGCGTTATTAGGCCACACCTCCTCCACAGAGCATGCAGAGTTTCTGTAATTGCCACTGCATTATGCTCACTTCACTAGGAAGTGGGCATAATGCAGGAAGGGTGCCATCTTGTGGGGGAGCAGGGAACTACCGCAAAAATCATGTGTCTCCCAAAGATAACAGTATAATTGAACCCTATATTAAGTGTTTTGGGGTATTGTATATCTGGAATCATGAATGGAAGAATTGTGGGGGGCTGATGGAGATTTCACACAAGCCCCTCTTCTCCTCTACCAGCCCTGCCAATTGGTATTTAAATAATCATATAACACATGGACGTGGGACAGTATAAAGAATATTGATATTGTTAATAGCGAGGAATACAGTTAAGGTTGTTTCTATAAAGCTTAGTGGACCCTACAAGATGCCGTCTGCTCTCTGACATTTTTTTAAGGGGCAATGCCATACAGAGCATTGTTTTGCCGTGTAACAGATTGCCCCTTTACAAAACCATCCGCTTTCAGCCGGCATCTTGCAGGGCCCTTAAATGTATTCCTCTCTGACATTGCTATTAAATATATCATAAACTCACCATCGGGTATCCCCAGGCCCACACTTTAAAACCAAACACATAAAACCATAACTTAACCTTAACTTATCTGATTGCTTAAACCTAAAATAAAGACACGGACACAAAGTGCTGGCGTTTCAAAAGAATGTCAAAATTAATTTTGACAATTAACTATATATAACTATAAATGGTGGCGGCACCAAAGAACGGTCATTATAGGAAAGTGGGGGTTAAACATCATCATGCATACACATCGCTGGTGATCACTCTCCCTACACAACCACCCGGGCATGAATTTGGTTTACTGGAAGGAAAAAGCGCTTATGTGTCTTGATTATGTAGCATAAATAACAATAACAGTAAATGTGCTTAGCCGCTAAAGGAAAGAAAAAGGTTCGTAGTAAAAAGTTTACAGCCCTTATCGGGCTTTTTGGGGAGAAGTTTGCGGGTCCCGGCTGTGGATGAAAACGTAGCACTAGTTGTGAAGATCCCTGGCAGCTCTAACTATCCCTAAACTTACCTAGGTCTTCTGGCTTTCCATTCTTCCTCCACGCCGTCTGTGTTCCGGGCCCTCCGCGAGAATGCCACGATTACCAGAAGTTCGGGTATGATGACTTCCGGAATTGGCGGACGTGTGCGTTCCCCGGCCACCAACGCGTTTCGAGAGGCTTGCTCTCTTTGTCAAGGATGACAACAACCATCCCTTCCTAACAACCACCCGGGCAGATGGTGCGGCCATCCCCCGTGCAGAAGCATGGCCCATGACAATCGATGTCAAGGAAGAGTGCACCCCACTATCTACATACACACAGATCTATTAGAGATGTCCGTTCTTTACCGCCGCCGAAGAAGAAAAATAGAGAATGGTGGGTGGGGCTTCTCGAGACAGAGGCAGATCACACTAACTCGTGATCACTCCTAACCTTTCTAAGCCCTCCCCCCTGCTCTGATAGGCCTTGTGCCCATCCTCATTAACATGGCACATGATAGCTAGCAAAGTGCAGCCTGCAAGCACCCTTCTGTGGTTTATGTCTACCTCACTGCTTAATCAGCATTCGGTGTCTCTATATCTTCATACTGTCCTTTGTCCATGCCAAAGAGTCTATTCTTCATACTGTTCACTGTGTTAGTACCATACTTACAGATAAGCCCTCTTACATCTAGCCTCAATATGTGGTACCCCCACACAGTTATTCAGAGATTGAAAGGGTTAGTGTTCACATCAGGGGTTAACTCTCTGGCAGCCTCTTACTGCAATGTGCTGTCAAGGAGGGCTTTAGGACCCAGCATTGCCTGCAGGGGTAAGGGCACTGGAAGGAGAGTGTGCTGGGACAGGAAGTCTGTGTGAGGAGGAAGCATGCTGCTGCTCTGAGGAGCTGGGAAGAGAGTACCAGGCAGTGCTAAAAGCTGTATTTGGAGCAAGTCTTGGACCCTGAGCTGTGAAAAGTTGCAACAGAGGATGCAAGAGGTGTGAGTCAAGTCCCAGAGACTGAAGTGCAGCATTAGGTACAGAAACTGGGAGCAGCAGAAGCAGAGGCTTGTGTGGGCACCAAAGGGGAGCAATGAGAGACTTCTCTTACAACTGCAGCCCTGTATAAGACAGTCTATAGCTTCAGCAGAGATAGTGCTTATCCAGGCAAGCACATACCCATCTTTATTGCAGCTGCATACAGAACCCCAGCAGTGAGAGGTCACCCTGCTACCACAGTAACTAACACAGACTACAGTATTACTACACAGAAGCCAGCAGGCCTCAGAGGGTGAGTCATGGACTGTATGACATTGTGCTATACTGTGCATCACCCATAGACACTTGTTTGCTACATGACTTTGGCTTCATCTATTTGCTGGAACTCATGACTGTCCTGTCCAGTTTATCAGCACCTGAAAGGAACTATAATACTGTCCCTGTTACACCCCTGTGGCTGGATCCCGTATTGCAGGAGCCATTTATTGTTATAGACAGCAGTTCTCCAAGCCGTTTGCAAAGGATTCTTTTATGTTTAAAATGCACCTACGTAATTGGGCCCCAACGTAATCGTACGATGAAGACTTAGGGACACTGTTCCTGGATGCAGGAATGCGGCGCTTAACACCAATTCATACTGTGCCCAGTTAAATGTTATTCTATATTTGATCATATATTGTGTTGTAGAGTATTGCTCATATGATAATAGTTTTCACATAAAATGCAAAGTAATTTTTGAATATTTACAGTATTAGCAAATAATTGAATTGGTTCCTATTTTAGTGAACAGCTTGCTTGTAGCATCCAACAATCAGTATTCACCAAATTGCAATTGTCTATAATAAATATGTTCTCTGCAGAGGAAACTGTTTAACATATCCCTTGTCTCAACTGATCTTCCTTACCTCTCTGAAGAGTGGAGAGAATCTGAACCAGGCCCGGAAACCCAGGTAATGAGGTAAAGCCACACAGCTGCCATTTCATATCACTTGTGGGTGTCACACTTGGCGTCACGAACAGGATTCAGAGTCCAAAGTAAGGAGATTGAAAACTCAAGGGTGGATGTCGACAGATCAACCCGCATCAGTAGAGCCATCTGGCAGCAAAGCAGGAACGGCAAGCCCAGCAATGGCGCAAATGAACCCAATTACACTAATTTATCACTTTGGGGCACCATGGCTCCCAATGTACAGCGGAGATGTTCATTGCAATGAAGGGTCCTCTTTTACCAAATTCAAAACCGGTATGAACTCAATGTTTCTTCTGTTTCCCTTGAGCAACCAACAGCAAGTAGAGATATTAATAGGACAATTAAAAGGATTGGCACTGCGGGAAGTTACGTCATGGCCATTGAAAGAGAAGCAAAACGTGGACCAAGTACTGACAAAATTGGCCATCACATTTGAGATGCAGAAGTTATTGGAACTAAAAATGAAATTTTACGCTTGTAAACAAAGACCGGGAGAATCCCTTCGCGAATATGCCCTAACTCTACAAGAAGCCTTACATGCAATACAGGCCATAGATGCAGAAGAGGTCAAGAATACAGATGAAGCATTAGTAACCCAGCTCATTGAAGGGGCTAATGGAGAAGGGACCCGGACCCATTTGCGAATGCTGAGGATGCAACTCCCAAAACAAACCTTTCGTGACTTCAAAGAAGCAGCAATCAAGGTGATAGGCACTGTCACAGATCGGGACATGGACTCTCTGAACATGCCAAAATTTCATAACTATACACATCCACTTGGAGATAATCACTCAAAACCTAATCCAACGCTAAAGGGGAAGGTCGCCATATTGCAGAGTGTGCAGATGCCATCCACAGATCCTCTACAGATACTTGAAAGGCAGCTGGAAGATTTGATGGTGTGGATGGCTGAGATGAGAAAAGAGATGTGCAACATATCAAAGTCCAAAATACCTAGTCATAGGAAACAAAGGTGGAGAACAAGAAGGAGGAAAATGTCTAGTGACCGGTAGGAGCAACCTCAAAGCCAAGCCTCGGGGAGAAAAGGAGGAGTAGTTCCAGGTCCTGAAGAATGGCAGGCTTGCTATGGCAGACAATGCCATATAGGTGTAGATGAGTTATCTGCCATATTAGATAATGATCCTCCAGTCCGCACAAAGAAAATCTGGGGAAAAGTTGTCTGGTTTCACATGCAACGTGGATACGGATTCATCAATTGTGTTGACACAAAGCAGGATATTTTTGTTCATTACACAGCTATCCAGAAGAACAACCCAAGAAAATATTATCAAAGCCTCAAGACTGGGGAGAATGTAGAATTTGATGTCATCAAAGGAGAAAAAGGTCTCCAGGCAGAAAATGTCACTGGTCCTGGTGGTGTTCCAGTTCAAGGCAGCAGATATGCAGCAAAAAGAAAGTGTTATTGGAGCTACCCACGTCACAGAGGTCCTACGCATCACTACAGTCAAAAATACCAATCCCAGAAAGATAATATGTATCTTAAAGAGGCAGAAAATGTGTCAGGATACAATAATTGGAGACCACTTGGATGCAGTCAACAGTATTCTCATGCCCAATCACAAAATGAGCTAATTAAAAGTATGGCCAATCCAGAAGAACCAAGTAGATATATGCAACAGAACCTGCAAGACACTGTCAGACCACAACTTCCTCAAGAGCTACCATCTGAATGCAAAACTTTGACAACTCATATCCGTGCATGAGGACATGCAACCTTTTAAGTGGGGTAGGATGTGGTACCCCCACACAGTTATTCAGAGATTGAAAGGGTTAGTGTTCACATCAGGGGTTAACTCTCTGGCAGCCTCTTACTGCAATGTGCTGTCAAGGAGGGCTTTAGGACCCAGCATTGCCTGCAGGGGTAAGGGCACTGGAAGGAGAGTGTGCTGGGACAGGAAGTCTGTGTGAGGAGGAAGCATGCTGCTGCTCTGAGGAGCTGGGAAGAGAGTACCAGGCAGTGCTAAAAGCTGTATTTGGAGCAAGTCTTGGACCCTGAGCTGTGAAAAGTTGCAACAGAGGATGCAAGAGGTGTGAGTCAAGTCCCAGAGACTGAAGTGCAGCATCAGGTACAGAAACTGGGAGCAGCAGAAGCAGAGGCTTGTGTGGGCACCAAAGGGGAGCAATGAGAGACTTCTCTTACAACTGCAGCCCTGTATAAGACAGTCTATAGCTTCAGCAGAGATAGTGCTTATCCAGGCAAGCACATACCCATCTTTATTGCAGCTGCATACAGAACCCCAGCAGTGAGAGGTCACCCTGCTACCACAGTAACTAACACAGACTACAGTATTACTACACAGAAGCCAGCAGGCCTCAGAGGGTGAGTCATGGACTGTATGACATTGTGCTATACTGTGCATCACCCATAGACACTTGTTTGCTACATGACTTTGGCTTCATCTATTTGCTGGAACTCATGACTGTCCTGTCCAGTTTATCAGCACCTGAAAGGAACTATAATACTGTCCCTGTTACACCCCTGTGGCTGGATCCCGTATTGCAGGAGCCATTTATTGTTATAGACAGCAGTTCTCCAAGCCGTTTGCAAAGGATTCTTTTATGTTTAAAATGCACCTACGTAATTGGGCCCCAACGTAATCGTACGATGAAGACTTAGGGACACTGTTCCTGGATGCAGGAATGCGGCGCTTAACACCAATTCATACTGTGCCCAGTTAAATGTTATTCTATATTTGATCATATATTGTGTTGTAGAGTATTGCTCATATGATAATAGTTTTCACATAAAATGCAAAGTAATTTTTGAATATTTACAGTATTAGCAAATAATTGAATTGGTTCCTATTTTAGTGAACAGCTTGCTTGTAGCATCCAACAATCAGTATTCACCAAATTGCAATTGTCTATAATAAATCTGTTCTCTGCGGAGGAAACTGTTTAACATATCCCTTGTCTCAACTGATCTTCCTTACCTCTCTGAAGAGTGGAGAGAATCTGAACCAGGCCCGGAAACCCAGGTAATGAGGTAAAGCCACACAGCTGCCATTTCATACCACTTGTGGGTGTCACAAATACACCATGCTGGGTGAGATGCCTGGCATGAGAGAGTTTCCGTCATTTTGTGCAACTATGGTAACTGTGGGCATCTTTTTTATCCATTTGCACAATGAGACTGTGCTGAGTAATGTGATATATGACACATGTATACTGTGTGTGACTGATTCTGTATACGGAGCAGTGCTTCATATGCAGATTCATAGACTCAGTTGCACACATACACAGGTGTCATATCACATTGATCAGCACAGTCTCCTCATGCATCCTAGTCACATTTGACGGCCAACGTCAGAAAATTCTCACACGGCCTGGTGGTTTGGCGTGGCTGCAGCAAAGTAGTATAAGAGCACTGTAGGCAAAACTGCGGGGTGGTCTGGGGGTGCACCAAAATACAAAAACCCTGCGCACCTCTAAAGATGTCCGATGACAATTTGTAGACAGATGCTGGCGGTTCTCATTTTGCCTCTAGCGTCTGATGGGATGATCAGGGAGCGGTGGCTGCGCTGTTTGACTGCAAGCCCGCAACGCAACCTTAGGAAATGAGCATGTAAACACCCCTTCCCCATAGCAACGAGCATGTACTGTAACTCCCCCTGTCAACGAGCATGTAATCCCGTGTGGCAAGGTGCATGTAATCCCCCTGCGCAACTGTCCCAATTTGGTACTTATGTATTATCTGGGCGCCCGATTTTTTCATTGCATGCGCCTACTTAAGGCATGCGATGCGATTTTTCATTCTAAAGACCCGATTTTTCATTGTATAGTCAACCATGGGTGATTTCATACCCCCACTATCCAACCACGCATGGAGTCAATTTTATATAGAGGAGTATTCAATGTTTTTTGAGAGTCTGCCTCACCGCTCACGGTTCTGTGTCCCTGTGATCTCGCTGAAGCGCTCTACACTTTTTCTTATCTCCTCATTTCTGACTTCCTCAGTATTCAACGTGTGGCCAGCTCGCCAGCCCCTTTTGCGAACTTAGCATAATTATGCGAGTTCAAATGGGAGAGCTGTAACTGGAGACATCTGTTTTCTCCTGCTCTCCACGTGAACTGGTCAGACTGGGATATTCCTGAGCAGGGTGTTCATCTCAGCAGCGTGTTCCTCGCATTTGTGGACTTGTATTTTTTTGCAAAGGTTTAGAAAGGTTAATGTTTTGTTCAGTATTTATTTTACAACAAATGGCTGTGTGACTATTTTAATTGGGTTTGTGCAGACGGGTGTATTTTGTTCTGTTTGGCCTTTATCCTTGTGTTGTGCTTTTGGCATTGTTTCTTTGCCCTGTGTTTTTATTTAATAAATTTTATAATTGTTAGCGTGTTTAAAAGCCTGTTTGGGGGTTAGGTGAGGAAGAAGAGAAGAAGCATGGGCAATTACTAGGAGCATTCCAAAATGATTTCTTATTGGTTACCATTAAAATAACTTATTAAATTCCAAATAAATTAATATAGAAGTACAGCATTATGGCACTTGCAATAAATACATTAGAGTACATTTTTTTTAATTTATAAGCCATAAAAAACAAAAAAAAAAATAACAACTTTAACAAAGATAACCCTACAGTTCACCTAAAAAAGATGCCGAGGGAAAAATGGAGAACATCTCTAAAAAAAGAAACCAGCAGGACTCGCAATTTGTGCATTGAATACACTTTTTGAGAGAGACACTAAAATCCCCATTGAACAGACATTGCGAACACCGGGGAGAAGTGCAGGGTGAACTGAGTTAGCTTCGCAAAATATTTTTGGAGAAGCAACAGAGTTGAATACAGGGAAGCACAAAATATGAGAGAAAACTTCACTACTCTAAAAAAAAACATGCGCATTTACCGTTATTTACGGCGACATAGGAGCATTGAATACATGCCATAGTGTGGCGAGCGCAGCAAGCCATTGATCCCGAAGCATGGCTAAGGGAACGCGGATTACTTTACATGTATTCTGCGGCCCCTCGCCATGCTTCAGGCTCGGTGGCTCCCTGCGCTCGCCACACTTTATAAAATCAACTCCATGCGTAGTTGGATAGTGGGGGTATGAAATCACCCATGGGTGTCTATACAATTAAAAATCGGGTCTTTACAATGAAAAATCGCATCGCATGAATTGTATGCCACTATATTGCATCCGATGCGATGCAATGAAAAAATCGGGCGCCCAGATATTACATAAGTACCCCCAATTTTTACTGTCTGTGTCTGTGTAGGGGGGTGCACCAAAATGTCTAGCTAGAACACTGCTGCTACTGGGCACATTATGTGTATAAGAGACACTATTACTATGGGCATACACTGTTTGTTTTCAGCGCGTGACAAGTTTCACGCGTGTATCCATTCCTGGCCGCCCGCCCTTACTGGACGATGCATTGGCCGTTATTTCCATCTCGCGCTTTCCAGTCTGGGTGCCGGCCACCAAATCCGCCCCTTGCAATGAAGCCACACCCCTTTTATTTCAAAATGATGACATTTGTAACTGGGACCACCCATTACCAACGGTACATGGTCGACATTCATTAGGTAGACCACTCAATGTTGACAGGTCTTAGGTCAACACCCTCAAAAGGTCAACATGGAATTAGTCATGTCGACCTAAACCCGCGTCAACCTTTTGAGGGTGTTGACCTAAGGCCTATTGACCTTCAGTGGTCCTCTTAGTGAATGTCGACCGTCCTGTGGTCGACCCAATGATCCCAACACTTACCAACTTTCTAGCCTATGTAGAAAACACCTGTATACTTCTTATCTATGTCCTCGGCGCATGCGCAGTTGTATTCCGTGCTTAGCGCTGCTTGCTTGTCTCCGGCGTCTTCAAATTAAAACTGCGCATGATTTAATTTGACCATCAATAGTTTTAACTTTCGAAAGCAACTTGAGTCCTGTTGGAGAACGTGCGCTATATCAATGGGCCAATCAGGATGTGTGGGTGGGGCTTCACGGGTGTCGGGGGATGGAACTATGCTCCCTGTCCCTGCACTTTGAAAAAACAAACAAAGGCAAAACATCGGTTTTGGTGTGCCATCAATAGAGGGAAAGCATCTGGTTCTCCCTCATTGATGGCAAAAGTATCGGCCATAAACCATCAATGATTTTGATTCATCGATGGCCATCCCTAATGCAGGAGGGATTTGACATGAATCTTTCCCTTTAATCCACAGGTCCATACTGTATGTGCATTAATACAGCGAAAGTGACCTTAAATGTATAGATGACATCAACCAGTCATGCGGTCATCCTTTGTCAGTGATGCTTCTGTAATGACTGAATACTGTCATATAATCATTTGTTAGCTGAATTGGCACATTGCAATTGGAACATGTGTTCTTAGCTGTGGTGATGTGTAAAGATATTTCATATTTAAGTGTCCACAGCTGTCTTCTGAATCAGAGACAGGGCTTAAGTAAATGAAATACGGAGTATGGTATACAAAAAAAAAGTATTAGGACATCTGGAAAATGAAGTCACACTGCGGTATTACAGAGACATTGGCAGAAAGGGCAAATCATTATGTGTAATTACATTTGCGCTGGATCATTGCCTTATTGAACTGCTTTGTAGGAATTAAACATTATTGCCTCATAGACGCTCACAGGTGAAAACAGACGCATCAGAACGTTTGAAGTGTGAGATCAAAATACAAGTACGAGTGTGTATCCCATTCTTCAGGTGTAATGTGTTCTGACGCCATGGACTTGCCGGGTCGCTAAACCTTAAATGCGATATGACAGATGCTTAATTCAGTTCGTGTGCACAGTATGAGAGGGGACACAGACAAGCAAAACAATTTGTTGTCATAAATACCAGTGTTAGCCATGAAGCATTGGAGATATCTGACACGTGATACAATCTCAAAACAGTCATTTTTCAATTTTCACCCTTGGATGCAGGTTCAAATTTGCCCGGCGGTTAACCGGGGGATTCTCCGTTAGGCCCCAGTGTTTTATGGCCCCACCCAATTTTTTAGGTGGGTGGAGTTTGATGCAAACCTTTAATGCCGCCGGGCAGTCAGCGCACACCCACCATGGAGTAGCCCCTCCCAGTAACACAATTACCACTGACTGCGCATTTGCAGGTGCTGGGGGGATGTGTAGCCGCTTCTCTCACCCATAATGTTGACCAATGTGGGGACAGAGCGGCATTGGTGACTCCCCCATCTCCTCACCTCCTCCCCGATGGGAGGCCACAAATTGGAGTAGGAGAATGTCAATAAGACAGCAGCAGTACCTGCGCCGATGTAGCAGCAACTAGTCTGCTGTGACTGGTGGCAGCTGCAGGTGCGAGGAGACGTGCAGGCGGGCTTATGTTATGACGTCCGCCGTGTCATGACATCACACGAACAACCAGCCCACAACAGCCCACTCCGAAACCCCTGGTGGGCCCTTACTGTCCCAGTCCGACACTGTTAGAATGTAATTTAAAAAATTGGGCCGGATGGAAAGCGCCTGAGTTCAGCGGCCGTATGGGTTGCCGGCAGAAGTTGGACATTTTTTTTAAAGGGGCAATCATTTACAAGTCATGATTTTGCCTTGTAAATGATTGTCCGTTAAAAAAAACCTTCAAGTTCAGCAGCGGTGAATCAATTAGATAAACAATTGGTCTTGAATAATCTAGTCAGATACACTTTCTATGCATTGGATGCGGTAAGGTCTCTGCGGTGGAAATCCTGACAGACAATCAGAATCCCACGGGTAAGTACTGGAGTTAGGGTGGGGTAATAATAGACTGTAAGGAGGTGGTAGGCAGCTAGGGTTAGGCTGTGAAAGGGGGCAGTTAGGAGTGGATCGATGGGTTCAGGTTAGGCTCTGGGTGGAGTGGTTAGGGTTAGCATTAAAATATGTTCCCGGGATCCTTCAGGATTTTTACCGTTGGGATATTAATAGCCGGCATATAAATACCAAACCTCTTTGCAAGCTTACAAGTCTACAATGTTCGTTCTGATTGTGTGGGATTCATGAGTAATTTACAGTTCTAAATAATTCAAATTGAAATAATCAATGAATCAGTCAGCCTCCCATTTAGTTCCATTCCAGATTATCAATATATTAACAACAGGTTGCTTATTAAAAGAGGTAACTCGATGAAAAATCCTTTGGTTACAGATGAATACTTATGACCAACGCGGCAAGGTCAACAGGGTCAGAAGAATGACACAAGCGTTAGGATGGGAAGGTAAGAGCTGTCCTTGTGATACGGCCACGGCGCTGGACTTCCGGGTCTGCCCATGCGCAGAGCGCTGGAGCCAGCCGCAGGGCATGCTGGGAGGGATCCGTGACGGATCCCTCACACAGCGCTGCGGTAAGAAGCCCATAGGCTTCAGCAGGGAATCGCCAGCTTTGCTGGAGATTCCCTCCACAGCGCTGACACTGCGGAAGGCGGTTACTGCATACAGAAATGCGGTAAAAACCTTTTACCGCATTTCTGATTTAGAGCATCCCGCCCCGTATCCCATATTCGGTGCTAAACTTGTACCCCTGTCTATGAAAAAAGTATCCAGCAAAATTAACAGTCTAATGTTATACATAACAATACAACAAAGAATATTTTGCTACAACAGTTTTGCTACAACAACGGCTGTCTTTATTATTCGGGAGTGTGAGGATGGGGGACTGGGGCTGGGAATAACTGATTGGATAAGATAAGAGGTGTTACGGTAAGTACGGTAAGAGCATACTTTTGAAAACTAGTTTCAGGGAGATTATATTTGGTAATAGAATTTTGTTCAGCGCACCATTGAGGGGGCCTGTAATGCTCCACCCATAGGGCGTGTCTGGTTCCATATATGGAGAGATTGTGGCACATAGAACCATACATCTGAGAGGAATCTTTTAAAATTTATATTTATATCCAAATGTAGATGAGCCACAAAGCGGTTAGTAAGAGCTACTATACTTGGTAAAGTGCTGGGAAATGGTGCTGATGATTCAATGTAAATATATCTATCTCTCATTTCTTTTTCCCCAAAAAAATTTACTGTAATGTGGGCTAGGTGACATGAGGGAGATTGCTAGACTAATGAGGGAGAGAGGAGATCGCTGCTATTTCAGGGAGTCTCCTGCAGAATGCAGGAGGGGAGGTAACTATGATGTAACAGTGTAATGTGGGCTAGGTGACATGAGGGAGATTGCTAGACTAATGAGGGAGAGAGGGAGATTGCTGTTATTCAAGGGAGTCTCCTGCAGAATGCAGCAGGGGAGGTAACTATGATGTAACAGTGTAATGTGGGCTAGGTGACATGAGGGAGATTGCTAGACTAATGAGGGAAAGAGGGAGATTGCTGCTATGTCAAGGAGTCTCCTGCAGAATGCAGGAAGGGAGGTAACTATGATGTAACAGTGTAATGTGGGCTAGGTGACATGAGGGAGATTGCTAGACTAATGAGGGAGAGAGGGAGATTGCTGCTATGTCAGGGAGTCTCCTGCAGAATGCAGGAGGGGAGGTAACTATGATGTAACAGTGTAATGTGGGCTAGGTGACATGAGGGAGATTGCTAGACTAATGAGGGAGAGAGGGAGATTGCTGCTATGTCAGGGAGTCTCCTGCAGAATGCAGGAGGGGAGGTAACTATAGGTAAGAAACATTGGGGGAAATTTACTAAGATGTGTATTCTACTTCACATGTGATGTTGCTATGGGCAACCAATCATAATCTACTCCTAGTAGACAGGATCTGATTGCTGATTGGTTGCCCATAGCAACATCATATGTGAAGTGGAATACACAGGATCCAGACAACGGGTCTACAGCAAAAAGGAAGACAACCATTAGGTCGACAAACAAGAAGGTCAGCAAGCAAAAAGGTTGAGGTGCAAAAAAGTCAACGTGTAAAAAGGTCGACATGCAAAAATGTTGACATTCTAAAAGGTTGACACAAGCATTAGGTCGACAGTGTCTAGGTCGACAGTCAGCAGGTCGACATGGGGTTTTTCACTGTTTTTTGAGCCGACGTGTGCCAACAGGCAGAATTTCATGCCCTACCATTCACTAGGGCGTGGTGGGAGAATAAAATAGTGTGCCGAGTGCAGCGAGGCACCATGCCTAAAGGGGATGCGGTGCACTTCAAACTGTGTCCATGTCGACTGTGTCGACATTCGGGTAAAAAAACTGTGAAAAACCCCATGTCAACCTTTTGACTGTTGACCTAGACACCGTCGACCTAATGCTTGTGTCGACCTTTTTTGAATGTCGACCTTTTTACATTTATTTATATATTTACAGTTTCTTATACAGCGCAGCATATTCCGCTGCGCTTTACAATTGGAAACAACAGTGATTAAACAAACTGGGTAGATACAAACCGACATGGAAGTAGGAGGGCCCTGCTCGCAAGCTTACAATCTATAGCATGCCGATCTCGTATGTCGACCTTTTTGCTTGTCGACCTTCTTGTTTGTCGACCTAATGGTTGTCTACCTTTTTGCTTAGACCCCTTGTCCCAGTTCTGAATACACACCTTAGTAAATTTCCCCCATAGTGTCTGGCAGTCTTCTGTATTATGGCTGCCAGCAGGTTTCCTGTATATATCATTACCCTCTAATAGTAAGTACGCTTCCTGTATATAACATGATGTTCCTTGAATGATATTATAGTATAAAATATAATTGGGAGGATTATTAGGATCTGTACAGAAAGCGCTGATGCGGCTTTGGCAAGCTACAATAATGGTTATGTGTTTGATTCATTTTTGGACTAACTCAAATGAGTTTATATCTGCATGAAGGCATCTGGGAAATGCCAGGGCTTCACAGAGAAGAGCAGGGGCCTTAGGAGTGTGATCAACATTGCTAGGCTCTGCCCAAAATATTTGTATGGGGCCCGGTGGTGCTGTACCCACACACACATAATTACACCCTGTCTCCGTTCATCTGCCAGGCTGTTAACCAACCATCCCTGTTCTAGCCCAGGGCTGCCTACTCTCCCGGATTGGCCGGGAGGGTCCTGGAAATCGTGTCCCCCTCCCGGCCTCCCGGAAAGGTGGGCAATCCTCCCAGATTCTGCCCCCCCCCCCCCGCATCTCCCGTGCAGCTGCCGGTCGCCTCGTTCAATTACCGCGATTCACGGCTTTTCGCGAGGAGGGGACGGGGCTAAATATGCAAATAGTGCCATTTAGACCCACCCCTCCATGCGGCCACGCAAGTCGGGGGGATTTCCAGTGCTGCAGTGATTAAGACATCGTCAAGCCCCACCCCCAGAAGTGATGCCGCCAGTCTCCTCTCCGGGCTTCTCCCAGGAGAGTTTAAATGTAGGCAAGTATGTTCTAGCCACATAACTCCCATTCTCTACTCCCTTCACTGGCTGCCCATAAAATGGCGAATCATTTACAAGATTAACTTACTGATTTTCAAAGCCCTACATGACCGAGGCCTGAGGTACCTGAAGCAGCTTCTGATTCCATACTGTCCCACCCGATTACTGCGATCTGTGGATAAAGGACTTTTAGCAGTACCTAGGATCTCCCATAATTCATCTGCGGGTCAAGCTTTTAGCCATTCAGCTCAGACTTTTTGGAACTCACTTCCCCGCACAGTTCGAGAGGCCCCCACTCTAGAATGCTTCAAAAACAGACTCAAGACTTTCCTGTTTACTCAAGCATTCCCTCATTCCCTTAAGTATTGTTTCTGAAAAGCTTTTCTGTACGTCATTGTTCCTGTACTGTATTACATTCATTCTATCTGTTAAGCGCCCTTAGTCCTACTGGAGAAAGAGCGCTATAGAAATTAAATTATTATTGTTATTATTATTATTATTATTATTATTATTATTATTATTATTATTATTATCTTGTATATACGTCCCTGTACACTGCAGCCCACTCCTTGTGATTGCTTAGGAGGTAAGTGTAGTATATGAGAATGCCCTTTTGCATGTACACAAATGTGTTTCTGCATACAGAGGTGTAACTTTTTCTCAGTATCCCAGAGGCAATTTAGAACTTGGTGTTCCCCACCTCATACGAAAGGTGTGACAAGGGCTGGTGGGTCAGGGCAGACTCACAAGATTCAGCAGTCTGCAGCATGAATCAGCATTGAGTGTTGGGTCACGTCTTACAGTCCAGCAGCAGCGGAGGCTGCACTGTTGCTTGCTGCAGAACAGGATGAGTGGTACCAGGCAGGAGTTGAGGGTCTTTGATGACTGAGTTTTGGAACTACTGTTCTACCCCTATCTTGAGCATGTATCAACACTTACTGTATTAAACAGGCATACAGAAGTGGGAGTTCTATTGAAGATAAGATGTTGCCCATAACAACCAATCAAATTCTACATTTTATTAATTTAGCACCATCTAGAATATAATAGATAGATTCTAATTGGTTGCTATGAGCAACATCCCATCTTCAATAGAACTCTCAATTTAATTTACAGTATGCAACATCTACAAGTCTGGCCATGAACGGATGGTGTAATGGTTAGCATTACTGTCTCTCAGCACTGAGGTCATGGGTTCGATTCCCACCATGGCCCTAACTGTGCGGAGTTTGTATATTCTCCCCATACCTGCGTGGGTTTCCTCCGGGTGCTCCGGTTTCATCCCACAATCCAAACATATACTGGTAGGCTAATTGGCTCCAAACAAATAAACCCCAGAATGTGTGTGTGTGCGTGTACATGTGGTAGGGAGCATAGATTGTAAGCTCCACTGGGGCAGGGACTGATGTGAATGTTGAACTATACTCTGTAAAGCGCTGCGGTATATGTGTGCGCTATATAAGAAACAGTTCATAATAATAATAATAATAATAATAATAATGGTCAAGAAAGGGGTCACTGCTTGTAGTTTGGCCTCCATGATGGTAACTATGAAGGTGGATCTGCAGCTCAGCCCCAGGAGCGGTGATGTGCAGTGGCGTAACTATCGTCCCGCAGCCCCCACGATTGCGGGGAGGCGCTGAGGGTATGTGGGCGCCGGGGGGGCTGCGGGATGATAGTTGCCTTCTGCCGCCGGACCGGTGGTTTTATTTGCACCACCGGGTCCCAGCTCTCCCGAGTCCCGGCAGCCGCAGCGCTGTTCTAATACAAAAAGGTGACACTTGGAAAATGGCTGCCCCCATACCGCAGACAGTTTTTCGTCTGCAGTATGGGGGCAGCCATTTCCCAAGTATCACTTTTTCATTAGCAGCAGTAACGGGAGAGCCGCCCGGGACCCGGCGCAGACGGATGCGGCCAGCCGGCCACCCCGGCCAGAGGTAACACACACACACATACACACAAACACGTCACACATACATACATACATACAAACACACACACACACAGAAACACAACCCCCCCTCCCCACCGCCGTACCACGGCTCCCCTCCGCTCCGTTTTTTTACCGGGGGGCGCCTCCTGCATTGTCGGCAGGGGGGCGCCGAAAATCTAGTTACGCAGCTGGTGATGTGTGTACTGTAACTACTGTACTGTAACTACCATTGTGCATAAAGAACTTTACAAAAGCAGAAATAAGTGTTTTGTATTGTACTCAGCTGTCATAAAAGAACCAATAAATTAGTTTAATCTGTGGGGAAGAAAATGTAATATACAAAAGAGCTTATTGTAGATAATAATGCTGAAAGCGACATTCTGCTCCAGTGCGCGTTCTATTATTTGGCAAAGTATTAGGGGCTACAGTATATGAATTTTCCTTTGCTTTAATATATGACATAACTATAAATTATAATAAACTTTTTAAAATCAATGATGTAATTAACAATGAACTGAGCTCTGAATTCTACCTAGTTACATTCTGCTAGCTCTTTATACATGTTTTGTACAATGGGTAAAATACCTCCCAACTGTCCAGCTTCCAGTGGGAAAGTTTTTCGGGGGATGTTCCTGCATCCTGCGGCAGGGGCAATTGGGAGTCCATCTGTCAGCCATCGAGCAGCGGTGAATAGACGCTGTGCTCATGCGCACAGCATCTAGTCCTGCAGCCAGGGGGCTGGGGGCATGGCTAGAAGCTCACAAAGCCTCTGGGCCATGCCCGCACAGTGGCAAAACGGAGTGCAGCCTCGTGGAATGGTGTGATTTGTAGGCCACACCCACTTCCCGGCAGGCCACGGCCCCAAATTTTGGCGAGCGCACATGTCCCGCTACGACAGTTGAAGAAGTTTTGAGGTATGGATATACAGTAGCTGCAACATTATATTTGCAGTAAGCCTGCCTGAATCCAACAGTGTTAAGTAGACATCAGGCATGATTCTGATCTGTTCAGTCCCCCACGTTTTCGCTTATGCGCATGTGAAGGGTTTTTTGGGCAGGCGCCTTCTGAGACTTGCCTAGTCTCCGTGCCTCACAGAATTACCCCCCATTGTATCTAAAACTGAAATGCCGCTGAAACTAAAAGGAGAATTTGTGCAACTATATTGAGCATGGGAGTAAGGCGGTTTTGTAGTATGTCTAGTCACTGCTCCTCAGGGGCGTGGCCTTGTGACAGGAGGTGGAGCTGGTTGGCCAGTCGATGTCTCTTACAGGCTCAGCTATACAGACGAGCAGAATGGCAGGAGGCGGAACTTCTAAGCGAACCGAGTTCCACCACCTCTAATGGTGAGGTGGAACATTTTAATCTCCACATTGGCCCTGCACAGTAATTCTCACAGAAAAGCATTCCAGTTTGCAGTGGGATTCCAAAAACCCTACCACTGGCCTTGTGTCTGCCTAGTGGGGGGAGGGGATGGGGTGTAATTAGGTGGCATAGAGAAATGAGTTCCCCCGCCTCTGCATGACCACTTTATGCCCTGATGAGGAGTAATATGGTGGAGTTCTCTGTGTCTTAATATGAATAAGGGCACTACTATATGGTGTAACATGAATCAGGGGCACTACATGAGGTGTAATTGAGGTAGTGTGTGGCATAAATTGAATTGGGGTACTATTGTGTGACCACACCCCTTCCTTGTGAGACCACTGTCCCTTTATAAAGTATGGAGGGTAGCACAAATGTAAAGTTTGCAGGTGGTGCCGTATACCCTAGCTCTGGTCCTTGCTCCACATCATTTATGAGGGGGGTTGACAGGGAAAAAAAGTTCCACCCCCTCTCCTGGACCACTTTAAACTCTGATTTTATATATATATATATATATATATATATATATATATATATATATATATATATATATATATATATATATATATAATTGAGGGCCCTGTTTACTACATAGTCTTTATACCAGAGCAGACGGTGCTGTATTACATTTAGTATCTCAGTGATACAAATATGCTGTTGGTATTTTACATTACATTACTTACCTCATTATCGAGTTATAGCGATGTCCCAGTCTTTGGCAACATCTCTTCTTTTGCTGTAGCTGCCAGTGAGGAGCTGGTGAGTCATGTCTATAACCTTTTCACCCAGCGGGGACCCTCATTGCTGGCAAGGAATACAGCACCGCTCAATGGCGTAAGTGATACAGGAATGTACGTGCTAAGGGCCAGATGTATCAAGCTCCAAAAAGTGATAAAATGGAGAGTGATAAACAATAAGGCATGAGCTCCTAACTGACATTTTTCAAACCCAGCCTGTAACACTACAGTTATGAGTGGATACATCTGGCCTTAAGACTTGTAGAGAGATAATGCGGATGGAAATAAAGGGTGGCATTTAATAGGATAAGAGATTCAGAAAGTGAGAGATTTGGTAAGAAATCTCCAGGTTTTTTTAAAGCGGCAATCACTTCCACTTCCAAATCAAACTGGTTTTGCAGTGTAAATGATTGCCGCTTTAAAAAAACCTGGCGATTTCTTACCAATTTCTAAAAATGGCAGTTCAGGGCTGGTTGGTTGGTAATTTATCTCCAACCACTTTATTTCTCTCCAAGTCATAGTACATAGAGGGACAAACTGAAAGGAGGACATAACCCCTTTAGCAAGTGCAACAGGAGTTTTGTCCCATTTATAAATGGGGCTTTAAGTGCAGACGTTGGAGGTCACATTGCTGAGAGACAACTGCAGCGACACAGTGAGCGACAATCCATCAATACATAGATCAAAATCCGGTGAAAGTATTTTGGACCTTAAAAAATTAATAAAAATACGTTAAAATGCAAAATCATCATATTTCTTATGAATTCCAGACGTGAACTTTGTTTTACATTTCTAGCATTCCACAGGTTTTTTTTCCCTCAGACATCCAGTGTTATTGCTGGAAACGTTTGTTTCGATCAGACGTGCGCAGTATTTTTAGGTACCTTTCTCTAAGTGAAGCGATTTCTCAGGCTTTACAGTGTAACATATGTTTTCACATTGGAGCGACTTAACACCAGCAAATTCCACTTTACTAGATATTGTATCTGACGGTAAAGTGTGGAAAACATAATGCGGTGATATGCCCTAAGTGATGTCTTTAGCCATCTTTATGTATGCATTAACGGATCTCAATTAGCTTGGCGTAATATTTAGGGAATTAAAGGTTTACGTGTGATATAGAGGGATTCTATATAAAAGATTCAACAATCCTTTACATAGCTTATAACCACAAAATAGAGTGGGTGATGGTCAGAGGGTGGAGAGTTTTGAGTCTACAGCAGACAATAGTACAAAACAGTGCTGCTTGTCGTAATAATAATAATAATAATAATAATAATAATAATTATTATTATTACATTCTCTGCCAAAATCTCTCCGCTAAAAATGCCAGCATCGCTCACATTTGTGATATAAATTCAAATAAAAAATGTTGTGTAAAAAAAAGATTATATTTACTGTATAAGGTAAACATTGTGATGAATACAAATAGGTATCAATCTGATCTACAGAAAGAATTAGCTGTAGATCAGATTGATACCTACTTACCTCTGAATAAGTCCCTACGGGACGAAACGCGTAGGGTCATTTCAGGAAAACACTGGCAAAAGTTGGATTGAGTATCTAATAACCTGATGTGAAACCATCTATTGAAAATAATTTCTTTGATACTGTTATACAGAATAAATTTCTTCTTCAATGCAGGAACCCGGCAGCCAATTAAAATGCTGCACCGGCTTTGAGCCAATCAGAGCTTGTATACCATTAGCCAATCAGAGCGGCTGCCGGTACACAAGCTTTGATTGGCTCACCAGCCAGTTCTGCATTTTAAATGGCTACCGGCATCATGCATTGAAGAAAACAGGAGACAATTGACAAATGAAGCACTAGCATCAGTCTGTGGGCTCCCAACATACTTATACCCACTGGAAGGCCAGGATTGGCCGGGTATGTATGACAGGGAGCTTAGACTGCACAGGATCTGCACAGACTGAAAGGAGCATGGCAGCCCCCATGTCAGGCTAGGGCGGGAAAGCAAGTTTGTATCCACCATGCTTGTGGCCGGGAGCAATGGCGGCGAACTGGAGGATTGACGGACACTGGACACTGTCACTCAGCATGAGGGGAGTGAGACGCTGCACAGCCGCGGACTCAGCAGCACTGAGGGAACCGGGAGATGACTTCCGGAAAGCCGCACAGGCTGCGTCTGGATCTGATACGCAAGCTCAGCCAGCTAAGCTCGACACTTAGCCAGTAAGAGAGCTTGCTTTAACACTCGGAACGTGACACTGATCCCTAGAGGATGAGTAGGGCCCCCAGGCAGTGGGGCCATTCAGGGATTTTCCCTGTGCCCCTGTGGGCCAGTCCAACCCTGTCTACAGCTGCCAAATACACCGGGAACATCTATAGCTGCCAAATACATGGGGACACATCTACTGTACATCTGCCAAATTTACTACCTAATGATTTCAGTCTGTGCATGCATCCGATTATATATGCCATCTTCCTGCAAACACCTTTTATCATAGGAGAGAAAATTAGAAGAGTTAAGTCCACTGAACGTAAAGTTGGAAAACATTTCCATAAATGGGCCCTGAGTGTGTAGATCAGGAGCTAGTATACAGTAGACAGGTCTGAGCTGCGCAATAACATTCCCCAACCCCAGCAGTGATTGCAAAATATCCATATTGACCTCACGTTACATGCAGACAGAATTAAGTACTGATTAGATATAATACATAAAAATCATGTTTATTTCTCTGACAGTTTGGAACTTCTGTATAAATCGCACTGCCTTCCGGCTGTTATTGTTCTGTCCATTGCTGTATATATATTAAGAGGCTCTGTGAGTGGGGTTTGTAATGCAATTAATCAATGCAAAGGAAAGTTGAGTCTACACCAATTACAGGTCTTCTATCACCTACCCTTCCATGCAACAGAGTATAGATGGATGCAAAAAGAGGGGAGGTGAACAATCGCACTGGCAGTGTTTATAAGGTAACCCCTTATTTCAATCAATATTCATAGACTTTATTATGTGGGGTGTGCTGTCACTTCAACAGTAATTTGAGCAATAACAAGTCTGATTGCTTGTGTCGAACTTTTGAGCATGTCAACCTAACGCATGTCAACCTTTTCCTGTGTCGACCTTTTGACCCATCAACCGCATCCATCTATAACAAGGGAAGAGAAGAAAGACTGTTAGGTACGTGACGCACTGTTAGGACAAGAAAAATTAATAAAATGTAACCTTTAATTGTTTATTTTAAGATTTGCGACATATAAAAACAATTGCCAAGGAGGCAGAGGAAGAAACAAAGTGTTTTTAAAAGAGGGGATATAGATCCTCTCAAATTGAACCCCAATGTCCTGTTCCCAGTGTAATTGCTAGATTAGGTGCGTGTTGCTGTATATCTTACAGTGTGTACCCACTCATGAAATGAACAAATCTGTTACAATTTTCACTTAATTAAGTTACTTTTGTTTAATATTAGTTTATAACACAGATTGCTCCCAAGGACTGTGCAGATAAATTAGGACAGCAAAGTAAATATGTCTGTTTGGTCCTTTTAAACATCAAAAAAGGGTTGCCGCCTAGTATCTGCACAGATATTGCGGTGTGTAACAGACTACGGGGCCGGCTGGTAGTATACGTGCCGTATTTCACATCTAAAGTGTACCCGTTAGATCTGATATTGGGAACACAAATCGGTTGTTAGTGTTCTCCGCCGTTTGTTTGGTTCCTCTCCACAGGGAAAGTGGCTTGTACGTATACCACTGTTCCCGGCTGTGCTGGTAGTGCGTCGGTGTCTGTGGGGAGATCACAGTCAGTGGTGAGGCTGTGATTCTCCAACTCGCAGACCCGCGTCGCGCTCCGTCACTTGACACTGCGCCTAACAGAGGGACGCACCGGCCGGGTGCTGTATTTGCACTGGCGTGCTGTAATCACATCTGAGTCTTGGGAGACCGTGATCAGGTTCTGACCCCACAGCTCCTATCAGATGTGCCCTTTGTGAGTGGATACTGTAACGCCCTATACATCAATCAACCAGCTTCATCAGGGTCCTGATGAAGCTGGTGGCGACACGCGCGTTGACCAGACACACTTAAGGCCCCCAACACGCACCTAATCTAGCAATTACACTGGGAACAGGACATTGGGGTTTAATTTGAGAGGATCTATATCCCCTCTTTTAAAAACACTTTGTTTCTTCCTCTTTGCCTCCAGTCTTTCTTCTCTTCCCTTGTTATAGATGGATGCGGTTGATGGGTCAAAGGGTCGACACAGGAAAAGGTTGACATGCGTTAGGTTGACATGCTCAAAAGTTCGACACAAGCAATCGGTCGACATAGGAAATGTCAACATGAAAAAAGTCGATATAAGTTATCACATAAAAAAAAATGGTGGCTTTTCATACTCTTCTACACAAGTGTGCATAGAGGGAGATTATAATAGCCGGCCCCAAGCAAGGAGACACTTATACAGTTTCCATGTCAACTTATGTCGACAAACGAAAAACATAAAAACTCATGTCAATCTTTTCATGTCAACCTATTGACTGTCGGCCTAATTACTGTCAACCGTGTGATACAGCAGTCCTATTTCAGACCCGATCGCAGGACAAATTTGTCCTCAAAATGGGCAAAACCATGCTGCACTGCAGGTGGGGCAGATGTAACATGTGCAGAGAGAGTTACATTTGGGAGAGGGGTGGTGAAACTGAAATCTTAATTGCAGTGTATAAACAAAGCAGCCAGTATTTACTCTGCACAGAAACAAAATAACTTGCCCAAATCTCACTCTCTCTGCACATGTTACATCTGCCTCTCCTGCAGTGCACATGGTTTTGTCCATTTTGAGAACAAATTTGTCCTGCGATAAGGTCTGAATTAGGCCGAGGGTCAGGTGCATGCTTTCACATTCCTGTATTGAGGCAGATGTAATACCTCCAACTGTGAAGGAGGGTAGTTATACCGCAACATGACGGAAGGAAATCACATTGTACCGAATACAGACAGACTGCAAACGTGTTGTTTCTGTATGAGCTCTTCCCTTCGCTTGAAGCCAGGTGCAAAATAGTTTGATTTTAGCCATCTTGTTTAGCTGACGTGCTGCTTATAGTAAGTTAGATTATGATTCCCAGGACCCCACACACAGGTCATGTTTTCCGGGTCATCCGGCAGGAGTAACACCAACTGTCACATTTTAAAAATCCACAGGAGACATGAAAAACATGAACTGTGGGCCTTATTCTAATTCCTTCTTAGCTGGACAAAACCATGTTCACTGCAGGTGGGGCAGATGTAACATGTGCAGAGAGAATTAGATTTGGGTGGAGTTTTTCTTCAAAGTGAGATCTATATTGCAGTGTAAAAATAAAGCAGTCAGTATTTTCCCTGCACAGAAACAAAATAACTCACCCAAAGCTGAATCTCTCTGCACATGTTACATCTGCCCCCCTGCAGTGCACGTGGTTTTGTCCAGCTAAGAAGGAATTTGCCTCAAAGAAAGAACTAGAATAAAGCCCTGTGTGAGGTCCTATTAAGCCTGGTGAAGTGATAAAGTTGCTGGTGATAAAACTGCAGCCAACCATAACTGTCATTTTTTCAAACCCAGCCTGAAACTTGGCAGTTGGGAGCTAATTGTCTGGTGCTTTATCACCTTCCACTTTATCACTTCACCAAACTTAACACATCTACCCCTTGGTTTGAGAACCCATAGGTCAGATCATAAAGATAACTGAGCTCAAAAAGATACTCACGTACTTCATGCAACTTGCAATAATATTTGATGAGATCATACAACTAATGAGTGGCATGAGATCAATCCAAAGCTATGCTCTAAAGCCCTAATGATATTTCAGCCACGTCCTACAGCAAGCTGGAACGATTACGATTGATTAGTATGTTCCAATATTAGCAACTGTATAACTTTATGTGGGGAAAAATACAAAATAGCTACACAAATAGCTGCATACACACATCTGTGCATAAATGCCACAATTTGCTCCGTGTGTTAAACATTCAGGGCCAGATGTACTAAGCTTTGAAAAGTGATAACATGGAGAGTGACAAATGACCATCCAATCAGCTCTTAACGCTCTCATTTTTCAAACCCAGCCTGTGACACGACAGGTAGGAGCTGATTGGCTGGTACTTCATCACACTCCAATTTCACTTTTCAAGGCTACATCTGCCCCATAGTAATTTTTTTTTACAATATAAACTTGCTCCAAAAACACATCTGAGATTTAGCACAGAGAAGGGGGCGGCAGGTGCTCTGCATGTACTGATATCATATACTGTACCTTTCTTTATGTATACAGTACGTAGCTTCATCACACATCCTCTTCCTTAGTTATACAGTTCCTTAGTTATACAGTTGCTTTTTAATATCTTTATTGGTGATATTGCAAATGGAATTGAGGGTAAAATGTGCCTTTTTGCAGATGACACAGTGCCAGATTAAGCCTTCGGGGGGCCCGGGGCACTTTAGACAGGGGGGCCCCCTTGCACTTGTCATTACTGGCTGCAAACTGCATGGGAGAATACTACACTGTCAAAACACAGAGTAAGGACAGTATAAACTTGGTCAATGGGTATAGATAGATAGATATATACCCCATGAAAAGCCTGTGTTTGTCCATCTGCACCTTACTCTGTAGGAGACCTCACAGCTCCAGTGTTGCCTCTGATTAAAAACCCTCCCATGACTATGCTGCTGCTGCTGTTCTCCATGGGCCTGAGAAGCATATAATGAGCTCCACCAATCAGAGCTCAGCACAAATGTCTCAGCCTCTGGCCTCTGGTGCAAAGTGTCATGGGACTTAGTTAACTCCCAGTAATGCACTGCACACTTGTGCAGTCAGTGTGCCTTGATTTCCGATGCTCAGCTTAGAAAATACATGCCAACCACAGGGGGCCCCTAGCTAGAGGGGAGCCCAGGGGTACTGACCCCTTGTGCCCCCATTATAATCCGGCCCTGAGATGACACAAAGTTATGCAACAGGGTAGTTACACCAGGAGGGGTAAAACAAATGATTGAGGATCTAGGTAGATTAGAGAAATGGTCAAGAGAATGGCAACTACAGTTTAATGCCAAAAAATGCAAAATCATGCACTTGGGTCTCAGAAATCCAAATACTCAATATAGTATAAATGGCACTATAATGGAAACTACTGAGGAAGAGAGGGATCTAGGTGTCACTATTTCAGGGGACTTAAAAGCAGGTAGGCAATGTAACAAAGCAATGAAGAAGGCAAGTCAGATGCTTGGTTGCATAGGGAGAGGTATCAGCAGTAGAAAGAGAGAAGTAATAATGCCACTGTATAGGTCATTGGTACGACCTCACCTAGAGTATTGTGTTCAGTTCTGGAGGCCATATCTCCAGAAGGATATAAATACATTAGAGACTGTACAAAGAAGAGGAACTAAAATGGTGCATGGCCTACATCACAAAACGTACCAGGAAAGACTAAAAGATCTTAATATGTATACTTTAGAGCAGAGAAGGGAAAGGGGGGACATGATAGAAACTTTCAAATATATCAAGGGCTTTAACAAGGTACAGGTGGGAGACATTCTTCACAGGAAGAGGAGCAGCAGAACACGAGGACATGCACTGAAACTAGAGGGAGGAAGATTCAGGGGAAATGTGAGGAAGAATTACTTCACAGAAAGAGTAGTAGATAAGTGGAATAGCCTCCCATGAGAGGTGGTAGAGGCAAATACAGTAGTACAATTTAAACATGCTTGGGATAGGCATATTGATATCCTTACAAAAAAATAAGGATCAAATATGGTTTGAGGTAACATGTTTAAAAAAAGGGGCAGACTAGATGGGCCAAGTGGTTCTTATCTGCCGTCAAATTCTATGTTTCTATGTTTAAAATGCGTCAGCAGGGAGAGAAATATGGAGGAAAGGTGGAAATGCGTACTTTTCCTAGCGCATAGACCCCTATTGTGCTTAATTGTATGCTGTTCAGGGGCACTAAACCTGTATTGGAATATTCAGGCACTGGCCTCTGTGCTCCCAGAAAATGGGGTCACAACTCTGATGTTTTTGGGAATGCTTCCCAGCAGGGTATCCGGTTGATATTTCTACAGTGAAAAGACAGCCAGTCAATGTGGTAAATTTACAAAGATGGAAGTTCTATATTAGATGGGATGTTGGAATGGGCAACCAATCAGAATCTACTTCTAGAAGATAGTACAATCTTATTGGTTGACCATCTGAACATCCCCTCTGAACATCCACAAAATGGTCAACAGGGTAAAAAGGTCATCAGAGCCAAAAGTTTGACAGGTAAAATGTAGACAGTGCTTAAGGTAGACAGGTTCAAAGGGTCGACAAGTTCAACATGTCGACGTGACAATGGTATATATTTCAACTTCTTCATACTGAACATGTAAGCTATGATTGGGAACAGTACCCTCTATTGAGCACAGCAGTAGCAGAACGAGGTGTGGCGAACGAAGCAAGCCCGTAAGTCTACACGGTTCCATTATTTGGCTCAGATATGGTACAAAATGACACGCCAAAAAGTTTTCATGTCTGAATTTGGGCCCTGTCAACATTTTATACCTGTCGGCCTTTTCTACTGTCTACTTTTTGCATGCCAACCTTTTGCATGTTGAAAATTTGGGGTCGACCTAGTGACTGTCTATCTTTTTTTAATGTAGATCTATTGAACCACACCCGCCCTGCTGCACCCCCTCCTTGTTTAATCACCAATCAATCCTTTACCTGCCTTCCCCTCCATACACTGCAGTCATTTCCATGTACTGCCTTGGGGCCTCTACTTTTGAAAACATTCCTTCTATTGGGCCATATACTTTATTAAACTGCCATCATGTCTGCTATATTCTTAAAGTAACTGCCTTGTGTTTGTGCTGCTGCTCCGTTCCTACAGTACATTTAGCCAGTCAGCCTTTGGCAAATATTGGTAAACTCACCCTGGTTCTATGCGGAATGTAATAATTAGGCAATATAACATACTTTTCTTACCCCAACTCTCTTCTATTCTCCGTTCTAGCTTGTCTGCATTGTGTACGTACTTAGATTTGCAATGCTCTGTTCTTTCAGGATGACAAAGTGCTGAGAAGCCAGGGAACAGCAATTTAGTCTTACCATGGAGAAATGGTCCTTTGAGTCAGGGCCATCTTAACGCATGGCCTTCATTTGCAGCTTCCCAAGGGCCTTTGAGCAGGGGTAGATTGGGCTGTGAGCATCTGCCTCCTGATCTTCTTGGGAAACAGTAGAGAATATCAGAGTGGCCAGTCAGCATTCTCTTCCTGCTTCCCAGCCTGCAGCCGGACAGTGAATGGCTGCCAGAATACTGATTGGTGGATGGCTGGAGCAATCTACCAATCAGATTACGGACAGCCTTTTCATTGCATAAAAGCAATTGGGAAGATGAGTAATTCTATGTTTGCCTAGAAAGTCCACTGGAATCAGTGGAACACCTCCCCCCCCCACCCCCACCCCACTGCCACCCAGGAATGGTTACCATATTTGCATGGATCTTCATGGACCCCTGGACCCAGTGCCACTAGATCATCCCCCCGCCCCCCCCCCCCCCCATATTTTTGGAGCCTGTACCAGTCCAAGATCCCAGTGAGAGTTCTTCAAAAATAGGGGGACCTCAAAATTCCCCCCCCCCAGTATTTTTTGAACCAAGACCGACTCAAAGAAGTATAGTTAGAAGAGGGACCCCAACTGATCCGTGCAGACTTCTCCAAACACACTGCCCGAAAAGTGATATCTTTGGAAAGTGCGTTTTTGTGATGATTTACGGTTGTGTTTGCAGAAACAAATCTTGGTAAATTTCCGTATTCTGGTGGAAAATTTCATCTGAACTTGGTGCATTGATTCATACATATGTGTTTTTCATGTTTATTTGAGCAAACGCTATGTTTTGTACATTACTAAGATGCCTTTTTCGGTCGAGAATGCAAATTTTCGTATAATAGTCACTGATGTAAGTACTATGCTCAATGTGTTCTTCATCAATAACCTATTGTAGTATTATATTATTAGTTTTTAACAGAATACACTTTTCATGACCTTCACAAAAGCAGCTCGTTCCCATTCTTTAGGAATGGGTCCAGGAGAACTATTAAAATTTGCTTTACATAGAAAAAAATATAGGTCCTTTTTTATCTAGTTTTTATTGCCTCTTCAAATCAGTAAATTCCATATTTGATGTTAATTGCGGTTATTATATTCCTCCATGACCCTCGTTCTTTGTTTGGGAAAGGATGTTACTGTAAGACATCACTGCCAAAAAATAAATCATGACAAGGTGTTCTTCTTATGACCTCTGTGTGCCGAGCTGAGACATAAATCTTCGCCAAAATGGAGATACTTTGCCCAGAACAAAAAGACCAACAGAGAACAAGAAGAAGAAGTTTTTGTTCTGCAAGTCCTGACTGCTTCAGAGGGACATCACAAGGTGAGTGGGGTTATCACAATGGCTGACTGCGATAGGACAAGCATAACTTTAGTTATATTCAGATCACTTGTCATACAGCAGTTTTTAGAGAGGGCTTTTAAGTTGGATACCTCTAATAATAGCAGCTTATAAAATATAAATGTTACCAACAGGATGCATTCAGCATACTGGCCGATGTTATGCCGACAGTCACATAACAAAATTGCCATCCTGACTACCACCAGGGGACATGCCCACACCGGTTTGGATGCTGGAGCCTGAATTCTGACTGCTGGTATGTTACACCCGGGGCGAGGGGTTTAGGATTAAGCACTATGGGAGGCCTAGGGTTAGGCTGCAAGGTGGGGGTGCTATGCGGTGTACACACCAGGATGACAAGGGTCCGATCCCATCAATCTAGATCCAATTCCGACCGATTGGATGTAGATTGTATGTTGTTTGGGCCCATTTCTGTCCTGTTCCGATCACGATCGGATGCGTGGCCCCGCGGGTCGGTCATTATTCAGATCCTACCTGCTGCAGTTAGGATCGGAAAATTAACATACACCCGGGTACGGGTCGCGTTTGGATCAGAACCGTTGTGTGCTCGGCGTGATCGTGAGCGTGTCTGACGAGACACTGGCGACCCGCTTACGATGTGCATCGTGAGTGAGTCATCCTGGTGTGTACCTGGCATTAGGCACTTAGGAAGGGGGGTTAGGATTAGGCAGCAAGGTGGGAGGGTTGAGTGTAGATGGCAGGGTATGAAGATTATGGTTAGGCACTAGCAGGCAAGGGTTAGGTGGAGGGGGAAGGGATAGGTTTAGGTGGTAGGGTACAAGGGTTAGGGTAAGGCACTAGCAGGGAGGGTTAGGGTTCTGATGAAGGGGGGAGGGTTATGCTGTGGGGGAAGGGAGGGTTATGGTTAGGCTGTGAGTGGAGAGGAGTGTTATGGTTAGGCTGGTGGGGCGGGGTTGGAGTTAGGCTTGTAGGGTGCAGGATGAAAGTAAAGATTGACTTACTGAACCCTTGTTCGGATCCCTCCAGTGTGACACACTGTTTTTAGACCACTGGCATACCCGCTGCCGGTCAACTGTATGTACCTCTTACCAACAGTCTCCATATTTCAACTCATTTTATTTTTTCATTGGCATTAATGTTTAGCTCAAAGCAAGACGTCTAAGCTTTTTAATTGATTGCTACATTTGTTAAGTGAATTAAATCTGATCCTTTTCTAAGATTACATTAATTGACATGATCATGCACATTAGCTTTTAGCAGAAGCAACTGATACAGTCTATAATACTATGTAATAAAAGGGCAAAAACTGAAGGTAGCGGATATCAAGTATTTGGGAAGAAGTGACACTGCTCCGGACTTTCCAGTGCCGTCCCAGCCACCTAAGCGCATGATTTCATAACGTCACAGTGACACTCCAGGTGGCTGGTCATCTCAACAACAAAGTTTTACAATCGTTCCTCCTTATTGGAAATATCACATTACTGTATATCATGCTGAGATTTACCTAGAGATGAACATAATCTGTGCAATAAAATTCTTAGCCCATCAAGCTTTGATTTTAAGCATTACTCTCTAAAACTTACAGCCATTTTTAAAATGAGTCTTTATTAAGTACATTTTAATTGATTAATATCATCCATCAGCCTGCCCGCCCACCCTGGCTCCATCAGCCCGACCATCCGGCTTCCGGCTCCATCAGCCCGTCTGGCTCTAAGCTCCATCAGCCCACCCACTCAGCTCCCAGCTCAATCAGCCCACCTGCCCGGCTCCATCAGCCTGCCCACCCAGCTCCTTCAGCCCGCCTGCGCGACTCCCGGCTAAATCAGCCCGCTCGGCTACCGGCTCCATCACCCACCCGCCCGGCTCCTGGCTCCACTGACCACCCTCTCGTCTTTCGGCCGCACCACACATGTAAGTAAATAATAAATATGCAGGGCGGCCGTGGCTGGATTTTTTTAGTACGAAACTCAATCCCGGGATCCTGGGAATCCTGGGATTGGTCATTTTTCAATCCCGAATTCCAGAATTTAAAAAATGCTGCTGGGATTGTCATCATTAATTCACATGTGTGCCCCAGATAAGACATGTAGGGTTAAATTTACTTAAATGGAAGCTTCTAATGAATATGTGATGTTTCCCATAGCAACCAATCAGATTCTACTTCTTATTTATTTAACACCTTTTTCAAGATAATAAATAGAATCTGATTTGTTGCTATGGGCAACATCCCATCTTTAATAGAACTCCCTTCTTAGTAAATGTATCCCATAGTCTGCTTTTGATTTTTGCACCTTTTCCAAATAAATAAATATTTCAATTTTTTAAAAACTTTTTCTTACTTTACCATGTGCATAGACTACGATGGGGAACCTCGCCTGAATCAGGACGAGCAAAGCAAGCCATGGGAGGGGGCAGGGTGCATAAACTGGGGGTATATGGGCTACAGCAGGGGTGGCCAAACCGGTCCTCAAGATCTCCCAACGGTCCACGTTTTCCAGGTCACCTAGCTGGTGCACAGCTGTAGTCATTACTAACTGTCACATTCCCCACATCACCTAGCTGGTGCACAGCTGTAGTCATTACTAACTGTACATAACCCAGATCACCTAGCTGGTGCACAGCTGTAGTCATTACTAACTGTCACATGACCCAGATCACCTAGCTGGTGCACAGCTGTAGTCATTACTAACTGTCACATGACCCAGATCACCTAGCTGGTGCACAGCTGTAGTCATTACTAACTGTCACATGACCCAGATCACCTAGCTGCTGCACAGCTGTAGTCATTACTAACTGTCACATGACCCAGATCACCTAGCTGGTGCACAGCTGTAGTCATTACTAACTGTCACATGACCCAGATCACCTAGCTGGTGCACAGCTGTAGTCATTACTAACTATCACATTCCCCAGATTACCTAGCTGGTGCACAGCTGTAGTCATTACTAACTGTCACATTTCCCAGATCACCTAGCTGGTGCACAGCTGTAGTCATTACAAACTATCACATTCCCCAGATTACCTAGCTGGTGCACAGCTGTAGTCATTACTAACAGTCACATGACCCAGATCACCTAGCTAGTGCACAGCTGAAGTAATTACTAACTGTCACATTCCCCAGGTCACCTAGCTGATGCACAGATGTAGTCATTACTAACTGTCACATTCCCCAGATCACCTAGCTGGTGCACAGCTGTAGTCATTACTAACTGTCACATTCCCCAGATCACCTAGCTGGTGCACAGCTGTAGTCATTACTAACTGTCACATTCCCCAGATCACCTAGCTGGTGCACAGCTGTAGTCATTACTAACTGTCACATTCCCCAGATCACCTAGCTGGGGCACAGCTGTAGTCATTACTAACTGTCACATTTTAAAACATGCTGCATTCATTCCTACTATAGATCCTCAGGTTGCCTGGAAAACATGCACCATTGGTAGATCTTGAGGACAGGTTTGGCCACCCCTGGGCTACATGATAGAATCTGACCCACCAAAAACTTAAAGGACAACTCATGTTGACCTTTTTGCCTGTGTCAGCCTTTTTCCATGTCGAACTTGTGCATCTTGACCTTTTGGGTTCAACCTAGACACTGTAGTCCTAATGAACCAAACCCATAACAAAGTACTTCATACAGTATACTGTATTTGTGATTTTAAATGCCTTATATTTACATTACATTACAGCTTACATTACAGCTTACATTTATGCTCACCAGAAATTGTTTCTCATTTATTGTTATCTACATAATGACATCCATAAGTAATGAACAAGTCATGACGGAATGTTCAGCTTGATTAAAAGAAACATCTACTGTAAACTGAACTGTGGAACCTTCGGGAATGTTCTTATGTGGTGAGATATGTTCGGCCTCATTGTGATAAACTATGTTGAAGCTGTAATTAAAATGGATGGAAAATCTGTATTATTTGGTATGCTGGTACATATGGAAAAGTGCTACATCTGTATAGAATTAGGTTATGTTTCAGCGGATTCTCTGACAATTTTCTCTCATATGAAGGAGATTCCAGAGAGAGAAGACACTGAAAGATTGGCAAGAGAGTGAGGTGGTTTAAACCTCTAGACCTGGGGCCAGCTTGGGTGGACTTCCCATGGTGTCAGTGGTCCTACTGGATTTATGGGTGTCCTTTTGATTGTGGTGGTATTTCAGGCTGGGACTTATTGGGTTAAAGCTTCCATGTTCCTGCCCCCTTACCCCATTGTGTCCTTTCTTGGCCACCATACCTTTACCTTTTTTGCTATTAATAAATAGCTAACTTTCTGTTTTTATAGTTATTAGTATGTTGTAGTGATGATAACACATAACAATCCTTAGTCAATGGAAGGTTTAAAAGTGGTGAAGCTCACCATAGCAACCAGTCAGATTCTAACTGGTATTTATCCAACAAAGACTGTAAAATGACACAAGCTGATTGGTTACTAAGGGCAGGTTTTCATTTTATGTCTTTCAAAGGTTTCATACATCAGAGAAGTGACGACATTTTGGTGCCCTGTACCAGAAAGAACATTGGTCCCCCCCCCCTCCGTATTCAAATTAGGAGTAGCATGTGCAAAAATAAAGGGGCTTTTAGGTGAATTAGTGTGGCCCCTTATACACAATACACCACAGTACATGATTTACCACACATTAGATGTCCTTATTTACATTACACCAAACAGTAGAGCTCTTTATACCTGTTACAGGACAGTAGAGACCCTTATACATGTTACACGACACAATAGAGCCCCTTATACACATTATTCAGAGCAGAGCCCCCTTTACACATTACACACAGTAGAGCCCCTCATCATTATCCTCATCATTATTCCTCCTCATCAGCATCATCTTTCCTTTTCCTCATCATTCCTACAGATTGCTCCTCCTCCTCATCATCATCATCATCCCTCCTCATCATCAATCCTCCGCATTCCACTTTCTCATTCTTCCTTATCATTTCTCCTTCATATCTCTCCTTATCATAATTCTTCCTTTTCATTCCTTCTCCTCCTCATGCCTCCCTCTCATTCTTCCTTCTCATAATTATTCTTACTTATCCTCCTCAATCCCCCTCTTGTATTCCTCCTCCTCCTCATCATCATCATCATTCCCAATGGCAGCCACAGAATGGCTCCTCAGTTGGTTGTGCCCAGTGGAAGTCCCTCTGGCAGAAAGAACCCTTCCTCTTTTTTGGGAGGGAGGGGTGGGTAAAGATTTCAGACCTTGTATTCAAAAAAAATTCCCCATTCAAAGATAACCATAACACATTAGCTTTAATTATATTAAAAATCATCTTTTCTGAATTGGATACATTATACATACACAGTTTTATTTAAACCACCTTTAGTAATTTTTGTATCTTAAAAATATTTAGAATGTTAGCTCTTGCGATCAGAGACCACATCTGTGTAATTCCAGGAACTTGCTAGTTGTGAGTATTTGTCTGCATCTATTTGACTTGCTTACATCATTTTGTTGTATGTTTTAGCTCTTATTTATGAACTACAGAACATAAATGAAACTATATATAAAAAAAAAAAGATTATAAAAATAACTATAGTAATAATAATAACAAGAACAAATACATTTCTCTTCCCACTCAAAAATTTTAATAAAAGCTGTTTAAAGGACCTCTGCAGTCTATTTTATGACCGTAAAAATCTGCAGTACAGTCTAGGTTAAAATATCCAATAATTATCATTTCCTTCCTTTAGGCAGTACAGAAATTGGATTTATTATAGATTATGTGTCAGTACTTGAATTAGTAATCCTACTGTATTTATCATCCGGAAGTACCCTGTGAATACAGAACTAATTCTGAATATATGAATTTGGTAGTTAACTCATTTACAACTTCTAAAATGCAAATGTTTACCTTTATTAATGGGGGGAAAAATATATATCTCTCATGAGAACATCGTTTAAATATGCTAATCTACCTCCATGCCTAACATTCATTAATGATGATCGAATCACATGTTAATTGCGTTGACATTATACAAAAAGGTAAATGTGACCGTAATTACATTAAATGGAAATATTTGGCATGCCTTTCTATACAATAATGTCAGGTTTGAAAGCACCTACTGTTAACAATTAGCAGGGTTCTAAAAACTGATTTTTTTTTTTTTGTTCTAAACATAGACATTCTATTGTATATATTGTATAAGGAAAATATATATAGACACCACTAATAACTATATTATGTTTGTGTCCTCCAGGCGAGCAATGCCATCTTCAGCTGGCATTGTTATAACTGTATCTCTGGTCAGTCGCTTACTATGGAATTGAGTTCCCAGGAAAACATGTTGCTTGAGCATGTGGTTTATATTATGCAATGCAGAATTTGCTGACTAGACTCTAGTAAATACAAATGTAAGGCTGATTTAGAAATACAGGGGTGAGTAAGTCTAAGGTTAAAAGGCCACAAATTCTGAGGTTTAATTGGACTGCATGTGAAAGTGCATCTTGTAATATTCAGAAATGTATAGACATTCTCATGCCACCAGATAAGATAATTGGAAATATATATTATCTATGCTGCCTAACTGTGCCGTTTGTTCAGAATTCCTGCTGCAAGAAAGGGGTCATGGCCATGTCTGATTGAGGTCATGGTTGGGCAGATCTCCGGCATAACTGCTTGGGCAAATAAGGATTGTGGTCTACAGTCTGTCAATCTCCAGACTGAAAGGTGATGGCCTAGTTACCTAGTTGTTTGCATTTCTCACCTGTTAAGATGGCCACACACATGCAGATTTATCTGCAGATCTGTCTGGTTGGAACACAAACATGGTTATGGATTAGAGCAAATGACAGTTGACCAGTTGCTTGGAAATGCTGGAAAACTGCCAAACTGTCACTCATCCATAACCATGTTTTTGTTTCAACCAGCCAGATCTGAAGATAAATCTTACTAGTGTATGGGCACCTTGACTATTCATTTGAAGCCAGGGGGTGATTCAACAGTGGTCATTCACTGCTTAGTGAGATGCTTAACGTCATCTGCCGTCTGGCCAAACGCCCACCCCCACCCCCATGAACACATCCCCTCGCATGCGGCCGGAGGGGAAAGAAATAATTTGATGGTCGCCGAACTGACTTTTATTTTCTTCGGTGTCCACCAAAGAGGGGGCGAGCGCTGACGCCCTATGACATCAGCTGCCCGCCACTGGCATATCTGTGTTCCCAGGGGAATGCCCAGCGTTTACATGGGGCATTCTCTTTAGACCCCCCTCCCTCCCCACCTGTATGAACTCCTCAGCAACTGTGACTGCCGAAGGCGTTCGTACAGCGGCCCTGCACATGTGCAAATACAAGCATGCGCAGAGCAGCGCCATCGGTCCATACTGCAATACTGTGGTCAACAATGGGCAGTTGGCTTCAGTTGGTCCGGCAATGAACATAAAGAGGCTTATTCCGAGTTGTCCTTGTTGGCATCTTTTTCTGACTACACGACTTTGACCTTATACATTACATGTACATGAGCTGCTATGAGCCCTTCGCAGGTGTACATTTGTTCATATGATGTTTTGTAGATGCTGAAATATCACTTGGCAAGTCTTCAAAGGCACAACCATCGGTCACACCATCGGTCACATCATTGAAACTTTCTATGCCTGTGTATGTCCTCCAACATGAGCGGTTATGCATCTCTGTACACAAACACAGCAACACTCCCATAGCATAATATTTAATAAGATGGACATCTTTGTACGTCTACTAAGCCACCTCACACGGCACTATCATTACATTAAAAAAAAATTCAGGCTATAATAGAAACCCATCCAACAATTTCGACAGTTAAGTCCTACTAAATATCCTTTGCAAAACAGCCGCAAAAACGAAGAACGGTTGTTGGGAAAATAACAAAGTAAAACTACTGTTGATGAATCAATAATAAAAAGATCTCTCACTCCGTAATTATGAATACAAAGTGATACAGATAACAAGTTAATGACCTTTTACAAGAAAAATATGACCAACCACAGCACATATTATTGTGTATTGTACTGTATCATCATGTACTGTACTTCCATCCAAAAAAATGTATAAAAATGTTGAACCATGAAACAAACATAATGCCAATCTTCCCAGATACAGAAAACACTTCTTTTTCATTTCAAACATTTAACCAAAACGTATTACATTTTTTTTAATGAAATTATATAGGGCCAGATGTATCAAGCTTCAAAAATGGTAAAGCCAATCAGCTCCCAACTGTCATGTTACAGGCTGAGTTTGAAAAATGACAGGTAGGGGCTGATTGGCTGTTTTTTTATCAATCCTTCAGTTTTTGAAGCTTGATACATCTGTCCCATAGTATGGCGGTGATGGAAAAAACAGCATGACTCATCATCACCAAAACTTATCACCAACACACCAAGCCTAGATGGGAACCTGCTGCTATTGTGGCACTCTTCTTGAGGTAGCCAACTCCCCTCCCAATGGCACACATCGTGTCAGTGGCTGTCATCAGTACGGTAGAATCAGCCTAACCTATGTATTGGGTGGTGAGCACCACTAGATGGTCACTCTTTCTGCAAAGCCAAAAAGCCAACAGCTAGGGAGGGAGGGAAAGATACCTACAGTATCGGAGGAACCAGAATTTTCCACTAACCAAAACTCACACAAAACACACCCTTAACCCTACCCACTGAAATTCTGTCCAATAGCTAATAGAACTAGACTACAAACAAAACATTTAACCCTGTGTTAGCTGATACCCTCAATGGCCTCTTGGCATATTACATACCGTCTATCACTTCTGTCAGTTATGTTTAACCCAATTCTTGACATTATGGACCATTTTTCAGTAGTATCAGTGCATCACATGTCTACCACTCACCTTCACAGTGAGCTCCCATGAGCAGGGCCCTCTACCTTCATTGGCTTTTCCTTGACTTACTTATACTAACATGTCCTCTCCACTGCCTAAAATGGCATAATACCCTTGAGTTCTGCCACCCTCCTGTTTACTTGAGTATTATGACTGCTGATGCTGTTATCTTTATAAACTGTGTCCTGCAATGTTCTGTAAGTAATTGTTTTTGCGCTGCAGGCCCCTTGTGGAGTCATATATATAAAGGATAAAAAAACTATACTAACCAAGATATAATAAAAAAAAACTTAACCTACAGTATACATTTCAATGTTGTGGGTGAAGCTGCACTGGGGGCATCACTGTTGCACACAGCTCTTCCTCCCTGTTCATCAGAATTATCTTCCTTAATGTGGTAGTCGTAAATAAACATGTTTATTTCAATATACAATATCTAGGGGAGTCCTCAATCCTGGATTCTGACTGTCGGAAGTGTCCTGTTTTTTGGCCAGCTTGCCAGTTTATCTACAGGCGGAATTCAATATTCCGCCTCTCAAGTGTTGAAAACGTCCGTCGATTGTAGAGATCCAGCCGCGAACTCCACAATCCACGGTCGTTTTTTGGCAGACTTTAAAACCAGTTGGATCCGTTCTGTCAAGCTGAATCTTCGGACGGTGTAATGGTTGGCATCACTGCCTCACAGCGCTGAGGTCATGGGTTAAATTCCCACCATGTATTAAACCAATGACAGAGTTTGTACATTCTCCCCGTGTTTGCGTGGGTTTCCTCCGGGCACTCCGGTTTCCTCCCACAATCCAAAAATTTACTGGTAGGCTAATTGGCTTCCAACAAAGTTAACCCTAGAATGTCTGTGTGTGCGTGTCCATGTGGTAGGGAATATAGATTGTAAGCTCCACTGGGGCAGGGACTGATGTGAGTGTTCAACCATACTCAACGGAATATGTGTGCGCTATGTAAGAAACTGTTAATAAATAATTAATCAATAATTAATCTTCACTGCTTTAAAAAATGACAGCATTGAATACAGTAGGTGCTAATTCCCTTGGCGGAAATAGCGGTGGGGGATTGAATCCGCCCCTAAGACTTTAAACTTTTACATTTATATTTGCAAATATTATTTGTTGCTGTGTTGTACAAACCTAATTGGACTTTATTTCTTTGTGTATCAGACAACAACAGGTCATGAAGTCATCGCTGTTAATACAATGACACTGCTATAAATATTTTTTCATTCTAATTTGTGAATTTAGCCGGTAGCTCTTCTTTGTATGAAAAATAGAAAGCTTGTATTGTAACTCAGCTAAGTGCATCTCACACAGGGGGATCTCACATCCCTTTATGCCTAGTACAATGATCATCTACTTTGTCACCGGCTGATTATATAAATGTAGAACTCCATGGGGGAAATGTAATGGTCGGCAAGATGCAGGCATCTGCACGAATCCAGAGAATCTGCTTAATCATTTTGGTACTTGTTTCCTAGCACGGCCACAAATCTTATGGATCGTGTACCTTTAGTTAAGGTACACGATCCATAAGATGGACCCGATTTCCTTTGAAATCAGGTCCATTTGGCCGGCTAGGACAAAATATCGGGGGCATCGCGTCGGTCGGGACCGTTAACAATGGTCCCGACGCGACCGACGCGATGCCCGCGATTTCCCCATAGGCTTCAATGTTAAAAAATATTTTAACATTGAAATCGTGTCGGGAAAGGTAAAATATCGGGGGCATCGCGTCGGTCGGGACCATTAACATAGGTCCTGACGCGATGCCCCCGATTTTTACATAGGCTTCAATGTTAAAAGATTTTTTAACATTGAAATCCTGAAAAAATGTGAAAAATGTGAAATGGGCCAATATGACCCATTTCACATTTTAGATGTCCCCGTCGTCACCCCACGATAGACGCCAACCCGAAGCGTGGCGAGCGCAGCGAGCCCGCTAGGGGCGGCGGTGCGCGTCCTCCGACCTTTTCATTCCCCTACTATCCACGTCGGAGTGGAGTTGAGAATAGAATAGTGTGGCGAGCGCAGCGAGCCACCGAGCCCGAAGCGTGGCGAGCGCAGCGAGCCCCGCGAGGGGACGCGGATACCTTCACAGTTATACGCGTCCCCTCGCGGGCTTCACAGGTGGCCGTGGCGACGCGGACACCTGTGAAGTCCGCCAAGGGACGCGTTTACCTGTGAAGGTATCCGCGTCCCCTCGCATACATTTAATTAAAAAAAAAAAATCGGGTCCAAAATCGGTCGGTCGCGACGATCGCATCGCATGCGACCAAATCGCATGCGATGCGATCGACCCGATTTTTCCGACACGACCACCCCGATGTA